>NC_052149.1:53429665-53753439 GCF_902713615.1 Scyliorhinus canicula | reverse complement strand
CAGAACAAGGCCAGCAGCATGGGTTCAATTCCCAAACCAGCTACCCGAACAGGTGCTGGAATGCGATGACTAGGGGCTTTTCACAGTAACTTCATACTTGTGACAATAAAAGATTATTATTATTACAATCGTCGACGCCTAGGGATATTTTTGTACAGAATTCCTTATCAGCGAGGAGCGCTGAATCCAGTCTCCATGGGGGGTGGGGGTGGGGGGTTCGTGCCCGTCCCTTCTCCAACCTCACGTCCATGTAATGCGGTGCATGGTCAGAGATTACGATTGCAGAGTATTCCGCCTTTGTTGACGCTGGAAGCACCCTTTTCCCTACAACAAATAAAATCTATGCGTGAGAAGGCCATATGCATGTGGGAGAAGAAGAATTTTCTCTTGGGTGGTGAAATCTACACGGATCTACCCTGCCAATCTGCTCCATAAAGGCTTTCAATTCTGGTGCCATGCCTGACATGTTACCTGTCCTGGGGTTTGATCCGTCCAATGTTGGGTCCTGTACACAGTTAAAGTCCCCCCCATGATAAGTCGGTGGGTGTCCGGTGCCGGGATTTCAGCCACCGTTTTCTTGATGAACTCTATGTTGTCCAACTGTGGGGCATATATATTTACCAAGACTACTTGAGCTTCTTTCAGGGTCCTGTTGACCATCACGTATCGCCTCCCCTGGGTCCATCACTATGCTCGTCGCGTGAATGATACAGTCCTGTTGAATAGTATGGCCACCCTCCTTGTCCTGGTGTCAAAATATGAATGAAATGTTTGTCCATCCAGCCCCTCCTTGCGCATCGTTGGTCCCTCTCTCTAAAGTGTGTTTACTGTTGGAAGGCTACTTCCACTCTCAGACTCGAGATGGGAAAGGACTTGGAATCTCTTCATCGGCCTGTTGAGGCCCTCATGTTCCGTTACTATCCAGATGGGGCCGGGGGGGGGGGGGGGGGGGGGGGGTACCCTCCCCCTCCTGTGGGATCAACCATACTCACCTTGTGGGCCAGGCCTGTCTGTTCAAGTCTGCCCTTGCTCATGGGCCATTCAAGATGGTCGCTGACTACTTCCTCTTTTTCGCCATCTCCACATATTGTGTAAAGACCCATTTATCCCGACTTTCTATCTTCTGTCCCTCAGCCTGTCTTCTATCCAAGCTAATAGATTACCCCTAACCTATGTGATCTCACCTTGTGAATTAACTTTTTGTGTGGCACCTTATCAAACGCCTTCCGGAAGTCCAGATATACTACATCTACAGGATCCCCATTATCCACTCGGCTTGATACATCTTTTTTTTTAATAAATTATTTTTTCCAATTAAGGGGCAATTTAGCGTGGCCAATCCACCTACTCTGCACATTTTTGGGTTGTGGGGGCGAAACCCACGCAGACACGGGGAGAACGTGCAAACTCCACACGGACAGTGACCCAGAGCCGGGATTGAACCTGGGACCTCAGCGCCGTGAGGCGGTTGTGCTAACCACTAGGCCACTGTGCTGCCCTAGCTTGATACATCTTTGAAGAACTCTAGCAAATGAGTCAAACATGATTTGCCCTTCATAAAACCATGCTGACTCTGATGGATAGTGTTTTGACTTTCCAAATGTCCAGATATTACTTCCTTGATAATTGATTCTAACAATTCCCCAACAACAGATGTTAAACTAACTGGTCTGTAATGTCTCTCATTCTGCCTACCTCCCTTTTTGAATAAGGGTGTTAACATTTGTCCAGTCCATTGGAACCTTTCCTGTGTCCAAAACATTTCGCAAAATTATGAACAATGGATCCACTGGGCGGGATTCTCCCATGCCTCGCCCTATGGGAGAATCGCCGTTCGCACCATTTTTTCCTGCGGCGCCGGTCTGACGCCGTTCCGCCATTCTCCCAACCAGCGAGAAGGGCGCGATCAAGGTCGGCACTGTGCCTGCCGGAGAATCACCCGAGGTACTTGATGGAACCATCAATTCACCAGACACGTGTTTCCGATATGAATCTAGGCTTTAATCGACTTACTTCAGAGCCAGCCTGTTACCTGTCGATGAACTCATAGTGAACTCAGGCTGACTCTGAACACGGGTATTTATACAGCTGCACTAGGGGGAGGAGTCATGGGCGGAGCCAAGGGTGGAGCCCAGTACAAGTTCCTGAGTGCTCCCAGCGCTACTCCCCTAGTGGTAGGATAGCGCTACTGCGCTTAGAAAAACAGTGTGAATTAACATACATACATCTATATTACATTAACCACAGTACTAAATACGCCGATTCTCCGGGCACCCCACTATTCAGCGGCCCGATGGGCTGATGTCCGACGGCGTGACCCCAGGTCAAGCCATTGCCGTTCACCCCTGGTAAATAAATTCGTCCACGACATGGAGGAAGGAGGTGAGTGGCTGGCCTCACCGTAGGCAGCAGGAACTAACATCCAGGGCTGGTGCTGGGGGGCGGTGGGAGGGTTCTCAGAGAAGGATGCCGCCATGTCCGGGGGGGGGGGGTGGTAGGAGAAGGATGCCGCCATGCTTGGGGGGGGGGGTCAGGGGGAGGAGCTGGGTGTGAGGAAGGAGGTGGGGTGGAGGAAGGAGGAGGGGGTGGGGAAAGGAGGAGGGGGGTGGGGAAAGGAGGAGGGGTGGAGGAAGGAGTGGGGAAAGGAGGAGGGGGTGGGGAATGGAGGAGGGGGTGGAGGAATGAGGAGGGGGTGGGGAAAATGATGCCGCTATGCTGTGGGGGGAGGAGGGGGGGCAGGCAAGGTTACCCACGGGAGCGACATGCCAGCCAGCCTGCCATGGCAGGACGGTGGCGAAGACACGCTTCCAAGTGCAGGTCATGATGATGGGCTGAGGCCAGTGGCGCCGCAATGAGGAGGGATTGGGTGAAGTAGGCGCTGGACGGATACTGTGGGCTGGGCGAAGGTTGCATGCGTGTCTGCAGCAAAATCAGGCAGCCGGGGCATCCATGTATCCCATGGGCCCTGGCTTTCGAGGTGTCAAAGTGCCATCATTAAAACATTTTGCTATCTCTCCTTCCCAACCCCCCCCCCAAGCTCCCCCTTCGTGTCGTTTGTCATGTTTGCGCACCAGCCAGCTATGTTTGCCGCCGTGGCGGGAGCGGCTGCCCTGCAGGTAGCCATTCGGCGCCGCCAACACAGGCGGCTCAGAGCAGCTGCTGGAGTGGCGGCAGCAGCAGAGGGACTGGCTGCAGAGGGCCCCGTGCGAGCCATTCTTGCTGCAGGCCCACCTGCCCGACAGGTACATGAGGAGGCGGAGGGTGACAATGACCACCACATCGTCGGGCATGCAGAGGACAAGAATTCGGATCCTGATGGGGTGCAGGGGGAGGAGCAGGAGCAGGTGATGGTGCCAAGGCACCGGAGGCGCCCCATGCGGCCTCGAGTGTACCGGGACCGCGTGTCATTCCAGGAGCTTCCGGATACGGCATGCAGGAGTCTCCGATTGAGTCGGGAGATGTGGCATATATATGCCACCTCATGGTGCACCGGGCACCACGTGGAACAGTGGGAGGACATACTATCCCAGTGACCGTCAAGGTCACGGTTGTCCTCAATTTCTTCGCCACGGGGTCCTTCCAGGCACCGTGAGGGACCTGTCTGAAATCTCGCAGGCATCGGTGCACCTGTGCATCCGGACCGTCACCGACGCCCTGTATGCCATCGCTAACAGATACATAAATTTTCCGGAGGACCGTTCACACCAGGCTGACTGGGCACCAGGATTCACGTCCGTGGCCGGGATGCCGATGGTCCGGGGGTGATTGATGGGGTGCACGTCGGCATGTGTCCACTCTCGGATAACAGGGACGTTTTCCTGGACAGGAAGGGGAACTACTGGATGAACATTCAGGTGGTCTGCGACCAGCGCAGGAAGATAATGCATGTGTGCGCCCAATACCCTGGCAATGTGCATGATGCTTTCATACTGGCTCATTCTTTCATCACCGCTATTTTCGAGGGAACACCCCCCGGCTGAGGGCTGGTTGCTGGGCGACAGGGGTTATGCGTTGTGGTCGTGGCTGATGGCGCCTATACAGACGCCACAGGGCAACGTGGAGACCCGCTACAATGAAGCCCATGCAGCAACCAGGGGTGTTGTGGAGAGGTGCTTTGGCATCCTGAAGATGAGATTCCAGTGCCTGGACCGCTCTGGAAGGGCCTTGCAGTACCACCCAGACAGGGTCGGGCGCATAGTTATGGTCTGCTGTGTGTTGCACAACATTGCCCAACAGAGGGACGATGTCCTGGAGGAGGATGCACAGGGGCAGCCTGATGAGGATGACGTCTCTTGTTTTTGAAACTCACCACTTTTCTTAGAATTCCCCCTATACCAAAAAGGGCCGACATTCTAAATGGTGAACAGGGATTCTCTCTCCCTGACTCCGATGCAGGCTTCAGGGTGCTATTCAGGTCAAACTATATTTTCAAGTTATCCCCCGGTATAACCCATATCTTCACCGAAGATTTCATCTACTTACCACTTAGTAGCATCGATCCTGGGTCCCGCATTGCTAAGTAAGTAAAGTAGACTTAGGAATAACCACTGTTTCAGGTTAAATTAAGTTTTTTTATTATTATATTTTTTGTTTTAAAAGCTGCAATCACTTTCTTTACAGAAAGGTAAAAAGATCTTGCTTCTGGATCCTTCTGGTTGGTTGAAGGGACCTTCAGGTCCAACTTGACAATCAATCTTCTTTAAAGTCTGGTCTTCTTTAGATGTATTTGCTGATTAGCTCGGTTGCTATGTCTTGTCGATCCCATGTACTGAGCTATGAGAGCTGGCTATCTCTGAGCTGACTCTGCCTCCTCTTTAAATTCTAGTCTTCCTTAGATGTATTAGCTGTTTTAGCTCGGCTGCTATGTCTTATCTTACCCATGACCGAGCTGGCTGTAAGCTGACTCTGCTTACTTCACTTGTTCCTTCTCTCTGAGTTCTGGTTCCTGCTCTGGTCTCTGGGTTTATATTCTCTTTCTAACAGTTATTAGGTTTTTATGACTTTATTGTAAAGTAACTATTTCACTTTGATTGTAAAAAGTATCTTTGATCTAAACATTCTAATACAACTAAGTATTCATTTTGACATGACCTCACCTCTCAGGTCTCTGATTACATTGTTTCCTTTGTGATGTTCAAAGTTCCTTTGTGATATTCAAAAATGCTTTGATTTCAAGAGGTGTTACTTTTAATTCCTGTCATTTCTATAGTTTTATTTTCCAATTGTGTCCCCAGTTCATAATTTTGACTTTGATTTTAGCTTTAAATTATGTTTCTCGTAGACTGATAGTCTCCAGTTTTCTTTAATTTACTTGGTGTTAGCAGAATTTCACACCTAGAATTGTCACCAATTTCAACAGAACCTCATCCTTTCCTTTCCAGCTGCTTGCTAAGATAGTTAATTTCAAGGAAGGTGTGAAACATTGCTTTTAGCTGTATGCTAAAATCCACTTGGTTATAACTTGAAAGGTTTACATTTATCACTTAGCTCAACTGAAACTCTCATCCATGCTTTTCCAGATGCTTACTAAGATAGTTACATTCAATGAAGGTGTGAACCATTGTTTTTAGCTTCATACAAAAATCCTGTGGGAGAAGGAATCTGCATTTTATAATCCTGCTCTTTGCAGCTGCTGTCAACCCTTCGTGGGATCTTGCACTGTATTCTCTCATGTTTCTCTCAGACCAGATATTGCCAGACTTCCATGTTTCAAATGGCACACCTTTCCGTATTTTCAATAACACTCTGCACATGAGGAGGATGGGGAGGGGGCACAGACATAACCTGGGGTGGGATATGGCCGGGAGGCTGCACGACGACACCAGTTAGGAGAGTGAGCACGCGAGGCGTTGATCAGTGCCATGTTGAATGATGACAACCCGCTCTGCGATAGTCTGTGAGCTCCAGATCGTTAGACAATGTCTGACTCATGGCTATATCTGAACCCTTCACCTCGGTGGTCCCTGTATGCGTCACGGACAATCCACTACATGGCCATGTGGGCCAGCTGGCGTTGGTGGGCTGAGGGCGACAGGGTGTTTGGGGTGGGGGGGGTGGAGGAAACATACACCTTGCCTCACCGTTGTACAGAAATTCAACTCCCAGTGTCACTCGGTCCCGCTCACGACCCCTCAGGCACCGGACATAGCACAGAGGCACCTAGGTTTGGTGTAAAAGTGACTGTAATCGTGACATTCACATACAAGTGCCCAAGCTCCTATAACTAAGCTGTGCCCTGCACCCGTGCCAACTTACTACGTGTCTAACTTCTTGGCCTTACGGGCCCTACCACTACACCTTGGTGTTTCCCCAGACAGTACAGCAGGAGTGGAGGCGGACCGCTGGGACTCCTGCCCTGCGGCTTTGGTCCCCGTGGGCGCGCGTTTCCTGGGTCGGCCCGGCTTGGATGGGCCAGGCTGCTCGGCGGGCGTGCTAGATGGCGTGGTGTCACCCTGCTCTGCCCGCTGCCCACCAGATGCACCAGGGACGGAACGGGGGGAGTCCAAGTGTTCCAGGACCTCCCTTGCTGGAGTAACCGGGACGGGCACCAGAACCTCCTCCTCCCTCGGGGAGCCTGGTGGCCCCCGGGCCTCACCATGGGATGGTGGTGCGCGTGGAGACAGGCGCCGTGGCACCACCGACACCTGGCGCTGCCAGTACTGGAGGCCCACTGTGGCATCGACCAGGGTCTGAATGTTCCCAGCGATGGAGCTCAGGGAATGCGCCATCCCTGTCAGGGACAGCGCAACCTCCCGCTGGGATTCTGCGACATCATCTAGCACGTGGGTAAGGCCGCCGATGCTCTCAGCGATGGCCTGCTGGGACAGAGCCAGACTCCGGAGCAATGTTCAGCTGGCTCTGGTGCATGGCTGCCTGTGAGAGGGCAGCCCTGTCCTGGGCCACCAACGACACGTGCACATTAAGCCCCACACCTTGCAGAAGCTGACCCATGGCCGAAACCGTTGCCCCCATTGCATCCGCCGCAGACGCCACCCGTGCTGTGTCAGCCTGGGTGGCAGCCATGACCGGCACCACTCCCTGCTCCTGGACACGGATGAACTTCTCCAATTGCGTCTCCAGATTCTGGAAGACGGCCGTAATCCCGTTGTCCACTCCCTGGGTTTCCAAATACATCGGGTCTGTGGGTGGCTCTAGTAAGTCCAGGAGCCCGGGAACCGTCTGGGCGACAGCTGAGTGCTGGGACTGGGCTGCACTCCGACCATCCAGCCCCTCGGCTGTTCCTACCTCCACTGGCTGTATCGGTTTGGCTGTGTGGTGCGCACCAGTCAGTGACCCATCACTTATGTGCCCAACCGAGGTAAGTGTATCTGGGATGGTGGATGTTGTGGGTGACAGCAGTGCCGCAAACTCGAGGTCCTCATCTGTCCGCAGGTCTGGGGTCTCCTGTGTCGATCCTTGGACCGATGAAACTAGTCTGCGGCCCATGTTAGGTGCCGCGTCCGGTGTGTCCGTCGACTGTCTGGCCGTCCTCTGTTCTTCACTGTCCAGAGTACCCGTCCTCTCTCCATCACTGTCCTGGCTCGCAGCCCTCTCCTCGTCTGACTCTCGGCCATCAGTGTCCTGCCCATCCTGTGTTTATCCGTCTCGTGTCTGTCCGTCCTCTGTGCGTCCCACTGCAGTGCCCCGGCCTCAGGAGATCCCTCCTGTCCGTCTTCCTTCCCCCCTCGGCTGTGCGTCCGTGGGGGAAGATGAGCTTGCAGCTCGACGGCGGAGGCTTGTCCGAGACGTCCCTGGACTATGGGCTCCTGGCCCTGGGGAAGACAATGAAGCATGTATCATTAGACATGCGGAGTCGGGTGTGAGGGGGTAGAGTGTCGGGAGGGGGTTAGGGGGTGGAGGGGCAGTGTGAGGGGTGGAGTGTCAGGGGGGGTGAGGGGGTGGAGGGGGCAGTGTGAGGGGGTGGAGTGTCGGGGGGTTGGGGGTGGAGGAGACATTGTGAGGGGGTGGAGTGCCGGGGGGGGGGGGGGGTTAGGGGGCATTCTGAGGGGGGGGGGGGTCGGGGGGTTAGGGGGTGGAGGGGCATGAGTCACGGGGTGTGTTGAAAGGGGGGGCTTGGTGGCAGTGGTAGGGGGTGCAGTGTGAGGGGGGGGGGTGACGGGCTGAGGAAGTGTAGCCAGGCAGGGGAGTCTCACTTCGTGGTGCGCCTCTGAACTGGCATGGCGCTACCTCCCGAGTGGCGGCTCCCCCAGCAAGGCCCAGAGCCCTCTGCTCATGGACAGTGAGGGGGTGCAGCACAAGCGAACCCCCTCCAGTTCTTGTACGCTCACGTTGGTTGTGAGCAGTCTTATCCTGCGGGGGGCAGGGGGGGGGGGGGGAAGCGTCAGAGTTAGGCAGTCAGCATCAAGACGCGCAGAAGTTGGCAACATTATGACTGGGTGGGGGACACTGTGCACCACAAATGGCAGCTCTCTAGGGGTGTGTGTTGCCCAAGTGGGTCGGTACAATGTGGTGTCCCCAACCCCCCCCCCCCCCCCTGCAAGGGCAAAGATGTGGCCCGGGGGAACCCTCGGGGTACTTACCCTGGCAGCCCTCGTGAGGTCGTGGAGCTTCTTTCGGCACTGGTCTCCATAGCGGGGTGTGTGCCCCACAGCGCTAGCCGTGGTGCCCACCTCATGCCAGCCACACTTCACAGTGCTGGATGATGCCGGAGCCCACGTCTTGGGCACACAATGGCCTTGCGGTCTTCTACAGCGTCCAGCAGCGTCTCAAGATCACTATCCCGGAACCTGGGAGCGGCACGGCGGGGCTCACCATCTCGATCCTTCGGGTCCTGCGTGCGGATCGCGCACTTTAAATGACGCGGCGCGGCGTCAGCCAGGCATCACGCGATGAAGCCGCTGTTCTGGTGCCATGCCCACCGCGTTTCACGCGGCCCCGCTGCTGGCCCCTTTTCGGGGCCTGAAATGATCGTGCCCGCGGCCATTTCACACCGTCGTGAAATGCGACGGCGTTCACGATGGCGCAGACACTCTGCCTCAATATCGGAGAATCCCGCCCACTATCTCTGCTGCCACTTCCTTCCTAGAATGTAGGCCCTCAGGCCCGGGGTACTTATCTGCCCTCAATCCTAATAGTTTGTTGAGTACCATTTCCCTATTGATATAATAATAATCTTTATTAATTATTTTTATTACTGTCTTTATTACAGGCTTACATTAACACTGCAATGACGTTACTGTGAAAATATCCTCGTCGCCACACCATGGCGCCTGTTCGGGTACACTGATGGAGAATTCAGAATGTCCAAATCGCCTAACAAGCACGTCTTTCAGGACTTGTGGGAGGTAACCGGAGCACCTGGAGGAAACCCATGCAGACATGGGGAGAACGTGCAAAAATTTGCAAAGACAGTGACCCAAGCCACCTGGGCCGAACCTGGGTCCCTGGTGCTGTGAAGCAACAGTGCTAACCCCTGTGCTACCATGCCATCCAGTTGATTGTTCTAAGTTCCTCCCTTTCTATTACCTCTGAATTGCCCATTCCTATAGGATTGGTTCTCGTGTCTTCCACCATGAAAACTGAGGCAAAGTATTGACGTAGCATCTTTGCCATTTCTGTGTTCCCCACTATTAATTCTCCAGTTTCATCTTCCAAGGGACCAACATTCACTTTAATGTAGTAACGCAGTAAGAGACATACTTCAAAAAATGATATTTGGAATGAATTACTGTAGTGAATAAGACAAGGAACATTCTAAGGAGCATGTAAGCAAGATAACTTTTCCACTCTGGGACCCAGTTCTGGGATCATGATACTTGCAGATCAAGCGCAGTATTTTTCTTCCATTAGCTCACAGGCTGTTGACAATATTGGCAATGTCAGATTTATTGCCCCTTCCTATTTGCCATTGAGAAAGTGGTGGTAACACTTGTACAACTATAGTCTATCATTGCAAAATAATACAACTCTATGGATTGCTGGGTTACTTCAGAGGCTTTTAAGAGTCAACCACGAAGATAAAAGCAAATTACTGCGGATGCTGGAAACTGAAACAAAAATGGAAAATGCTGAAAAATCTCAGCACGTCTGACAGCATCTGTGGAGCGAGAAGGCAGCTAACATTTCACGTCAGGGCGACTCATCCTAACAGGATGACTCATCCACACTCCAAATGTTAACTCCGTTCTCTCGCCACAGATGCTGTCAGATCTGCTGAGATTGTCCGGCATTTTCTGTTTGTGTAAGAGTCATTGCTGTGAGTCAGGAGTCACATATATGCCAGAGCAGGTAAAGCAGGTTTTCTTCCCTCAGGTTATTAGTTGGATTTTTATGACAATCCGGTCATTTCTGTGGTCACCATTGCTGATACTAGCATTAAATTCCAGGTTTATTTAATTAACTGAATTTAAATTCCCTAATTACTTTGGTGGAATTTGAACTCCCATTTCTGGGTTATTAGTTCAGGCTCCTGGATTACTAGTCTGGTGTCATTAGAATCATAGAATCCCTATAGTGCAGGAGGACATTTGGCCCAAAGAATCTGCATCGACCCTCTGAAAGAGCACCCGACCAAGGCCCACTTCCCCATAAAACCACCTAATCTTTGAGCACGAAGGGACAAATTACCATGGCCAATCATCCTGTGGGAGGAAACTGCAGCACCCAGAGGAAACCCATGCAGACATGGGGAGAAAGTGCAAACTCTACACAAACAGTTACCAGAGGCCGGAATTGAACCCGTGTCCCTAGAGCTGTGATGCAGCTGTGCTAACCACTGTGCCACCGTGGCACCCATTAGCACAATGCTACCATACCTTTGTACAGTACTTTCCAATTTATGGAAAATCTACTCAAACTTAGCTGGCATCACGACTACACCGGTGTGAACGTTTCTGCTTTTACAATAGCCATCCATTGAGTATTAATCTCTGGTTAGCATCTGTTAGATAATAAGTTCATAAGATATAGGAGCAGAATTAGGCCATTCGGCCTATCAAGTCTGCTCTGTCATTCTATCATGGCTGATATGTTCCTCATCTGTTATCTACAATGGTACAAACCAAGAGCTGAATTACAAAATCAGCCAGAGCATCTCCTCCCTAGAACACATGACCTCAGAGCATGAATAGGCAATTTAGCTTCCCGAGTCTAAACACCTTCAATGTGATCATGGCTGATCCCATCCTGGCCTTAACCCCACCGTCCTGCCCATTCTCCATAATCCTTAAACCCATTACCAATTAAAATTCTGTCTAACTCCTCCTTAAATTTACTCACTGCCCCTGCATCCACTGCATACTGGGGTAGCAAATTCCATAGATTCACAACCCTTTGGGAGAAGTAGTTTCTCCTCAAATCTGTTTTGAATTTGCTGCCTCTTATTCTAGATTATGACTTCTCGTTTTAGAATGCCCCACAAGAGGAAGCATCAGCTCCACGTCTACTTTATCCATACCTTTTAGCATCTTGTATACCACAATTAGATCTCCCCTCGTTCTTCTAAACTCTAGAGAGTATAGGCCTAAACTGTTCAATCTCTCCTCATATGACAAACCCCACATCTCTGGAATCAATCTAGTGAACCTCCTCTGAACTGCCTCCAATGCCACTACATCTTTCCTCAAATAAGGGGACCAAAACTGTGTACAATACTCCAGGTGCAGTCTTACCAATGCCTTGTATAGTTGCAACAACACTTCCTTACCTTTATACTCAATTCCTTTTGCTATAAATCCCAACATTTGATTTCCTCATCTGTTGCAACTGCGTGCTCGTTTTCTGTGACTCATGCACGGGAACACCCAGATCCTTCTGCACAGAGCACACCCAAAGTCTCTCCCCATTTGGATAATAAGGCGCCTTTCTGTTTTTTCAACCAAATGCATAATCTCACACTTATCCACATTAAACCCCATCTGCCACATTTTGGCCTACTCTCCTAACCTATCTATATACATTTGTAAGGTTCTTATTTCCTCATTGCAACTTACTGTCTCACCTATTTTTGTCATCTGCGAATTTGGCTACAGAACCTTCTATCCCTTCTGTATCCAAGTCGTTAATATAGATTGTAAACAGAGACTGTATAGTTCAGGGGTGGGCAAACTACGGCCCGCGGGCCGCGGGCCGCATGTGGCCCGACAAAGGTTTTTATGCGGCCCGCCAATGAGGTGCCCGGAATCATAACCAGCATTTTTGAAAAGCCGCCGGGGAAAAGCCGCTGAAGTAAATGCGCTTATTGAATAAGCGCATTTACTTCAGCGGCTTTTCCCCGGCGGCTTTTCAAAAATGCTGGTTATGATTCCGGGCACCTCATTGGCGGGTCGCATAAAAACGCGCGTAGTGGGGTGGATGAGTGGGGCTGTCTCATTGGTCGGTTTAGTTGGGTGTGCGACCAATAGGAGTCCAGGTTACAAACAATAAGCCTTATTATTGTTTGTAACCTGGACTCCTATTGGTCGCACACCCAACTAAACCGACCAATAAGGCAGCCCCACTCATCCACCCCACTACGCGCGTTTTTTATCGTTGACTCGGCTAGGCTGTGCTTCTGTCAGTGTTAAGGATCAGCACAAGCAACTTGACACCTGATTTCAACAAACTGGTAAATGACTGCAGCCAGATGCATCATTCTCATTGACATTGTTCTGTTACTTACTGAGTTACTTTGTTTTTCAAATAAATGTGCTTTTTTTTCTTTAAAGACCTTTTATTTTGGCTATTTAAAATGTTAATTATTTTACTTAATATACTATGCGGCCCTTTAAAATTGTGAATTTCTGAATGTGGCCCTTGCACGGAAATGTTTGCCCACCCCTGGTATAGTTAATTGTTGGGAAGTATGTTTCCCGGGGTGTTTATTTGCTGTAACCTGCTTTGATGCATGTTTGTAATAAAATACATTAAAAAAATATAGATTGTAAACAGCTGGGGCGCAAGGACCAAATTCCCTGGCACCCCACTAGTTACATCTTGCCATCCAGAAAAAGAAAAACAAAAAACAAAGAACAAAGAAAAGTACAGCACCGGAACAGGCCCTTCGGCCCTCCAAGCCCGTGCCAACCATGCTGCCCGTCTAAACTAAAATCTTCTTCACTTGCTGGGTCCGTATCCCTCTATTCCCATCCTATTCATGTATTTGTCAAGATGCCCCTTAAATGTCACTATCGTCCCTGCTTCCACCACCTCCTCCGGTAGCGAGTTCCAGGCACCCACTACCCTCTGTGTAAAAAAACTAGCCTCGTACATCTCCTCTAAACCTTGCCCCTCGAAACTTAAACTTATGCCCCCCAGTAATTGACCCCTCAACCCTGGGGAAAAGCCTCTGACTATCCACTCTGTCTATGCCCCTCATAATTTTGTAGACCTCTATCAGGTCGCCCCTCAACCTCCGTCGTTCCAGTGAGAACAAACCAAGTTTATTCAACCTCTCCTCATAGCTAATGCCCTCCATACCAGGCAACATCCTGATAAATCTCTTCTGCACCCTCTCTAAAGCCTCCACATCCTTCTGGTAGTGTGGCGACCAGAATTGAACACTATACTCCAAGTGTGGCCTAACTAATGTTCTATACAGCTGCAACATGACTTGCCAATTCTTATACTCAATGCCGTGGCCAATGAAGGCAAGCATGCCGTATGCCTTCTTGACTACCTTCTCCACATTGCTTGTTACATCTTCGAAAAACTTAAGCGAATTAGTCAAACATGATTTGCCCTTCATAAAACCATGATGGCTCTGATAGATAGCACTTTGGCTTTCCAAATGTCCAGATAATACGTCCTTGATAATTGATTCCAACAATTTTCCAACAACAGATGTTAAATTAACTGGTCTGTAATTTCCCATATTCTGCTTCCCTCCCTTTTTGAATAAGGGTGTTGCATTAGCATTTTTCCAATCCACTGGAACCTTTCCCGTGTCCGTGGAATTTTGGAATATTATAACCAACGGATCCACAATCTCCGCTGCCACTTCCTTTAATATCCTAGGATGGAGGCCATCAGGCCCTCGGGACTTGTCTGCCCTCAATCCCAAGAGTTTGTTGAGTACCCTTTCCCTAATGATGCAGATTGTTCCAAGTTTCACCCTTTCTATTACCTCTGAATTGCGCGCTCCTATAGGAATGGTACTAGTGCCCTCCACCGTGAAAACTCAGGCAAAGTATTGATTTAGCATCTGTGCCATTTCTGTGTTCCCCACTATTAACTCACCACTTTCATCTTCCAACGGGCCAGCGTTCACCTTAGTGACTCTCCTCCCTTTTATGTACCTGTAAAAACTTTTGCTATCATTTTTGATATTCTGTGCTAGCTTTTTTTCGTAATTTACCTTAGCCTTTTTATTACTTTTTTAGTATCCCTTTGCTTATGTTTGAAAGTTTCCCAATCTTCCAGTCTGCTACTGGCCTTTGCAATATGATATAATTTAGTTTTTGTCTTTATAATATCCTTCACCTCTTTGTTTAGCCATGGATGTTTTTTACCCCTCTACCCATCTTTCTTCCTCACTGGGATATATTTTAGCTGTGACGAATTGAGTATCTCCTTAAACTGCCACTGCTCATCAGCTGCCCAACTTTTAGCCTTCCTGCCCAGTCTGTATGGACCAAATCTGTCCTCAAGCCTATGTAATTTCCTTTGTTTAATTCCAGAATACTCGTGTGGGACTACACTTTCTCGCTCCCAAACTGAATCTTGAATTCTACCATACTATGGTCACTACTCCCTCGTGGATCCTTAACTATGAGGTCATTTATTAATCCCTTCTCATTACAGAATACCAGATCAAGAGTACCCTCCTCCCTGATTGGTTCCCCAGCATACATCCATTGAACTCTGCCTCCAGGCTACCCTTGCAAATTTGATTCCTCCAGTCTGTGTGCATATTAAAATCACCCATGATTATTGCTGTGCTTCTCTTGCAAGCCCCCAGTATTTCCTGGTTTATAGTGTGCCCACTTAGAACTACTGTTTGGGGACCTATAGATTATTCCTACCAAGGACTTCTTCCCTTTGTTATTTTTTATTTATACCCAGAATGATTCGACATTTTGATCTCCAGTGCTTATGTCATTTCTCATTATAGCACTGATCCCTTTCCTCACCAGCAGGGCTGCACCACCTCCTTTTCTTTTCACCCTATTTTTCCAAAATACTGTCAACCATTGGATATTCAATTCCCAGACCTGGTCTCCGTGTAACCACGTTTTAGTATTCCCAACCAAGTCATAACCTTATGTTTCTATTTGTGCCGTTAGCTCATTAAGTTTGCTTCTTGCATTTATTTACAAAGCTTTTACATTTGTTTTAATGTTAGATTTCCTTACTCTTCTATAATTCCTTAGTGCATCAAGACATTCATCTATTCTGTCCGTCACTTTTATTTGCTGGTAACCATGCACCACATCGCTAACCTGCACTCTTATCTCCTCCTTTAATTAGGGTTTTCTACTTTCCCCTACAACCGAACCCCCCCCCCCCCCCCCCCCCCCCCCCGGCCTATTTAGTTGGATTGGGAGTGCTCCAACATTTTTGTTGCATAGAGCTCTGATGTTACAGTGCATCCTAACAGCATGGACTAGATTTGAACTTAAGCAGAAAAGGTAACTGGGTCGTTGGTGTGTAATGGATCAACTACAATGCTTTTAGAATGCTTCATCATTTCATCTGTTTTGGGAGCAGCAGTATGGGTGGCCAGATTCATTACGAAATGAAAAAAGCAAGACATTCTTGTTGGTAGGTGACCAAATGCTTGTTTAAAAAATTTAGTCTTCTATCATCTGCAGTGAATTGTGCACATAATCTATGCTGATAGTGAAGCTTCAGTGCTGTGCTGAGGAAATTCAGCATTTTAGATGAGATGTTAAAGCAAGGCTCTATGTGCTCTCTCTCAAATTGACTTAACAGATTCCATGACATTGTTCTCCTAGTTGCAGTTGGACCGACGTCCTGCACCCATGGTCACCAGGGACACAGGAATTATCCATGACTTCCCAAATCGCACAGGAGGAACATATCACAGGTGTGAGCTCCACTTCCATGGCTTCCCACTAGATTAAGTTTGTTAGCTAGTCCCCTTAAAGAATACTAATTTCCCTCCAAACATTCCGTCTGCAATTGCCGTAAGTCTTTGGAGACCTTATTTTAAGTTTTAACTTTACTTACCGTATGCTACTTTTGTTACCGCTTTATTGTGGCACTAACTTTCTTAGTTAAATCCAAGTACAGCTACTTGTTTAAAATATATACACTTTTCTCATTTACAGCAATTTGCAGACAAACCCGAACGGTAGTTTCTTACCAACCAATGAACTTAGAGTTTTCCTGCAATGTCACTTTTTGTTTTTTCAACAAGAACTAATTGCAGGACACTCTTCCCAACCTGCTTCTCTGCGATGCTGACTGCAGGACACTCTTCCTGCTCAGTCTACTTCATTGCAATGCTGACTGCAGGACACTCTTCCTGCTCGGTCTGCTTCATTGCGATGCTGACTGCAGGACACTCTTCCTGCTCGGTCTGCTTCATTGCGGTGCTGACTGCAGGCTACTCTTCCTGCTTGGTCTGCTTCATTGCGATGCTGACTGCAGGACACTCTTCCCATTCTGCTTCACTGTGATGCTGACTACAGGACACTCTTCCCAGTTGGCTTCACTGCAATGCTGACTACAGGACACTCTTCCCAGTTGGCTTCACTGCGATGCTGACTACAGGACACTCTTCCCAGTCGGCTTCACTGCGATGCTGACTGCAGGACACTCTTCCCAGTCTGCTTCATTGCGTTGCTGACTGAAGGACACTCTTCCAGTCTGCTTTACTGCGATGCTGACTGCAGGACACTCTTCCCGCTCCGTCTATTTCATTGTGATGCTAACTGCAGGACAATCTTCCTGGTCTGCTTCACTGCAATGCTGACTGCAGGACACTCTTACCGGTCTGTTTCACTGTGATGCTGACTTAAGGACATACTTCCCAACCATGAAATGTACTTTTGGAATACAAGTCCTCCTTTCGTCCTAATGCTAATCTAATTTCGTCCCCTGCTAATCTGCTGGGTAGACGACAAGGCTGAGCAGCAAAGGCATTCGCCAAAGCTGCGAAAATGGCACACTGACAATAAAATAAGTTTATGAGAAAAATCGTCCGTTTAAACGAGGACCGTGTTACAATTTCTAAATGCGACTACACTTGGTTAAATGTGCTGGGGAAGGCGGGGGCGGTGTGTGGATGAATTGCCGAATGCGTCCACTCCACACCGTCTCCCACAGCCCTCCCTCACAGCAATGCCAACAACCCTCGCTGAGAGCAGCTGGCGCGTGCCGGCGAGTGACGTGATACGCAGGAGCTCACGCACACAGCTGCGTGACGTCATACGCAGACGGGCCCGTATCGAGGCGCAGGGGAGAAGAGAAGGGTCAAATCAGAAAGGGAGAAGCTGTAGCTGGCCCGCCTGCCGGTCCTGGGGGGAGATGGACCGTGGGGCTGACACCGGCCTCTCCCTTCAGTCGGCAAATCACTAATAAAGAGCTTATTTTCCTGCCTTGATGAAAAGTTGGTAGTGAGCCAGCAGCCTGTGGGTTTCCCCTTGTCTCCACTCCCCCGCCACACACACACACCCTGCATTTCAGGGCGGCTTGTTTTTGTTTTGTTTTCGGTGGAGAGACAACAAGAAGCCAGCGGCCTTGTTTCCTGAGAGGAAATGTACCGTTTTTGGTGGTAGAGAGAGGGAGGAAGCGACGTGCGGGTTTTTCTTTGAAACATTCGTTTTCTGCCAGTTTATTTTGCCTGGTTTCTAACCCCCCCCCCCCCCCCCACACCCCGCAGCCCGCCTGCCTTCCCTCACCCCGGGCCATGCAGTGATGGTAAATACGGTGTAATATTTGAGGAGAAATATGGGGAATTGTTTGAAATCTCCTACGTCAGATGACATTTCTTTGCTACATGAGTCTTCTGACCGAGCGAGTTACGGCGACGGCACCGAAATAGACCAGGAGCCGCCGCCGCCATATCAGGTTGGTCTTTTGTTTGGGCAAGTTTTCTTTCTGCCGTTCGTCTCTCTGTCTGTCTGTCTGGTGTCCCTGGACCTACTGTTACTGTATGTGTCCAGCTGCCTAAGAGAACTAAGCCTTTTGATTTTGAAGTCCATAATGTTCATCGTCGGTAACTATCTTAACGTTATTCGCAATCAAAGCAACTGCATCTAAAGAAGACTTTGCCATTTATTCGTTCGAAATAAAAAGCGCCTTCGGTGCTAAAACTTGGGCTATCTCCAGCTTAACTTAAAATTAAGTAATTTTAAGGGACGAGGGAGGCTAAATAGTCTGTCCTATTTTAACCGTATTGGCTCATCGTGACAGATTTGTATTTTCAATTATTCTATAACAAAGTCGTAGGCCCTGTCATTACTTACGGTTAGAAGCATGTCACTGAGCTTTTGCAAATTAGACAAAACATCAACATTTACTGAAATTGTTAAATACACCTACTTATTTGATCCGAGAACCAGCCTGCGCAATTTGTTTCACTGGTATTTATTTATCTTTATGTTTTAGCACAGTTAATGCAGTCCGGAGAAAACAAGGCAGCTTTGTGAAGTTAGTACACAATTGTGTCTCCCAGTGGTTCGGCAACTGTTCTCGTCTCATTACAGAAACACATTCGGCCTTTGTCTTGGACAAACGGAACACTTACATTTGGCACTGATATTGAATTCAGTACCTCCTATTTCAATAGGAATGAGCATGTTTTTCAAACTCCGTCCTAGACTTTTAGAGGCTTAAAGCTTTTGTTTAATATTTGTCATTGCATGGTAGTGAAATTTGATCCGTTTAACTCCAAATTCTCAATGTACAAATTTACAAAGTAACTCATTTCTTCCTGTTATGGCTACCCATCTCCCCTTCCTTGTGAATGTATACTATATACCACATTCTTTTCTGGAATTATGCTGAGCTATTGTGATGTCTTTCTTGGTGTTTGTGCATTTTGTCATTCTCCCACCCTAGTTTTTTAATGGTTATCTCAACTTTAGTGAATTGGGAAACATCTGTAGATAGTTGCCTTTCTTAGTTTATAAATAGATTGTTTATTCATCTTGAACTACAGGGTGACTTAATTCTCAATTCTTTGTTTTCTTCATTAGTATTTTTGTTTGGAAAGGGTGTGTACTGGATTAAGAAACCAGGGCAAGTCATCTTTTAAAGGAGCATTATCTTTAAGAAAAAGTTAGTCTAACCCTTTATCATCTTTCCTAACAGAAAATCCTAAAAAAAAAACTAGCCAAATGTGTAGTTCAATCACTGATGTGGTGTCACTATGATGAAATTTGGATTTCGCTTTACCCGTGTGGGAAAAGTTTGTCAAGCATTGTCTTGTAATGCTGCAGATCCTCTGAATAGAATTTCAACTTTATTTCAGGGTTTGTTAGCAAATTGGTAAAAACATTATTTTTAATGGTATTTTAAAAATGGCTTTTAAAGTTAACTTGTGGTCATAAATATTAGAATTTTACACACTCATTCACTAGTTTCCTAACTTTTATTTTTAACTCATGCCAGCATTTCTTTTGGGACAACTGAATTTGTCAGATGTATCATTGTTTTAGGTAAAAGTTTTGTAATGGACTTCTATGATATTGCTTCTGATATTGTAGGATCATTATTAGAATGGCCATGAGCAGCTCGATTACAAGTCTAGATTTTCAGGGATTTATTGATTTTTTTTTTTTTTACCCCCACACCGTCAGTGTACAAATCCTTAGTCACAGCAATTTCAATATTTATAGTGCTCTTTAAAATAGAATTCCATGGAAAGAGATGGATTGAGGAAAGGAAATGGGCATTGTCAATAAAGATTGGCTTTTTTGAGGCCCTTAAAGGTGATAGAAAGCAAAGTAAAAAGGTGTAGAGACTGTTTCAGAGGAGAGGCCAACACTTCAAGCTGTGAGAAATACAGGATGCACAGGTGAGGCAAGTCATAAAGCTTTTTCTGCGCTGCAAAACTTTGGCCCATCGAGTCTGCACTGACGACCACCCCTAATCTTGCGCTAATCCCATTTATCAGCACTTGTTCCATATCCTTGAATATGGTAGTGTTCCAAGTGCTTTTTAAAGGTTGCGGTTTCCAGCCTCCACGACCTTCCCAGGCAGGGCATTCAAGATTCTCACTACCCTCAGTGATTTTTTTTTTCTCAAATCCCCTCACCCTAAAACATGTCCCTCTGTGATTGATCCCTCAACCAAGTGGAATAGCTACTTCCTATTTACCCTGTCCAAACACCTGATAATCTTGTACACCTCAATCGTGTCCCCTCTCAGCATCTCTGCTTTAAAGAAAACAATCCAAGCTTATCCAGTCTCTCCTAATAGCTCAGAGGCTCATCCCAGGCAACGTCCTGGTGAATCTCCTCTGTACCCCTCCAGTGCAATCACTGCCTTCCCATAGTGAGGTGACCAGAACTGCGCACACTACAGCTGCAGCCAAACCAATTTTCTGTACAGCAGCAACGTAACCTCCATGCTCTTGCATTTTATGTCACGACTGATAAAGGAAGTGTCTCACATGCCGCCTTAACTACACTATTCATCTGCTCTGCTGCCTTTGGGGATCTGTGAACAAATACCCAAAGATCCATGTTTCTTTGAGCTTCCTAGTGTCCTGTCATTCATTACATACTACTTTGCCCTGTTTCTTTTTCCAAAGTGCATCATCACCTCATACTTAGCAGGGTTAAATACCATCTGCCACTGTTCATCCCATCTGAATGTAGGAAGTGGTCTAGGATGCAAGACTGGAGGAGAGTGCAGAGATGGAGTGGAATGAAGCCATGGGGCAATTTAAGTAATCAAGAATTTTGAACGTGCTACGTTGGTAGACCGAGTCATGCTTGCTTAGCAGTCTGAATGTGCAGTCTGAAATTTACATAACATTGAACAGGACAGTTTGATTGTGGACAATCCTGGCTTAACTTGAGTGCAGCCTTGGAATTGGGTAGATATTGATACGGGAGAAGTTGGCTCTAGATTTCTCTTTTCAAGGTTCGTTTTGTTCGGTGTGTTTGTAACTTGATGTCAGTAAGCAGTTTGGAAATCCACAAATAATTATGGTGGACAAGCAGAAGTGGATAATGTGTGGTTAAGAGAGGCTGAACAGAAAATGTTGGCTTTGTTGGAGCCAGTCAAAGATGGACCACTTATGACAGACATGGGGGAAAGGTGGAATGGTCTACTGTGTTAAATACTGCAGACTGGCTGAGGAAAATATAGCCAAAGCTTGCTATGGTTCTTGTTTGTATGTGTCATCAGCAACTTTGACTGACTGAAGGTTATCTTGGGTGGATAAAACAGCAGGCACGTTGTAAAGATTCAAATAGGGAAGGGTACAGAATTAGGTTGCAAAAAAATAATGAAGGTCCTTTGGAGAAGAAAGGACTGTATATAGTTGAAAAGGGCAGAGGAGTTAATGGTGGCTGTATGAGGAGTAGCTGACAACTCACAAAAGGGTTGAGGAAGTGTATCTGCACATTTTTTTCATTGATATTTTATACTGTAGTTGCCCTCTTGATAGTTTTGCTTGTGGACAAAGATGCTGAAAGATATTGAATCTAGCAACCATATAGCACATCATTTCTACCAACTGTTGCTTGTTCCTCCAGTTCTGTTGCCCTTAAAGAGCAACTTACCATGTTGGCTGTAGTCCAGGCTCCTCCTGCAAATTCAAAATAAGATAGTTAAGCAGGGAGAGAGATATAACATCAGCATTGGAGCGGTCCGGATTGCAGTTGAGCGGGCAGTATTGCCACTTGCGTATAGTTGTGCTGGAAGAGCAGATGAGAGAGCAGGGAAAATATAGTTGTGTACACCAACCAGCATGCAGTTGAAAATGTTGGTAGATAGAAGAACTGTAATATTCGGTTCAGTTTGTGAGAGTTATGGATTCTTTTGGGGAGAAATTTGGGAGGACTCTGATTTTTGCTTGCTTCTGAGTGACAATTGTTCTCCTTTCAGGAAATTGTTTAGTGCACTGAGTTTTTAATGCCAGTTATAAACTTAACATGTTAGGGCAGGTTTCAGGCGGATGGTATCTTCCTTGATGGGGAGTTTGCGACCTTAGAGGAGTTGGAGCGAAGGTGGGGTGTCCCCCCCCCCGGGAATACCTTCAGGTATATGCAGATTAGGGCATTTGTTACGCGGCAGGTGGCGGTGTTTCCGCTATTGCCGCCAAGGGGGGTTCAGGATAGGGTGCTCTCGGGGACGTGGGTCGGTGAGGGCAGGATCTTGGCAATTTATCAGGTGATGAGGGGGAGGACGTGGCTTCGGTGGAAGAGCTGAAAGCGAAGTGGGAGGAGGAGCTGGGAGAGGAGGTAGATGAGGGGACGTGGGCGGACGCCCTGGGGAGGGTGAATTCCTCCTCCTCTTGTGCACGGCTTAGTCTAATCCAACTAAAGATGCTGCATAGGGCGCATATAGAACATAGAACAGTACAGCACAGAACAGGCCCTTCGGCCCTCAATGTTGTGCCGAGCCATGATCACCCTACTCAAACCCACGTATCCACCCTATACCCGTAACCCAACAACCCCCCCCCTTAACCTTACTTTAATTAGGGCACTACGGGCAATTTAGCAGGGCCAATCCACCTAACCCGCACATCTTTGGACTGTGGGAGGAAACCGGAGCACCCGGAGGAAACCCACGCACACAGGGGGAGGACGTGCAGACTCCACACAGACAGTGACCCAGCCGGGAATCGAACCTGGGACCCTGGAGCTGTGAAGCATTTATGCTAACCACCATGCTACCCTGCTGCCCCGAATGACTGGCTAGATTCAGGCTGAGCCAGTTCTTTGTGGGGGGGGGGGGGGGGGGGGGGAGAGAGAGACAGGTGTGGCAGGTGTTCGGGGAGCCCACCGAATCACACCCTCATGTTTTGGGTGTGTCCGGCGTTGGAGGGCTTTTGGAAGGGGTGGCGGGGACTTTGTCAAAGGTGGTTGGCTCCAGGGTGGAACCGGGCTGGGGTCTCGCAATTTTTGCGGTAGCATCGGAGCCGGGAGTGCAGGAGGGTTTGTTACGGGGGTTCGTTTTCATGGTTCTATGCCTATTTATTTTTCTTAATTTATTGTTTTTGTATTTGGAGGGGGTTACTTTTTCTTTGTTGTGATAAAATTTGTTGCTGAAAATTTGAATAAAAATTATTTTTTAAAAAATAAACTTAACATGTAAGCTATTCAATGTTTTGAGATAAATTTATAATCAGGCTTACGTGTGTTTCAGAGTTGAAACGAACACTGGAAATGAATTATGTTAACACTTTGGTGAAAATTAGATTTGGTTTTATCCATTCTGTGCTGGATTTCTTTTGCTGTACTGTCCACCATAGCAGAAATAACATGTCAATTCAGTAAGTTAAAGTACTTTTTATAAATCATATTTCCATCTTTTACCATGTGTTTCAATTCCTTCCAACTGCAACTTTGTAAACATGCAGATTTAGGTACAACAGCCATTTGGCCTGTCATACCAGTGCTTTCTCACCTCATTAGGGTTACCTATTATTTCCTTACAATTTTTGTGCCTTTTTCTTCTGCTCAAATGTTGGCTTATCTTCAATAAATACCTGTGGTAAAATATTCTTCTATTTGCTCCTTTTATGTTTCTAATTATGAGTTCATACTTCCTTGTAACTGATAAAGATTCAAAGGAAGCAAACTTGGAATATTCAAATTGGATTTGTTTATTATCACGCATACCGTGGTAGAGTGGAAAGTATTGTTCTGCGTACAGTCCAGACAGATCATTTCATATATGAAAACAAAACATAAGACAAACATAAGTACACAATGTAAATACATAGACACAGGCATTGGGTGAAGTACTACTCGGTAAAGAAGATGTGTGAAGAGATCAGATAAGTCCATAAGAGGGTCGTTTAGGAGTCTGAAAACAGCGGAGAAGAACTATATTTGAATATGTTAGTGCGTGTTCTCAGACTTTGTATCTCCTGTCCAATGGAAGAAGTTGAAAGAGTGAATAAGCCAGGTGGGATGGATCTTTATGCTGCCCGCTTTCCCAAGGCAGCGGGTAGTGTAGACAGTCAATGGACGGGAGGCGGGTTTGTATGATAGACTGGGCAGTGTTCACAACTCTCTAGTTTCTTACAAATTCACTTTCACGCTACAAATTGAGCTGCTAGGATCTGTTGTTAAACGTATGTATTGGTAAGCACTACCAGCGCTTTCAGTCTATATTTCATTGGACTTTCACAAAACCTGTAGTTTGGTCAATTAGAAAAGTACTTTGGGAGCCTGAAATAAAACTGCTAGCCAGTCAGAACGACAAATAATTACTTTTAATAACTTGTGCCTTAAAATTGGGTCTTAATCTGTTAATGTAGTGATCAAATGCAACACTTGAGACAGGAAAACATGGAGTTTTATTTATTCTTTGTACATGATGTGGGCATCGTTGGCCACATCATGGTTGGCCACCATTTGTTGCCGATCCCTAATTGTACTTGAGAAGGTGATGGTGAGCTGTCGCTTTAAACCACTGCAGTCCATGTGGTGTAGATATCCACAG
This sequence comes from Scyliorhinus canicula, assembly GCF_902713615.1. Lineage (NCBI taxonomy): Eukaryota > Metazoa > Chordata > Chondrichthyes > Carcharhiniformes > Scyliorhinidae > Scyliorhinus > Scyliorhinus canicula. Next base: position 53,728,902 of record NC_052149.1, on the reverse strand, counting down.
TGCTGTTAGGAAGGGAGTTCCAGGATTTTGACCCAGCTACAGTGAAGGAACAGCGTAATAGTTCCAAGTCTGGATGGGTCTGGCTTGTGTGTGTGGAACCCCCATAGAATCATAAAATTCCTGCAGGGCAGAAGAGGCAATTCGGCCCATTGAGTGCACCAATCGTCTGAAAGAGCACCATACCCAAGTCCACACTCCTGCCCTATCCTCGTAGCCCCATAACTCCACCTAACCTCCACATCCTTAGATACCAAGGGACAATTTAGCATGGCTACTCCATCTAACCCGCGCATCTTTGGACTGTGGGAGGAAACTGGAGCACCCTGAAGAAACCCATGCAGACACGGAGAAAGTGCAAACTCTACAGGAAGTCCAGGAAAGGCTGCCACCGCCTAAAGAACCCTTGCACCGACCTTCCCAGGGCGAATTACACCCTCTCCAACTTGATGAACCCTGCCATGTCATTGATCCAGGCCTCCACGCTTTGGGGCCTCGCATCCTTCCACTGAAGCAAAATCCTACACCGGGCTACCAGAACACCGGCCTCTTTCGCCTCCTGCACTCCGGGCTCCGCTGCTACCCCAAATATCGCGAGTCACCAGTCTGGCTCAACCCTGGATCCTACCACCCTCGTCACCGTGCTGGCTACCCCCTTCCAAAAGTCCCCCAACGCTGGGCATGCCCAGAACATATGGGCATGGTTCGCTAGGCTCCCCGAGCACCTAGCACATCTGTCTTTGCCCCCGAAGAACCTGCTCATCCACGTCCCAGTCATATGAGCCCGATGTAGCACCTTGAACTGTATGTGGCTAAGCCTCGCAGAAGAGGAGGAATTCACCCTTTCCAGGGCATCCGCCCACGTCCCCCCCTCAATCTCCTCACCCAGCTCTTTTTCCCATTTACTCTTCAGCTCCTCCACCGAGGCCTTGTCTACCCCCTGCATCACGTGGTATACGTCCGAAACTCTCCCTCCTCCAACCCACACCCCCGAGAGCACCCTGTCCCGTACCCCACGTGGGAGCAACAGAGAAAACCCCTCCACCTGCCGCTTGGCAAACGCCGTAACCTGCATGTATCTAAACATGTTCCCAGGGGTAGCCCAAACTTCCCCTCAGCTCACCCAGGCTCGCGAACCTCCGATCCACAAACAGGTCCCTCAACCACCTAATACCTACCCTGTGCCAGCCCAGAAACCTGCCATCGATGCTCCCTGGAACAAACCGGTGGTTCCCCCATATCGGGAACTCCATCGAGCCCCCCACCTCCCACCTATGCCGTCTCCATTGCCCCCAAAATTTGAGGGTAGCCGCCACCACCGGGCTTGTGGTATACCTCGTTGGAGGGAGCAGCAACGGCGCCCATACCAGCGCCTCTAAGCTCGTGTCCACACAGGACACCATCTCCATCCTCTTCCATGCTGCCCCTTCCCCGTCCATTACCCACTTACGCACCATCGCTGTGTTGGCAGCCCAATAGTACCCACAGAGGTTGGGCAGCGCCAGCCCCCCCCCCCCCCCCCCCCAATCCCTGCCCTCTCCAAAAACACCCTTCTCACCCTCGGAGTCCCATGCGCCCATACAAATCCCGTAATACTCCTGTTAACTCTCCTAAAAAAGGCCGTACCACCTTCCCATCTCTATCCTTCACCCCCCCAATCTCCCTGGCCGCGTCTCGCTTTTGGAGCTGGTGTGCCAGCATCTTACTCGCCTTCTCCCTGTATTCATACACCACTCCCTGTGCTTTCCTCCACTGAGCTTCTGCCTTTCTGGTGGTCAGTAGATCGAACCTGGCCTGAAGGCTATGCCGCTCCCCCGCAATCCCTCCTCTGGAGCCTCCACATGTCTCCTGTCCATCCTCACCTTCTCCCCCACCAATCTCACCCTCTCTCTCTGCTCTCCCCTCTCCCTGTGGGTTCGGATGGAAAGCAACTCCCCTCTAATCACCGCCTTCAATGCCTCCTAGACCGTCCCCACTCGGACCTCCCCGTTATCGTTGGCCTCAAGGTACCTCTTGATACACCCCTGAACCCTCCCGGACACCACCTCGTCTGCCAGCAGCCCCATCTCCAAGCGCCAGAGCTGGTCCCTCTCCTCCCACAGCCCGAGGTCCACCCAGTGCGGGGCATGATCCGAAATGGCTATGGCAGAGTATTCGGCATCCTCCACCCTCGAAACCAGCCCCCTGCTCAGGACAAAAAAATCAGTACTGGAATAGGCCTTATCCACGTGGGAGAAAAACGCTGGCCCTTGGCCTCGCAAACCTCCAGGGATCCACCCATCTGATCCATAAACCCCCTCAACACCTTAGCCGCCGCCGGCCTCCTACCCGGCCGGGACCTGGATCGACCCAATGGGGGATCCAGCTCAGTCCTCCCCCATGATCAGGCTCCCCGCCTCCAGATCCGGAATGCGGCCCAACATGCGCCGCATAAACCCCGCATCGTCCCAGTTTGGGGCGTAAGCATTCACCAGCACCACTCGCTCCCCCTGTAGCTTACCACTCACCATCACATACCTCCCGCCACTCTCAGCCACCACATTCCACGCCTCAAACAACACCCTCTTTCCCACCAGGATCGCCAGCCCCAGATTCTTCTCATCCAGCCCTGAATGAAATACTTGGCCCACCCATCCCTTCCTCAGTCGAACCTGGTCTGCCACCTTCAAGTGCGTAAACCCCCCCCTTCCCCCCCCTCTCCATCCTCCAGCTGCATACTCCAGCTCCTTCCTGGCCATTTCAGCAGCAACCCGGTACCCCCCCCCCCCCCCCCCCGGGGCTAGGACCCCTCCTAGCCACGCCCCCACCTCCATAGCACTCCCGTGAGCCAGCTAACTTCTGCTGACCCCGGCGACTCATGCCACACCTCTGACCCCTCCCCACGTGGGGCTACTCCTCCTCCGTGCCCATCAGCAGGCCCTCCTCCCCTCCCCCCTCTCTTGCGCAGGAAAATAAAAACTAGCAAAGGCCCGCACTTCTCAGCCCTGACCCCGCCCCCATCACCCCGCAGCATGGGAAACCAGAGGAAAGCCCGCGCTTTCGCCCACCCAACCCCGCCTCCTCAGGGCAACTCCCATTGCCGGTCCCCACCACCAGCTCCCTGCACTCCCAGTTTCCCTCCCTGCCCAAATCCGTCCACCAGACCCATATAAAAAGACATAAAGACATCGCCCCACCCACCCTAAAGCCAACATACATCCTGCATGAAACAGAGAACCCCCCCTTCAAAAAAAATAGACACAGTTACATTTACATCCAAAACCCCCATCCCTGACCCTCCGTTTGAGTTCAATTTCTCGGCCTGCACAAAGGCCCACGCCTCCTCTGGGGACTCAAAGTAATGGTGACGGTCCTTGTAGGTGACCCACAGACGCGCTGGCTGCAACATGCCAAACTTCACACTCTTGTCTGTGGAGCACCGCCTTCGGTTGTCCGCGGCCCTCCGCTTAGCCACCTCCGCACTCCAGTCCTGGTAGATCCGCACCACTGTGTTCTCCCACTTGCTGCTCCGCTCCTTCTTGGCCCACCGAAGCGCACACTCCCGGTCAATGAACCGGTGAAACCGCACCAACACCGCCCGCGGCGGCTCGTTCGGCTTGGGCCTCCTGGCCAGCATTCTGTAGGCCCCTGGAAGGACCCAGCTCCCATCAGCGAGTTCAACAAAACGACCACATAGGCCGCCAGGTCCAACCCCTCCAGCCCCTCCGTGAGGCCCAGGATCCGTAAATCTTTCCGCCTCGACCGGCTGTCCATCTCCACCTTACCCGCGACGGCCGCAGCCTCATCCTCCCTTTCGGAGGCTTGCTACTGCAGCTCCCGGATTGCGGCCCCCTGGGCTGTCTGAGTCTCCAGCAGCTTACCGGTGGTAGTCTTCAGCGACTCCAGCAGCTCCACCTTAAGCTCCTGAAAGCAGCGCCGAAGAGTCTCCTGCTGCTCCTGCGCCCACTGCCTCCACTCCTCGAGGGCTCCGCTGGCCGGCATTTTGTTTTCCTTCCCCAGCTTTTCCAGAGGCGCTGCCACCGCTTTTCTGCTCGCCCCACTCCTGGTCAGGACCATAGAACCCTGGGGATCTACTGCAGACCCCTTCCCACGTCGGGAATCGTCGATAAAGCACTGCTGGGGGCCCTGAAAAGAGCCCCAAAGTACGTTTCTAGCGGGAGCTGCCGAACGTGCGGCTTAGCTCCGCATAGCCGCAACCGGAAGTGCCTGAAGTGAACTCTTAAGTTGTGGCGTTGCCAAAGCATTATCCAGTTTGTGCCTGTCTTAGACATCTATTTGGACGATGTTGATTTTTATCTGGTTACACTGCAGGTATTTTAAAAGACCTTTTTCCAAAAATGGGCAAGTTCCGAAATGTGGCAAGGACTCAGTCCTGAAGATGCCAGTTTTGAGGCACTCTACCTGTATTTATATGCTTGGTCCAGTTATTTGATAGAGGATTGGTTAGTAAACAGGAAGCTGAGAGGGATAAATTGGAAATTTTCAGGTTGGCAAACTGTAGCTAATCAAGTGTCGGATAGGATCAGTGCTGTGGCTTCAATTTTTTCCAATCTATATCAATGACCTGGATGAAGAGACCAAATATATGGTTGCTAAATTGGCTGATGACAAAGATAGGAAGAAGCGTATGTTGTGGAGGGCTTAGAATCGACAAAAGTCTTGGATTGTTTGCTGAGTGCCAAAAAATTGACAGATGGAGTTATAATATGAAAAAATGTGAACATGCCCATTTTGGCAGAAAGAATAGAAAAACAGTATGTTGTTTAAATGGAGAGAGAGCACAGGGATTCAGGTGCCCTGGTATATGAATCACAAAGTTAGTGTGCAGGTACAGGAAATGTTAAAGAAATGGGATGTTCTTTATTGCAAGACAAATTGAGTATAAAAGTCAGGAAGTGTTGCACAGTTGTACTGGGCCTTAGTGAGACCACATCTGGAGTACTGTTTACAGTTTTGGTCTCCTTACTTAAAGAATATAATTGCATTGGAAGCAGTTCAGCAAAGATTCATGGTGTTATCTTATGAAGAAGGATGAGCAGGGTGGGGTTTTGTAACCTTTGGAGTTTAGAAAAATGCAAGGAGATCTTTTGAAACATAAGTTCCTGAGGGCACTTGATAGGGTGGACGCTGAGAGAATGTTCCCTCTTGTGGGGGAGTCGAGAGCGATGGGATACAGTTTAAATATTAGGTGTCTCCCATTTAAGCCAGAGTTGAGAAATCTTTTGAGGATCGTTGGTCTATGGAATTCTCTTCCCAGAGAACGTTGGAGGCCATTGCATTGAATGTGTTCAAGGCCAGATTAGATAGATTTTTTGATTGACAGAGGTTATAGGGGGTAGGCAGGAAAGTGGACTTAAGGCCACAATTTCGAACAGCCATTTTTAAATGAGCTTTTTGAATGATGGAGCAAGCTGGGGGCTGATTGGCCTACTTCTAATTCTTGTGTTGTTTCACATTGTAGGATAAATGCCAGTGTTGTAGTTGTACTGGAACTGCTTGGCTAGGGGTACAGATAGTTCTGGAGCACAGTCTTCATCCATAATAGTTGCAGTATCTGGTGCCTTCAGCTGTTTCATGATATCGTGTGGCATGAATCAATTTGGCTGAAAACTGGCATCTATGGTGCTGGGGACTTCAGGAGGAGGCTGAGATAGATTATCCACTTGACACTTCAGTTGAAGGTGGTTGCAAATGCTTCAGTCTTTTGCACTGATGTGAAGGTGGTGCTTACCCCATTGAGAATGGGAATATTTGTGGAATAGCCTCCTGTTAGTTAATTGTCCACCCCAACCACCTCTCTCCTGATGGCAAGGAAATAAATTAGCTTCTTTATTCTTTTAATAGTAACATTTCCTCTGTGCTTCTCCGTTATAAATCTCTCCATTCAAAAGCGTGTTCAACTATTTGTCCTCCTAAATAGTTGAATTTTATAAATCTACATTGGATCCTGCCCTCTACCTTATTCCAACCCTCGTCGGGGCCCCTAGCTTTCTATGCTCCAAATGACTATGATGCAATCACTTCAGTTGTTGTCTTTTGTTCTCTTCCTGAAAGCAGGTCCGACCCAAAATGCAACAACTTCCATTGTGGGTATGGCAAGGAGACAGACTCCAAATCTTTCCCCGCAAGAATGGGGATTGAACTGCCTACCATTTGCACCAATGTGAAACACAGACTGTCAAGCCAATCGAGGCACTGAAAGAACGGTGATATATTTTCAAGTCAGGATGGTGAGTGATTTAAAGGGGAAACTCCAGGTGGTGATGTCCCCAGGTATCTGCTGCTTTTGTCCTTCAAGATGGTAGTGGTCGTGGGTTTGGAAGGTGTTGCCTAAGGAACCTTGATGAGTTCTTCCAGTGCATCTTGTAGATGGTACACATAGCTGCCACTTTGGTGGTGGAGGGATTGAATGATTGTGGAGGGGGTAGCAAGCAAATAAGCTTCTTTGTCCTGAATGGTGTTGAGCTTCCTGAGTGTTGTTGGGGTTTTACTCATCCAGGCAAATGAGTGTATTCCATTACACCCCTGACTTGTGGCTTATAGATGGCAGACAGGCTCTGGAAGGTCAGGGTGTCAGTTTCCCGCCACAGGATTCCTAGCCTTTGACTGGTGCTGGTAGCCTGGGTATTTATATGGCTAGTCCAGTTTGGTTTCTGGTCAATGGTAACACATCTAGGATATTGATAGTGTGGGATTCAGTGATGGTAATGCCATTGAATGTCAAGGGGCAATAGATTGATTCTCTCTTGTAGGAGATGGTAATTGCCTGGCACTTGTGTGGAGCGAATGTTACTTGCCACTTGTCAGTCCAAACCTAGGTATTGTCCAAGCCTTGCTGAATTTGGACATTAATTGCTTCAGTATCTGAGGAGTTGTGAATGATGCTGAACATTGTGCAGTCATCTGTGAATATCCCCACTTCTGACCTTATGATGGAAGGGAGGTCATTGTGGAGCAGCTGAAGATGGAGGGCCTAGGACCGTACCCTGAGGAACTCCTGCTGTGATGTCCTGGATTTGAGATGATTGACTTCCGACCACCGCAACCATCTTCCTTTGCTCCAGGTATAACTACAACCAGTGGAGAGATTTTCTCCTGATTCCCACTGACTCCAAATTTGCTAGGTCTCCTTGATGCCGTATTCGGTCAAGTGCTGCCTTGATGTCAAGGGCAGCTACTCTCTCCTCACCTTTGGCATTCCGCTATTTTGTCCATGTTTGAACCAAGGCTGTAGTCCATGTTTGAACCAAGGCTGTAATTACGTCAGGAACAGGTTATTGCTGAGCAAGTGCCACTTGATAGCATTGTTGATTTGATGACCCCTTTGCTGAAGATCCAGAGTAAACTGCTGGAGCGGTATTTGGCTGGGTTGGATTTGTCCTGTTTCTTGTGTATAGGACATAGCTGGGCAATGTTCCACATTGCTGGGCAAACGCCAGTGTTGGAGTGTACTGGAACAGTTTGGCTAGGGGCGTGGCAAGCTCTTGAGCCCAAGTCATCAGGTCTATTGCCGGAATGTTATCAGGGTCCATAGCCGTTGCAATATACAATGCCTTCAGCTGTTTTTTGGTATCAGTGGAGTGTATTCAGTTGGTTAAAGACTGACATAGGAGATGCTGGGGACCTCTAGAAAAGACCTAGATCATCCACTTGATGCTTTTGGCTGAAGAGTATGGCGAATGCCTTCTCTTTTGCACAGACATACTGGGCTTCTCCGACATTGAGAATGGGGATATTTGTGGAGCTTCCTCCTCCAGTGAGTTGCTTAATTGTCCACCACAATTCGCAGCTGGATGTGGCAGGATTGCAGAGCTTAGATCTGATCTATTTGTTGTCAAATTGCTGAGCTCTGACTTATTAGCTGCTTATGCTGTTTGGCATGCAAATAGTCTTGTGTTGTAGTTTCACCAGGTTGGCACATCATTTTTAGGTGTGCCTGGTGTTGTTCCTGCACTGTTGATTGAACCAGGGTTTATCCCTGGCTTAGCAATGAGGATAGAGTGGGCAAATGCTGGGCCATGAGGTTACAAATTGTGGTTGGGTACAATTCTGCTGATGGACACAGCACCTCATCTCATGGATGCTCAGTCTTTCCAAGTCATGATGGTAGTGTCACATAATACGATGGAAGATATGGCTCTGCCATTCAATCATCGTCATAGATCTTTACGGCATGGAAACAGCCCTTCGGCCCAGCTTGACCATGCCGCCCAGTTTCTATCACTAGGCTAGTCCCACTTGCCTGCATTTGGCCCGTATCCCTCTATACCCACCCTGACCATGTAATTGTCCAACTGCTTTTTAAAAGGACAAAAATTACCTGCCTCTACCACTGCCTCTGGCAGCCCGTTCCACTTGCTCACACCCTCTGTGTGAAGAAATTTCCCCTCTGGTCTCTTTTGTATCTCTCCCCTCTCACCGTAAACCTATGCCCTCTATATCTAGACTCCTCTACCTTTGGGAAAAGATGTCGACTAACTACCTTATCTATGCTTCTCATTATTTTATAGACCTCTAATTCACCCCAAAGCCTCCTACACTCCAGGGGGAAAAGTCCCAGCCTCTCCTTGTAACTCAGACCATCAAGTCCTGGTAACATTCTCTTAAATCTCTTCTGCAGTCTTTCTAGTTTAACAATATCCTTCCTATAATAGGGTGACCAGAACTGAACACCGTATTTCATATGTGGTCTTACCAATGTCTTGTACAACTCAAGATGTCCCAACTCCTGTATTCAATATTCTGACCAATAAAACCTAGCATGCTGAATGCCGCCTTCATCACTCTGTCCACTGCGACTCCACCTTCAAGGAGCTATGAACCTGGACCCCAAGATCTCATCTGTAAGATTTAACCTTTTACAACCTACCATGCGGTACCTTATCAAAGGCCTTGTCAAAGTCCATGTAGATGATGTCGCCCGCACTGCCCTCATCGACCTTCTTAGTTACCCCTTCAAAAAAACTCAATCAAATTTGTGAGACATGACTTTCCTCTTACAAAATCATGCTAACTTTCCCTAATTAGTCCTTGCCTGTCTAAATGCCTGTAGATCCTGTCGCTCAGAATACCTTCCAACAACCTGTCCACTACAGAAGTACGGCACCGGTCTGTAGTTTGCAGGCTTATCCTTACAGCCCTTCTTAAACGAGGGCACAACATTTGCTACCCTCCAATCTTCAGGCACCTCTCCTGTGGCAGTCAATGATTCAAATATCTCAGCTAGGGGGCTGGTAATTTCCTCCCTAGCCTCCCACAAAGTCCTGGAATACGTTTCATCAGGAACTGGGGATTTATCTATCTTAATGCACTTTAATACCTCCTGCACCTCCTTCCCAGTGATATGTACACTCCTCAAGACATCACTTTTTATTTCCCCAATTTCCCTAACATTCGTGCCTTTCTCAACAGTAAATACTGATGAGAAATATTCATTTAGGACCTCTCCCATCCCTTGTGGATCTGCACATAGATGACCTTGTTTATCCTTAAGACGCCATACCCTCTCCCTAGTCACTCTTTTGCCCTTTATGTATCTGTAAAAGCTCTTTGGATTTTCCTTTGCCTTAGCTGCCAAGATAATCTCATTTGCTCTCCTGATTTCTCTCTTAATTCTACTCTAACAAGCCCTATACTCTTCAAGGGATCCACTTGATCCCAGCTGCCCATGCATGTCATATGTCTCCCCCTTCCTTTTGACCATGGCCTCAATATACTGAGTCATTCAGGATTCCCTACTTCTACCAGCCTTGCCCTTCAGTCTGAGGAATGGGGTCACCCTGAACCCCAGTTAACACTTTTGAAATACTCCCACTCACCAGCTGTCTCCTTGCCTGCAAAAAGTCTCCCCCAATCAAATTTTGAAAGTTCCTGCCTAATACCCTCCAAATTGGCCTTACCTCAATTTAGAATGTTAACTTTTGAGCCAGAACTATCATTCTCCATAGCTATCTTAAAACTAATTGAATTATGGTCACTGGTCCCAAAGTGATCCCTCACTAACACTTCAGTTACCTGCCCTCCCTTATTCCCCAAGCGGAGATCAAGTTTTGTCCCCTCTCTAGTCGGGCCATCCACATATTGAATGAGAAATTCTTCCTGAATACACACAAAATTTCTCTCCATCCAAACCCCTAGTGCTATGGCTGTCCCAGTTAATGTTGGGAAAGTTCAAATCAATGCTGATAGATTTCTCTTCCCCATTCTCCTGCCTTCTCCCCATAACCCCTGATCCCCCTATCAATCAAGAACCTACCTATCTCTGTCTTAAAGACACTCCGTGATTTGGCCTCCACAGCCTCCTGCGTGCGGCATAGGGTTCCACAGATTCACCACCCTCTGGCTGAAGAAATTCCTCCTCATCTTAGTTCAGTCTGAGGCTGTGTCCTCAGATTCTAGTCTCTCAGTATCCTGTAAGTTTCAATAAGATCCTCCCTCATCCTTCTAAACTCCAATCCGTACAGACTCCGAGTCCTCAACTGTTCCTCATATGACAAACTCTTCATTCCAGGGATCATTCTTGTGGACCTCCCCTGGACCCTTTCAAAGGCCAGCACATCCTTCCTTAGATACAGGGCCCAAAACTGCTCACAATGTTCCAAATGGGGTCTGACCGTAACCTTCTACAGCCTCAGCAGTACATCCCTGCACTTGCATTCTAGCCTTTCAACAGGAATGCTAACATTGCATTTGCCTTCCAAACTGACGACTGTACCTGCAAGTTAACCTTGAGAATCTTGAGGTAGGACTCCTAAGTCCCTTTGTGCTTCTGATTTCCTAAGCCTTTTCCCATTTAAAAATAATCTGTGTCTCCATTCTTCCTACCAACATGCACAAGCTCACACTTTTCCACATTGTATTCCATCTGCCACTTTTTTGCCCACGCTCCTAGCCTGTCCAAGTCCTTCTGCAGCCCCCCTGCTTCCTTAATACTACCAGTCCTCTGCATATCCTTGTAGCATCTGCAAACGTAGCAATAGTGCCCTCAGTTCCTCCTTAATACAATGGATAGAGGCATCTGCAAGGCAGATTGGTGAGGATGAGGACAAGTATGTTTCCCCCTCTGGTTGATTCCCTTACCACTTGCTGCAGTCCCATCTTTCTGGTGCCTAGGTCGATGCTGAGTGTCTGGTTTGATTCCTTTGTGTTTTCTTTGTAGCGGTTGAATGCATCTGAATGGTTTGTTCGGCCTTTCAGAGGGTATCTAAGAGTCATATTTGTCACATGCATGTAAGGACAGCAGGTTTCCTTCCCTAAAGGGGATTTTGTAAACATTATTTGTTAGCTCACTGGGCTAAATCGCTGGCTTTTAAAGCAGACCAAGCAGGCCAGCAGCACGGTTCGATTCCCGTACCAGCCTCCCCGGACAGGCGCCGGAATGTGGCGACTAGGGGCTTTTCACAGTAACTTCATTGAAGCCTACTCGTGACAATAAGCGATTTTCATTTCATTTCATTTCATTTCATTCTTGGGAAGTGGGCTGGGCCAGCATTTGTTGCCCAGCACTAATTACCCTTGAACTGAGTGGCTTGCAGTTTTCCTTCCTGAAGGATATTAGTGAACCAGGGCAGCACGGTAGCACTGTTGTTTCACAGCACCAGGGACCTGGGTTCAATTCCTGGCTTGGGACACTGTCTGTGCGGAGTCTGTACGTTCTCCCCATGTCTGTGCGGGTTTCCTTCGGGTGCTCCAGTTTCCTCCCACAAGTCCAGAAAGATGTGCTTGTTCAGTGAATTGGACATTCTGAATTTTCCCTCCGTGTACCCGAACAGGTGCCGGAGTGTGGCGACTAGAGGATTTTCACAGTAACTTCATTGCAGTGTTAATAATAATAATAACATCCTTTTATTGTCGCAAGTATGAAGTTACTGTGAAAAGTCCCTAGTCACCACATTCCGACGCCTGTTGGGGTAAGCAGTACGGGAATTGAACACGCGTTGCTGGCCTTGTTCTGCATCACAAACCAGCTGTCTAGCCCACTGAGCTAATGTAAGACTACTTGTGACACTAATAAAGATTATTATAGATCGGTTTCTATGACAATTAATAATGGTTGCATGGTCATCATTAGACTTTGAATTCCGAATTTTTATTGAATTCTGCCATGGTGGGATTCTAACCCGGATCCCCAGAGGATTACCTTGGGTATCTAGATTACTAGTCCAGTGACAATACCCCAGTCATCTCGAGCCATGGGTAGTGATGATAGAAGCTCCAATTTTCTCTCCATCACATGGCTGATGAGGAATCTCTCCCCGTCACTATCTACCATTGGTGTATGTTGAAGGATATGCAGGTTGAAACCAGTGTTAGACTTCCCCAAATGCATTTCCTTGACCTTCTCCAAAATGAATTCAATTTGCCACTCTTCGGCACATCTGACTACTGTATTGATATCTTTTTTTTTATAAATGTTTTTATTCAGTTTTCATATTTTATATTGAACAAATTACAAATTGTTAGGAGAGAGAAAAAAAAACAAACACGCAAAAATTAACATACATATTTACAGGTAAGCATCTTCGTAGTAGTAACTGCGCCCCCCCCCCCCCCCCCCCCCCCAACATGTTTTTTTAGTTTGGTTTTGGGCCTTAGCTAGCCATCGAACCCCCGTAACGAACCTGTAGCCCCCCCCCCCCCCCCTCCCGCTACCTTCCCCCGACTATTCTTCCTCTTGTACATTGGCCACAAATAGGTCCCGGAACAGTTGCATGAATGGCTCCCACGTTCTGTGGAAGCCGTCGTCCGACCCTCGGATGGCAAATTTGATTTTCTCCATTTGGAGAGATTCCGAGAGGTCGGACAGCCAGTCCGCAGCTCTGGGCGGTGCTGCTGACCGCCAGCCAAACAGGATTCTACGGCGGGCGATCAGGGAGGCAAAGGCAAGGGCGTCCGCCCTCCTCCCCAGGAATAGATCTGGCTGTTCTGAAACCCCGAAGACCGCCACTATCGGGCATGGCTCCACCCTCACTCCCACCACTTTGGACATAACCTCGAAGAAGGCTGTCCAGTACTCCACGAGTCTGGGGCAAGACCAGAACATGTGGGCGTGGTTGGCCGGGCCTCTTTGGCACCGTTCACATCTGTCTTCCACCTCCGGGAAGAACCTACTCATACGGGTTCTTGTTAAGTGGGCTCTATGTACCACTTTTAGTTGCGTCAGGCTGAGCCTTGCGCACGTGGAGGTGGAGTTGACCCTATGCAGTGCTTCGCTCCAGAGTCCCCACTCTATCTCCATCCCCAGGTCGTCCTCCCATTTCCTCCTTGTTGCGTCCAGTACGGTGTCGTCCCTATCTACCAGTCGGTCATACATGTCACTACAGTTCCCTTTCTCAAGGATACTTGCGTCCAGTAGGTCTTCCAGTAGTGTCTGTCGTGGCGGTTGTGGGTACGTCCTTGTCTCCTTTCGTAGGAAGTTTTTGAGCTGCAGGTACCGTAGCTCGTTCCCCCCAGCTAGCTGAAATTTCTCTGTCAGTTCGTCCAGTGTTGCGATCCTGTCGTCCGTGTATAGGTCCCTGACTGTCAGTGTCCCCCCGTCCTGCCTCCACCTTTTGAAGGTGGCGTCAGTCAGTGCTGGTGTGAACCTATGGTTGTTGCAGATGGGAGCCCTGTTCGACATTTTGGTCAGGCCAAGTTGCTGCCGCAGTTGGTTCCAGGATTGGAGGGTGGCTGTCACCACTGGGCTGCTGGAGTGTTTTTTGGGTGGGGATGGGAGTGCTGCCGTGGAGAGGGCCCGGAGGGAGGTTCCCATGCAGGAGGCCTCCTCCGCACGCACCCACTCAGCTTCTGGCTCCTGGATCCATCCCCTTACTCGCTCGGCTGTTGCTGCCCAGTGGTAGAATTGTAGATTCGGGAGGGCTAACCCTCCCCTGGTTTTTGTTTTTTGTAAGACCTTCTTTGGGATCCTAGCATTTTTACCCCCCCATACGAACGCCATGATGAGTTTGTCCAGCGCTTTGAAAAAGGCCTTGGGGATGTAGATTGGAATGGATCTAAACAGGAAGAGGAACCTGGGCAGTACGTTCATTTTGATCGTCTGAACTCTCCCCGCGAGGGAGAGCGGGAGTGTGTTCCATCTTTGCAGGTCCTTTTTAACTTCCTCCGTCAGGCTGGTGAGGTTCCATTTGTGGATCCCTTTCCAGTCATGGGCTATTTGGATCCCCAGGTAGCGGAATTTATGTCGGGCTTGTTTGAACGGCAGCCCCTATAGTGCTGCCCCCCCCCCCCCCCCCCCCTGCGGGTGTACTGGGAAGATCTCACTTTTGCTCATGTTGAGTTTGTAGCCCGAGAAGGCTCCAAACTCTTTCAGGAGCGCGATGATTCCGTCCATGCTGCTTTGTGGGTCCGAGATATAGAGGAGCAGATCATCCGCATAGAGTGAGACTCTGTGCTCTCTACCTCCCCTTCGGATCCCCTCCAATTTTTTGCTGCCCTGAGCGCGATTGCTAGCGGTTCAATTGCTAGTGCGAACAGCAGCGGGGACAGTGGGCATCCTTGTCTGGTGCCCCTGTGCAGCTGGAAGTATTGGGAGTTGGTATTGTTGGTCTGTACACTCGCCATGGGAGCGTTGTACAGGAGCTTTACCCAAGCGGTGAACCCTGTTCCAAGCCCGAACCGCTCCAGTACCTCTATGAGGTATTTCCACTCGACTCTGTCGAAGGCCTTTTCTGCGTCCAGGGAGACGATCACCTCTTGTGTTCTCTCCCCGGAGGGGGTCATTATCACGTTCAGCAGGCGCCTGATGTTCGCGGTAAGCTGTCTACCTTTGACAAAGCCCGTCTGGTCCTCTGTGACCACCTCAGGTACACAGTCTTCTAGCCTTTTGGCTAGGATTTTGGCCAGTATTTTGGCGTCTGCATTCAGCAGAGATATGGGTCTGTATGACCCACATTCCGTTGGGTCTTTGTCTTTCTTAGGTATCAGCGAGATTGAGGCCTGTGCTAACGTGGGTGGCAACGTGCCCCTAGCTAGCGAGTCTGTGAACATCTCCCGCAGGTGCGGGGCCAGCGCTGTCGCAAATTTTTTGTAGAAGTCCGCCGGGAATCCGTCCGGTCCCGGCGCCTTCCCCGCCTGCATGGAGCTAATGCTCTCCATGATCTCTCCCAGTGCTCTGTATTGATATCTTGCTGCAGTCTAAAGCTTTCGTCTTCACGATAACTGGGCAGCTAATTTTTATATAATCTGCAAATTTCTTAATCATTCCCTCTACATTTAAATCCAAGTCATTGATGTATACTGGAAAAAGCAAGGGAACTAATACTGAGCCCTGTGGATCCCACTGGAAACAACCTTCCAGAAACAAAAGCCCCCATCGATCACTATCCTCAACTTCCTGCCATTGAACCAACTTTGGATCCCATTTGCCACTTTACCTTGGATCCTTAGGGGTTTTACTTTCGTGATTGGTCTGCCATGTGGGCCCTCATCAAAAACACTGGCTAAAATCCATATATACTACATCAATCAGATGCATGACCATCATCAATGGCCCTTGCAACCTGCACAAAAATCATGTTCATCAGACATTATTATCTCATAAAAAATCAGTACTGACTATATTCGATTAATTTGTCTTTCTAGGCGAAGATTTCTGTTGTCCCTCAGATTTTATTCGAATAATTTTCTCCACTAAGGTTTGGCTGAGTGGCATGTAATTACTTAGTCTATCCCTTTCTCTAATTTTTAAACAATGGTGCAAGTTTAGCTGTCCTCCAGTCCTTTGGCACTGTGCATGTAGTCAGCAAGGATTAGAAGATGATGGTCAGATCCCCTACTACTTTTTGTTTTTACTTCCTTCTGGTTTATTTCATCAGGACCTGGGGATTTATCCAGTTTCAAAGATGTTAAACGCCTTAATGTCTCCTCTGTCACTATGTTAAGTTCATCTAATCTTTCTTGCTCTTCCCTGATTGCAATGGCTGTATTGTCCCTCTTTTGTGAAAACAGATGCAATTTAAAAAAAAAAAATTTAGTGTACCCAATTCATTTTTTCCAATTAAGGGGCAATTTAGCGTGTCCAATCCACCTACCCTGCACATCTTTTGGGTTGTGGGGGAGAATCCCATGCAAACATGGGGAGAATGTGCAAACTCCACACGGACAGTGACCCAGAGCCGGGATCGAACCTGAGACCTCGGTGCCATGAAGCAGCATTGCTAGCCACTGTGCCACCGTGCTGCCCGCAGTTGTTTTTTTAAGATCCATTCCTATGTTCTCTACCTTCACTCTGGTTATTCTATGGTTCCTAATAGGCCTTCCTGGCTAGTTATCCAAGAAACCTTTAGGTTTTACTTATTTGCCTATTTACATGACCTGTTTTTCCTTTTAACTTTACCCCAAAACATTTTTCATTACCCCCTCGATTTTCTACAGCATTGAGCCCTCAGTATTTGTGATGAGAGAAGAAAGTCTCTGGGGCTGTTTTAAATATCCCTCCTTTCTTATTTTTAATGCCTCTATAGCCGCAACTGTTCCCAATGCTTGGTTAAATTCTTGCACACCCACAGTCCAAAACTTTGACTCATGTACTTTCCACCATTGCCTTCACCATCCTATTTAGCCTTCATACTGACTAAAATTCTAGACTACTTTGTGATCCTTCCGCTATTTAATGTTTCCCTCCTTGTGAGTAAAATAGAAACCCCTCCCACTAGGAGGACATTGGTGAAATCCAACTGTGTGGAAAATCTTCAAGATTTCTTTAACACCATCAGTTATGGTCGTATTGTGTCCAGTCTGCTGCTTGTTAATTGTCCTAGCTGAGATTGTGCAATTATTATCCATTTCCTTTTTAAACTTAACATTTAACTCCTTGAAACTTGATTTGCAAGACCGCCATACTACTGTTCTTCTGATTATTGGTTTATGTAAACTGTTTTTATTTGCTGACCTCTTTACAGGATCACCTTCCTTGTTCTTTGTGTTGTGGCCTGGCATTTGAGAGGAAACAGCCTATGTGGTACTCAATTCTTGCTCTTTTTTTAAAAAAAAATCTGGTTTGACAGAATTCCCCCAAAATACCACTTTACCTTTTAGCAAGATGATATCAAGACCATCTTTCACCCCTTGCACCTGTATCCGCTTGCTCTAGCCCTCTAGGGCTACCGAATCTGCACTGTGGCTTATCTGCAATAGGCAGAGACACCAAGGGCCAGATTCAAACAGGGCTACAAGTTAAAATTAGTGGCAATGGGATAAGGGAAGTTAAGGTTTTGTGACTTAACGCAAGGAGTATTTGCAATAAAATGCATGAATTAATCATGCAAGTAGATGTAAACAGGTATGATATAGTTCGGAATATGGAGACATGGCTGCAGGGTGACCAGGGATGAGAATTGGAATATTCAGGGGTATTCGGTATTTAGGCAGGACAGACAAAAACGAAAAGCTGGTGCAGTTGCATTGCTGGTTAAAAACAAAATTAATGCAATAGGGAGGAAGCATATTAACTCCGACAATGTAGAACCTGTCATGGGAGTGTCCCCTTTTAGAAATGTTTTTGTCTCATCACATGACTTCAATTATGTCATTGTGTGGGTGGAGCTGGGCTGTGGCACTGGGAGTTGGTTTTACTTTCACTTTAAGTTTGAATTGGTTTTGTACTGCATAGGTTGAAAATAAGTGTCTCTCTATTTTCATTTTAAAAGCTGTTTCCAGACTACTTGATAACTTAAAAGAGGTAACTGCTTTACGGAAGGAATTCAAACCTACTGTTTGACAAGGGAAACAGAGTATCACTAACAAGTCTTAAAGACAGTGAGAATGCTGTGTGCTGGGCCACACCTTTTGAAAAGGGTTTTTTGGTTTATGGTATCTTGTTATAGAATTGGAGCAGTAAAAATGGGAATTTATTAAGGGTTATACATGGATTACTGTAGCTGTGTGGGGTATTTATGTTTGTAGTTGATAAAAATGCTTATTGTGTGTCTTTATAAAAATGTTAACTAAATTCGTAGAATAAAGCTTGTTTTTGATTAAAAGCGCCTAAGACCTCTGTTGAATAACACCTGAAAGGCAGGCTCATCATAACTAAAATCAATTAACAGTTATAGGTCAGGTGAACTCCATAATATACTTTGGTGTTTTCTAACCCCTGGCCCATAACAAACCTGTATGGGTAGAACTGAGAAACATCACGGGGAGAAAAACATTAGTGAGAGTTGAATGTAGACCCCCAAATTGTAATGTGATGTTGAAAATGGCATTAAACAGGAAATTAGATTCACATGCAATAAAGGAACATCTGTAATTATGGGTGACTTTAATCTGCATTTAGATTAGACACATCTAATTAGTCACAATGTCATAGAGGAGGAATTCCTGGAATGAAAACAGGTTGGTTTCTGGATCAATGCACTGAGCAACCAACTAGAGAACAGGCCATCGTAGACTCGGTAATGAGAAAGGAATAATTGGCAATATAATTGTGCGATACCCCTTTGGGATGAGTGACCATAATATGATGGAAGTTTTCATCAAGGTGAAGAGTGGCATAGTTGATTCTGAGACTAAGGTCCTGAATCTGAATAAAGGAAACTATAATGATATGAGGCGCGAGTTGGCTTTGATGGATTGGGAAACCTTACTAAAGGGATGACTGCAATGGTAAACATTCAAGGAGCACATTGGTGAACTGAAACAATTGTTTATTCCTGCCTGACACTAAAGTAAAACGGGAAGGTGGCCTAACCATGGTTTACAAGGGAAATTAGAGACAGTATTTGATCCGAGGAAGAGGCATACAAATTGGCCAAGAAAAACAACAGACCTGAGGATTAGGAGCAGTTTAGAAGTCGGTAAAGGAGGACCATGGGATTAATTAAGAAGGGGAGTATGAGAGTAAGCTTGTGGGGAACATGAAAACTGACTAATAGGTATGTGAAAAGAACAAGATTGGTGAAGGCAAATATATGTCCCTTACAGTTAGAATGGCTGGCCAACTAAATGCCTACTTATGGTTATGTTTTCACAGAGGATGCTAATAACATACCAGAAATGTTGGTGAACACAGATTTTAGTGAGTGGGAGGAATTGAACGAGATCAGTATTAGTAGAGAAATGGTATTGGGGAAATTCATGGGATTAAAGGCTAATAAATCCCCAGGGCCTGATAATCTACATACCAGAGTATTTAAGGCAATGGCCCTAGCAATAGTGAATATATTGGTAGTCATCTTCCAAGATTCGATAGACTCTGGAGCAGTTCCTACAGATTGGAAGGTAGCTAATGTAACCCCACTATTTCAAAAGGGAAGTAGAGAGAAAACAGGGAATTATAGACCAGTCAGCCTGACTTCGGTAGTGGGAAAAATTCAAGAATCCATTATCAAAAGTTTTATAGCAGAGCACTTGTAAAACAATGGCAGGATCGGACAAAGTCAGCATGGATTTTTGAAAAGGAAATCATGCTTACCAAATCTTCGAGGATGTAACTAGTAGAGTTCATGAAGGGGAGCCAGTGGATGTTGTTTATTTCCGAAAGCTTTTGGCAGTGGATGTGGTTTATTTGGACTTTCAAAAAGCTTTTGGCAATGTTCCACATAAGAGATTAGCATGTAAAATTGAAGAGTATGGGATTAGGGGTAGTGTACTGAGATTGACAGAAAGCTGGTTGGCAGACGGGAAACAAAGAGTAGGAATAAACTGATCTTTTCCAAATGGGAGACTGTGCCAAGTGGGGCACCGCAGGAATCAGTGCTTGACCCCAGCCATTCTCAGTCTTGAGGGTCTTTGCATCTTTGGAAGTAAATAAAAAATGGTTGGGTGTTTTTGTGACTGGAAGGCTGTTTCCAGTGGGGTTTCACAGGACTTCATACTGTGCCCCTTACTTTTTGTGATAATTATCAATGATTTAGACTGGAATTTAGGGGCAAGATTAAGATCTTTGCAGATAATTTTTAAAAATGGCAGTGTGGTTATCATGAAGATGAAAGCTGTAGACTGCAGCAATACGCCATTGGAATGGTTAGGTGAGCAGAGTGGCAAATCAAATTCAATCCACAGAATTGAGGTAATGCATCTGGGAGGACAATCGAGGCAATGGAATAAAGTAATGTCCTATCATTCGCAGGATGTTATCTTCCCACAGTACCTTGCGATAGGTAAAATACTTTACAATGGGAGTGAATTATATAGGTTCCAGCCATTCCAAAATGTAACATTTTTAAAGGAAAAAAGGTAATTAAAAACGGAATAAATTCAAGACCATTTTGCTGCAGAAATTGTTTTGCAATGCAAGAACAATGTTAAATTTGTCAATCATAGTACAATACAAATTACAGTACAGTACTTGAGAATGTAGGTACAGGGAGTGGGTTATGTGGCTGATGCAGATGAGTAGAAAGAACAATGTTAGTGCTGACTGCTTTGCCTTCTCAATTTTGTAAAGTTCCCTGTAATGAGCAATAGCAGTGTCAATTGTTCCCCAAAATGGAATGTTCCTTTCCATGTTTGCATCATGACTTGTCACCTGTTTTTACAAATCCTCAGCTGTTCTTGTGATATCTCCTATCATCTTGGTTATAATTTGAACCACCTTAGCTCCTCTTCCTGCTCCTGTTCAGTTTCATTTCATTTAATCAGTTCAACCAATTCTGCAGTGGAGAGTTCCTTCTGATGATATTGAAGCAACTCACCCACTTCATCTGTGGTTAGGTTTTCAAACCCCTCCCCTCCAACTAAGTCAACAATCTTGTCCACTTCAGCATCCACATCAGGAAACCCTGTGAAATTATTCCAGGCTCAGGCCAAATATTTTTCAGCAGGCACTTATGGTTGAAGCTCTAACTTCATCCATCCCATGAGCCGTTAATTATATTGACGTTTGAGGATGTTGAATTGCTTCCAGTAATTAAAGACTGGTTGAAGCGTCTGCTTCCATAAAATTTAGGATGTGGCTGAAACTTCTCTATGGGTGTAGCAAGTTTTGAATGAGGCAATGACTCCATGTCTTTTGGATAAGTGAGATTGTATTTGGGGTAAAAACAAAATCCCAACATCTGGATGACTCTTTGCAAGAGTGGGTGGATGTCCAGGTACGCAGTAGGATCTTGAAAGACAGGTTATTTTCTTCTGATTAGTCCTGATCTCTGGCAATTGGAAACCAGTTTTCAATGACTACAGCTGAAGCCTAGGCATTGCTGTTAGCCTTCCAAAAGACTGGTAGATGAGATTTATTTTTCCCTTTCAAAAGATCAAGGGGTTATGACCTATACACCAGCATTGGTTTACATTTAAAGCCAGCCACATTGACATATAATAGAAGTGTTGGGCTGCCCTTTGCTGCTTTAAAACCAGGAGTTGTCTTGTCTTTTGAAATATAGATCCTATTTAGCATCTTCCAGAAAAGGCCAGTTTCATCTGCATTGAAGACCTGCTCTGCTGGGTTGATTCTCGACTCAATATATTCCTGAAGCAGTTTGGCAGCCTCCCCCAGCAACTTAACATTATGCAGACCAAAACTGTTGTTAAAGCGATTGAACAATCGTGCTGGCTGAGAATCCTTTGGAAGTCAATGGAGAGGCATCTTTTGCACCATCTCTATCATCACTGGTGACACCAACATTACCCTCTTTACTAATCTTTAAGTGCTGGTACAATTCAAGTGCTTTGTTTCAAATCATTGGACCATTAACTGGGTCCTCTTTTGATGCCAGTGCTCTATCCATACCTTGAGTAACTTCTCCATTTCATCTGTGTGGATCTCTCCTACTCATTAACCTAGCATTATGACGACCAGAAACAATAATACTGGCTCTTATTTTTTCTTCAGACTCCCTATATCACTTGATTGTGCATTAACTGACATTGTTCCCTGGCCAACATGGTAGCACTTGCACCATTTTTCAGTTTATCTAAGATTGTAAATGTAAATAATCTTTATTGTCACAAGTAGGCTTACACTAACACTGCAATGAAGTTACTGTGAAAAGCCCCTAGTTGCCACATTCCGACGCCTGTTCAGGTACACAGGGAGAATTCAGAATTCTCAGCTGGTACGGGAATTGAACCCACGCTGCTGGCCTTGTTCCACATCACAAAGCAGCTTCCTAGCCCACTGAGCTTGTAAATCTTTGTTCAAAGTGCCATCACTTTCCTGGGATGTTTTCTGCTGGGTTCTGCTTCACTTATATTTAGTAAAGTATTGTACTGCAAAATACAGATTGGGGTTACTGTATTTTGTAAATCGCAGCACATGCGTAGTTTGCACTTTCTACGTTGGAAACTGAAGCATTTTTTATAGCCTTGAATTTATTTTTTATTTCGGGACCAACATATGTTTAGGCAAGAAATTTTAAATGCTAAATTGCGGATGGGCAAAGATTTGGGATCATGCACACTTTTTTTTGTGCAAGTAAACAAATTCATGATAATGGGGATTGCGAACGGCAGGAGTTGATTGTACACAAATGGTAGGATGATGAGTAGAGGGACCCTGGATTGCAAGTCCATAGATCTCTTAAGGTAGTCAAGAAAGCATAGGGGATGCTTGCCTCTTGGTAGCGCCAAGGAGGTTTTGTTGGAACTGTACAAAAACACTCATTAGACGACAGTTCATATACTGTGGTATAGTTTTGGTCACTGCATTTCAGGAAGGATATTGTTGTGCTGGAGAGTGTAGGAGATTTATGAAGATGGTGCCAAGAACTGAGAGCTTAAATTATGAAGAAAGATTGGATTGGCTGGGATTGCTTTCTTTGGAACAGAGAAAACTAGGGGAGATTTAATTGAAGTGTATAAAATTCAGAGGCTTCTAGAGAGTAAATGGGAAGTATCTATTTCTCTTTGTCGGGAGACCAATAAGGGGTGTAGATTTGAAGTAACTGGCAGAAATAAGACGGGATTGAACTTATCACCTAGAGCAGTGCATCTTAAACTATCTGATGTGGCGGACCGGCAGTTTTTTTTTTCAATGTGCCAGGGACCGGTGAGCGAAACAAGCCAATCCAGGATTGCTGTCTCTTTCTTTTCTGGAAACACTCCAAGTACCGGCAGACGATGGCTCGCATACCGGCACCGGTACGCGTACCACACTTTGAGAAGCACTGACCTAGAGGGTGTTGGGGCCTTGAGCTCACTGTCTGAAAAGCACAGTGAGATCGCATTTCATTCCTTTAAACTCCAAACAGGTATAGGGCGAATTAGGATAGCCCTCATTGCAGGAGTGAATCTCATGCCTCCAAGGCAATAATATCTTTCCTTGGGTATGGAGACTAAAACTGTGCACAGTACAGTATTCTAATTGTCTTACCAAAGCCCTGTACAACTGTAGCAAGACTTTTTCTTGTACTCCAATTCTCTTGCATTTTGCATGCTAACTTTGTGTTCCTTGTGCAAATACACCTAAGTCTCTCTGAAGATCAGCATTTAAATAGAACATAGAACATAGAACAGTACAGCACAGAACAGGCCCTTCGGCCCTCGATGTTGTGCCGAGCCATGATCACCCTACTCAAACCCACGTATCCACCCCATACCCGTAACCCAACAACCTCCCCCTTAACCCTACTTTTATTAGGACACTACGGGCAATTTAGCATGGCCAATCCACCTAACCCGCACATCTTTGGACTGTGGGAGGAAACCGGAGCACCCGGAGGAAACCCACGCACACACGGGGAGGACGTGCAGACTCCACACAGACAGTGACCCAGCCGGGAATCGAACCTGGGACCCTGGAGCTGTGAAGCATTTATGCTAACCACCATGCTACCCGGCTGCCCCATGTTTCACATCTTTAAAAAAAAATACTGCTTGCACTGCCTCTCGCTTCTCCATATTATACTCTTTGTCACCTTGTTGCCCAATCACTTAATTGGTCTATATCTCTATGAAATCTCTTGACTTTTCACTGCCTATCGCTTCTCCACATTGTACTTTGTCACCTTGTTGCTCACTGACTTAATCAATCTACATCTCTTTGAATCCTCTTGACTATTCCTCAGCTTGCGTTTCTCTCTAGCATCATTTTGCCCGCAAACAAGGATAAATTACTCTGTCTGTTTGACTAAGTGATTATAATAAATTGTGAATAGTTAGGGCTTCAGCACTGATCCAAAGAAGCTCTTTCCACTAAACCTTTTGGAACATAGTCAAATTTGAAGAAAATACCTCCATTTTGCCAGTCCATACAAATGATTTAAACTCTAAATACTTCTGACTGTGAGAGGGATGTCAGTTGTCGTCTCTACTGTTTGCCCTAGCTATTAAATCTCTGGCGATCCTACTGAGGTCATCCACAGAATGGGGAATAGATAGAGTGGACAGGGAGCATAGGGTGTCCTTGTATGCAGATGCGGATGACCTGTTACTGTATGTGACGGGCCCTCTCTCTCCAGTGCAGAGGAGATAATGAAACTGCTCAAGAGCTTTGGCTTCTTTTCAAGGTACATATTGAACTTGGGTAAAAGCGAATGTTTTCTGGTGAATATCCCAGTAAGGGGAGTCAACCTGAGGAAGTTGCTTTTACGTCTGGTTAGGTCCCATTTTTTTTTACCTGGGAGTCTGGGTGGCCCACGACTAGGCCTCATTACAGAAGCTAAATCTTGGCATCCTGGTTAGAGCGGTGAAGGAGAATCTGAAGAGATGAGATAACCTCCCGCTGACTTTGGCTGGAAGGATCCAATCAATTAAAATTACTAACTCCCCAAGAGTTCTGTTTTTTTTTCAGTGCCTTCCAATTTTCCTTATGAAGTCCTTTTATTTGGGTGGATAGGACCCCACGGATCTGAGTTTCTTTTTTACAAAGGAATAGACAATCAGGATTTGCGTTGCCCAACCTGTTATATTATTGGGTGGGGAATATTGAAAAGGTGGAGGGGTGGCATAAAGGGATGGAGTCTAGGTGGGAGAGAATGAGGAGGAATGACTGTAAAGGTGCCAGCTTGAGGACATTGGTTACAGCTCCCCTTCCGTTTTCCCCATTGAAATGGACTGCTGGTGGTGGTAGCCACCTTGAAAATATTGGGACAATTTAGACAGCGTTCAAACTAGGTGCTATGTTAATGTTGGCCCCAATGTGTGGGAACCATCTTTTTATGCCAGCGGTTTTGGATTCGTCCTTCGGGGTTTGGAAGGAGGACGCTTGGAAAGGTTCGGGGATCTGTTTGTTGATGGTAAGTTCCTGAGTTTTGAAGTGGCTGGAGAGAGGTAAGCCCTCGAGCAAACCAGTTTGATATTACAAGGCACAAAACTTTGCGCGCAAGAAGATTACTTCCTTCTCTTTGGGCCCCCCTCCTTCGTTGATGGACAAAGTTCTTTTGGCTGCAAATGTAGGGGAGGTTGGTGATTTACGTTCGGCTGATGTCGTCGGATCAGGTCCTGTTGGATGAAATTAAAAGAAAATGGGAGGAGGCATTGTGCCAGGAACTTGACGATGGGTGTGGAGTGAGGCTCTGTATGGAGCCAACTCTACCTCTTTGTGCGCTAGGCTCAGCCTGATATAATTCAAGGTGGTGCATTTGACCATGGCCCGAACAAGTGTTTTTTTGGGTTTTTTTTTTGTTTTTTTTGCAGACATAGGAGATATATGTGAGCAGTGCTCTGGGGCCCTGCCCATCATTCATACATATTTTGGTCCTGCCCTGGGCTTGTGAACATTTGGGTCTCCTTTTTCAGCACCATGTTGGGCATTCTTGGTGTTGAATTGGGGTCATTTGCTTTGCTGACTGTTTTGGGGGTCTCAAACATGCTGGAGTAGCAGACCGGGATGAAAGCAGATGCTCTTGCCTCTGTTTCCTTGATGGCTGTAAGCGAATCTGGTTTGGCTGGAGGTCCTCGACCCCGCTCAGCGCAGAAACGTGGCTCGTCGGCCTGATGGTTGTTATTTCTTTTGGGTTTGTGGGAGGGTGGATGAAAAGGTTGGAATACATAAATTGTACATAAATTATTGTATTGGTGTTATTCTGGAAAATTGTTAACTTTTTTTTAAATTGGGGCGGCTTGAGTGGTGGGGAATATTTTTTGTTTTATGTTTGTAAACTCAAAATTTTAAGAAAAATATTTATTTTAAAAAATGTTTGAAGACAAATCATTCTGTAGTGGAGATTTTAAAATATATTTGGTTCTATCTTTTTTATTTGGTTCACTTCTACAATCCAGTTTTTTGTGCACATGGGGTAAGGTGGCATTCTCTTATCAGTACCATTTATGTTTTATATACTTTAGCCTGGTTAGTTAAGTCTGGGGAGCATCAGACTTTTAATCTGAGGGTTCCTGTCTGGGCGCAGCCTACATGAGTGGTTCCAGAGATGAGGGATTGTGTTTCCGAAGATAGACTGAGAGGTCTGGACAATGGGCGATCTGGACACAGTAGTAAGGAAGAAACTGTTACCAGTGGTGAAAGGATCGAGAGCAAGAGGACACATTTGAAATGATTAGTAAAAGAAGCAAAAGCAGCGTGCAAAACCTTTTTATGCGACGAGTGGTTAGGGATTGGAATGCCCATGTCTGGTGGAAGCAGCTTCAACTGAAGCATTCAAAAGGAAATTAGACTTGTCTGAAAAGAAGAATGTGCAGGGTTACAGGGAGGAGGCGGGGAATGGTACTAGGTAGGCTATTCAGTTAGACACTGGTCTCTTACACTATAACAATTCTGTGCACAAATCTTTATCGCTTATTCTCTTGATTAGACTTGTTGCTATCTCCTGTACTAAGCTGATGTGAACTATCTATTCAAAATATGATATGGCTATCTATGCATTACACATCATGAAAGCATAACCTATAGAGAATTATGTTTGCTTTTGTGTCTCCTTTTTTTTGTTGTTTCACCCACATTGTCTGACATTGAAAGTGAAGTGCATAACTTAATTTTAAGACTGCATTTACCTGTTCTAGTTCAGTTTCTTCATTGTGTACGTATGGCCCACATTCCTTTTAACGTGTAACCATTGTATCGTTTCCCTTGTCCTATCTCTCCTACTTTTGCAAATACTTTGTTGTGTCTGCCTCTACTGCTTTCTTTGTGGTGAGCAAACTTGTTCAGTTTTTTGGGGAGATTTTCAAATTCTTTGAATAAATTCAGAAATGAGAACATTTGTATAACTCTACATAAATATTCTAGCCCCGGAGCTAAGATGACATCCCCCCCATGTTATTTTTGTTTTGATTTGTTTTTTTCCACTGAAACTATGTTCTGTTCTAAATTCAATGGGTTTTTAGTTCAATTAGTCTATCAAGAGCTGCTTGTCAGAAGCTTTCCAAATGTCTTTAAACCATATGGCATAGGAACTGCTCAAATCTACTTTTTCAAACTCAAAAATGTACAATTTCTTTACTTCTCTCAATGATTTGCTTGAGTATACAATTTTTTTTGGATGCCTTTTGTTTCTCTGACTGGGTAAAAATAATTTTCATACGAGCTTTGGTGCGTATCTGGTTTATGATCATGCATGTGTTGAAACCTCGCTAAATTCTTTCCATTTTTTTTATTTATTCCCAGGGTGTGGGCATCACTGACCCGGCCAGTATTTTTTGGCCATCCCTAATAGTGCTCGAACTTGTTGAGCTGCTGCTTTGAACCGCTGCAGTCCATGTGGTGTAGGTACACCTACAGTGCTGTTGGGGAGTTCCAGCATTTTGACCCAGGAACGACAATACAGTTCTAAGTCAAAGCTATGTGACTTGGAGTGGAACTTGCAAGTTGTGGTGTTCCTGTGCATCTGGTGCCCTTGTCTCTGTAGGTGGTAGAGGTTGTGGGCTTGTGCTGTCGAAGACACCTGGCTTTCTTCTACTGAGCTACTTCGTGCAATTTATTTTTAAACGAAAGTTCTAAAAGTAATCACTTTTATTTTGAGAAAACCGCCTATTTAGTACCAAATTAAACTAATTATATTCTGACTGGTATTTGCAAATATGCAAATATTGCTTCCGGTGGTGGCCATGGAGCAAGTGATCGCACATTTGGCAGCTCCCACTCGAGGCTTTTTTTTTTTGTTGGTCTTTTTCCCCCGTTTAGTGGGCAGATATTTTGGTTGAAAAAAGGGCTAGAGGTGATTGAGGAAAGTTCGCTGGTGGTGCGAACCCACGGACCAGAAGTGGATCGAGAAGAAAAGAGCTGTAGGAGCAAGAAATTCTTTGTGTGCCACAGGTGAAGATGGCGGAGGGTAAAGCGTCAATCCTGCCTGACTAGTGGTCAACAGAGCAGCTGGTGGGCTTCTTAAATGAGGCTCAGCCGGCAGAGGAGGGAGGACCAGGAAGACCTGACCAAGGCGGTGGAACCACTAAAAGCAGAAATTGATTGGGTGGAACAGAGGCTGGAGACCAAGGGCCAGGCCATTTGGAAAGGGGAGAAGACAGTGGGGGGAGCATGAGGAGCAGCTTCTTACCTCGTTGGCGGCCGAGATTGGAATGTTGTGGGAGACCCAGAAGTGGCTAAAGGAGAAAGTGGAGAAACCCACTTGAAGATTGGAGATCAGACTAGGCTAAGGATGAGTAAGGCAAGTCTTTCATTTGAGATTAGATATGAAGATGCAGGGATGACAGTGCTGATAAATTGGTGCCATTTGAGGTGGGGAATATTGCAGCAGATTCGGGAGGGAGGTGCGTGATGAAGTGGGAAGCTGGGGAGATGCCGGTGGTTTTGGTAAATATCTGTGCCCCAAACTGGGATCATGTGGAGTCCATGAGGCGGGTGCTGGGGAAGATCCCTGATCTGGACTCGGACCGGTTGATGATGGGAGAGACTTTAACAAGGTCATTGAGGGCAACACGGTGGCGCAGTGGTTAGCGCTTTGGATCCGTGGAGGTTTGGGAAGCCGAGGGCAAAGGAGTTTGCGTACTTCTCCCAAATGCACAGAGTATAACCTTCAGATTGATTTTTTTCGTGGTGGACAAGATGCTGCTGCGGGGGTCATCGACTCTGGGTATTCAGCGATCGTGGTTTCAGACCACGTGCTGTACAGGGTGGACTTGCAAGTGGACAGGGGGTGGGGCAACCAGCGCCTGCAGTGGAGACTGGACGTAGGGTTGTTAGTGGATGAGGGGGTGTGTGAGCAGGTGAGGGCTGCCATTCAAATGGTGTATGAGCAGGTGAGGGCTGCCATTCGAATGGTGTATGAGCAGGTGAGGGCCGCCATTTGAAGGGTATGTGGAACTGAATGATATGGATGAGGTCGTGGCCATCAGGTTATCGGAGGTGCTCTAGGGCAGCACGGTGGTGCAGTAGATTAGCCCAGTTGCCTCACGGCGCCGAGGTCCCAGGTTCGATCCTGGCTCTGGGTCACAGTCTGTGTGGAGTTTGCACATTCTCCCTGTGTTTGCGTGGGTTTCGCCCCCACAACCCAAAGATGTGGCTAGGTGGATTGGCCAGGCTAAATTGCCCATTAATTGGAAAAAATGACTTGGCGTCCTCTAAATTAAAAAAAAAAGTTATGGAAGGTGCTCAGGCAGTGGTTACGGGAGAAACTTCATATCAATCTGGGCGTATAAGGAAAATGTGGAACGAGTCGAGATGACCAGGTTGGTGGACTAGACTCTGCTGGTGGACAGTTCCCCATGGGTTGGAGTTCCCCAAAGTGGAGGGGCTGGGGCCTCCATTGAACTGGTTTGCGGCAACCACAGATTTGCACCGGGGGGGGGGGGGTGTTGGATGCAAGGATTTGGGAGTGGCAACAGGCAAGGATCGAGTGGTTTGATGACCTATTTGTAGGCAGGCAGCGTTGCGAGTTTAGAGGACTTTAAGAATGAATTTGAGGTGGCCAGTGGGAACGGGTTCCGACACTTAGAGGGATCTGGCAGGGGTTCGCCTGTTCGCGGATCTAATGTCTAAGGTGCTGAGGGTGAAGGTGGCCCCGAGTCCCCGATATTTGGTGTGTCGGAAGACCCGGGAGTCCAGGGGGCGAGAGTGGCCGTTGTTCTGGCCTTTGCCTCCCTCGTAGCCCAGAGACGGATTTTGCTGAAGTGGAGGGACTTGGAGCCACCAAACCAGGGGGTGTGGGTGAGTGTCCAGGTGGAGTTCCGACAGTCGGAGAAAATCAAGTTTTCTGTAAGAGGGTTAATTGATGGGTTTGCCCGGAGATGGAAGCGTTCATCGATTCCTTCAAGGAAAAT
Organism: Scyliorhinus canicula; assembly: GCF_902713615.1. NCBI lineage: Eukaryota > Metazoa > Chordata > Chondrichthyes > Carcharhiniformes > Scyliorhinidae > Scyliorhinus > Scyliorhinus canicula. The sequence continues at coordinate 53,698,857 of NC_052149.1, read as the reverse complement.
TGAGGTTCCAGGAAGGGAGGGAGGGGGGGGGGGGGGGGATGGATAAAAGGGGTTAAAATGGGGACGGGAGGAGGGGAATGGCAGGAGGGTTGGGGCGTTGGATAGTTTATTTATTATGAGGTTCCTGTTTGTTCTTACTCTTGTGTTGGTTTGTGTTTAATGTTCATACAAATGCCTTAATATATTTTTTTAAATATGCAAATATTAAATGCTACAAGGAAGAGCATTTGTAACAGACCCCATCTAGCAATTCCATGGCTGCACAGGGGACCTTCTCAATTTGATGCTATTTGGCATATTCAAAGCAATTACATGAAGCAGTTTTCTTACATTTACTAAACACCGCAGTCCAAACTTAACTGCAGTGCCCAGCAATATCTTTGACTGACAGATTGGCCTCAACAAAAGATGTTATGGCTCCTACATAGGCTCTTGCTATATTTCGTGTAATATGTATAGGATGTTGAAGAATGCAAATTTTGTTTTTAATCGTTATCTTCTCCAGATTAATATTCCATCCATCAATTTCCACATGCCCTTCAGGCTAAACTGCAATGGTACCGGTGCTGAATCTTTGGGATGAGTCCCGAGTGGAAGACCATAGACAGGAACCCTTAAATGGGATATAATTTACATGTCTGCGGACAGCACATAATTTCCTTCAAAACCCATTAGGCGAGGCTACCTGCTACAGTGCTTGGAGAATGCACGTCATTCAGAATGCATGTCCTACTAGATAAGTAATCTATTTCACACCTTTCTGCATCTCAACAGCATAAGAGCCATTGTATATTTGATCATGTGAATTTATCTATCCTTTGATGGCTGATCATTGACCCAACTCCTTTTTGAGGATTAGTCATTTCAGTTCCCTTTATTGGAATTCTGTCTATACATGGACAATAGTGGAAGTAGGCCATTCAGCCTTTCAAATCTGTTCTGCCAATCGGTATGATCATGTCTAATCTCCAGTTCCACCTTCCCACACTATGCCCATAATCCCTTATTCCCTCAAATGAAATAAATTTGTTTGAGAGAGAAGGTAGAAAATAAGCATAATCAAATTTTAATCTTGTAAAAATCCCCCAACAATTTACTAGTTACAAGATGGGACTCCATGGTTTTAGTTCTGGATAGAGAATTTGAGTAGCATGCCTGGAACATACACCTCCACGTTAAAAGGGTAATTAAATAGCAGCCTAACTTTATGGGAGAGGAAGGTGTTGGCGAGGACGTTTCTTCTGCTATCTGGTCACCTGAGACATATTAAATCTCTCTTATTCTGTGATCATAACCAAAACCTTAGTGTAATGTACTACTGACAGATTGAAAGTGCCAAAAAATGGTAGCCCTAGGGAATCTGCAATTCTGAACAGAGGGAATTCAAAATCGAGGCGTTTGCCAAGATGAAAAAATCATGCACAATCATCTTCTCCCACTTAGAAAATGTAGTCACTATGACTAATGACAGCTAAAGTCTCAAAAAGATTGTCTTTTTACCAACTAAAATAGATCAGCAAATGCAAATTTAGTTGATTTTAAAGATATATTTTGCAGACATAGAAAATTTCAGCTCTGATGAAGGCTGTGATTAACCACAATAGAACTGTCCGCATCTCATCAAAGAATTGTCTGTTTTTGTTAATACTGCAATTAATTCTACAGTTACCAGTTTCATACTACAGATTGCATTGTGCTGTCTTGTTAGAAGTTCCAGAGGGCACTGCAGAAGGGCTAGTTCAGTTTCACTTTGTGAAAGTGTTCCACCTTGTGTTCATGAACAACCCTGGAGATTTGGCAAGCAACCTTGTACTAAACTGAATTTGTAGCGCACCTATACAAAGATCAAGACGACCTACCAAAGATTCAGATTACTTATTAAGGTCTGTGCATTTTCTTTGGTGTTTGGCAGTCATACTGATCTGACCCCCAAGTTATATTGGGACTTGCATGCCAACATGCACTCAAAAATCATGTTGCATCAATGAGTAGGTGTTTAATAGGCATGAAATTACTTGTCTACAAATAAAAGCCCAATTTGAAAGCATTGACTATAATTGACACTTGAGCTTTTTTATGGGGAGGTGTGCAAATTCATACGTTAAAATAAAGGCAAAATATTACAAATGCTGGAGATCTGAATGAACACGTGCAGGAAAAGCTCAGCAGGTGTGGCAGCATCTGGAGGCAGAAAGGGTTAAAGTTTTGTTCAATCCGATTCCTTCTCTGAATTCATATGTTAACTAGACTAAGGTTCAATAATGTTATTGTGTTAAATTGGAAACTATGCAGACGTTTTATGAAGGCCTAGTGGCTGTATCGTGACTGGAAGAATTGACAATTAATACATTTTCCTGCAAAGAACTCTTGTACTTCTCTGTTTTTTTTAGTGATTTGAATTATGTTTACTGAAGTAATCGTATTTATTGTCCTTGGATTCTATTAATAACTTTGTTACTTTAAATTTGTAGAAGGAATAGACAGTGTTACATTTTATAGGTAAAATGGTTCCTGAGCTCTATGCAGATCCTTGTTTCTCTCGGTCACAATTCTATCCAGGGCCAAGAAAGACCCGTATCCCCCTGCTCTACCAGTTTAGACCAAACTACAGTTTCAAGTTTATAGTTCCACGTTCAGAATATATTGTTTATGCCCAGCTCTGCTTGTCCTGTGCATTTTATTATGCTCTTTTTAGTGGTTGTAAACTCTTCAAATTTGATATCCTCGCCTTGTGGATTTCTCTGCCATCAGGACTGCTGCTGTGCTTGATTGCTTTGCAAAACTTGAATTTCATGACTCTGCCTGGCCACTCAGTCACTTCATGTTTTGATCTGTTTCAGCCTCATGCTCATCCCACTTGGCTGAGCTTAACTCTTGCTGGAATGTGGTTTGGGCAGGAATTAGTTTTCTCTTTGGCTGAAGTATTTGGTCGCCTTCTGAATTCAGTTTTCCATTCCATTCCTGCATTTGGGAATTTTTAATTCTCTGCTGAGCTAGCTCTGATCTATTATTTCAGATTTCCAGCATCTGGAATACTTTGCTTCTGATCTGATCCTGCTTTGCATTCTGCTTCATTTACTGTTGAGTAACTTTTTTGTTTTGCATGTTCAGTTATTTAGCTGCATAAGCGCAGAACATTTGTATGTTGTTGTCGGGTGGCGTGATTTATATTACAAGAAGACTTGTAGCTAAAGCTATAAACGATTTATTAACATTAAGTGTGGGTCAAATAGAAACAAAAACAACAGATGAATAACAGTACGAACATGCACAAGCAGACTCTTCCAGCTCCCTAGTCAGTCTGAGGTCACTTGACTCTAACAGTCACGTATATACTAATGAGACTCCTAGTGGTCAGTCAGTGAATTACAGCACAACGATGATATCACTACAACGTTGAGGCAGACTTTGCACCAGCATTGGCGGGTGGGTGGAGAGAGAGGCAAACAAGACTACTGCCTTTTGTATAGAGCTTTCTCACCTCCAATTGCAAAGCATTTCATGTACAATTAATTGCTTTTAGAAGTACATTTAATATTAAGTCAAATATAGCAGCTATTATTGAATAGCAACTGCCCAACAATAACAAATGAGATAAATGACCAGATATATTGGTCAGGAAATTCTGCTCAATAATAGGCTTTCTAATATCTGCCTGACCAGCCAAATGTGACCTATTGAGTACAGGATCTGTAGAATCTGTAGGAAGGTCATGTCTTACAAACCTAATAGAATTCTTTGAGGAAGTGACAAAGTTAATTGATGAGGGAAGGACTGTAGATGTCGTATACATGGACTTCAGTAAGGCGTTTGATAAAGTTTCCCATGGCAGGTTGATGGAAAAAGTGAAGTCGTATGGGGTTCAGGGTGTACTAGCTAGATGGATAAAGAACTGGCTGGGCAACAGGAGACAGAGAGTAGTGGTGGAAGGGAGTGTCTCAAAATGGAGAAAGGTGACTAGTGGTGTTCCACATGGATCCGTGCTCGGACCACTGTTGTTTGTGATATCGACAAATGATCTGGACGAAGGCATAGGTGGTCTGATGAGCAAGTTTGCAGATGATACTAAGATTGGTGGAGTTGCAGATAGTGAGGAGGACTGTCAGAGAATACAGCAAAATATAGATAGATTGGAGAGTTGGGCAGAGAAATGGCAGATGGAGTTCAATCCAGGCAAATGCGAGGTGATGCATTTTGGAAGATCTAATTCAAGAGCGGACTATATGGTCAATGGAAGAGTCCTGGGGAAAATTGATGTACAGAGAGATCTGGGAGTTCAGGTCCATTGTACCCTGAAGGTGGTAGCACAGGTCGATAGAGTGGTCAAGAAGGCATACGGCATGCTTGCCTTCATCGGACGGGGTATTGAGTACAAGAGTCGGCAGGTCATGTTACAGTTGTATAGGACTTTGGTTAGGCCACATTTGGAATACTGCGTGCAGTTCTGGTCGCCACATTACCAGAAGGATGTGGATGCTTTAGAGAGGGTGCAGAGGAGGTTCACCAGGATGTTGCCTGGTATGGAGGGTGCTAGCTATGAAGAAAGGTTGAGTAGATTAGGATTGTTTTTGTTGGAAAGACGGAGGTTGAGGGGGGACCTGATTGAGGTCTACAAAACTTTGAGAGGTATGGACAGGGTGGATAGCAACAAGCTTTTTCCAAGAGTGGGGGTGTCAATTACAAGGGGTCATGATTTCAAGGTGAAAGGGGGAAAGTTTAAGGGAGATGTGCGTGGAAAGTTTTTTACGCAGAGGGTGGTGGGTGCCTGGAACGCTTTGCCAGCGGAGGTGGTAGAGGCGGGCACGATAGCATCATTTAAGATGCATCTAGACAGATATATGAACGGGTTGGGAACAGAGTGAAGTAGACCTTGGAAAATAGGCAACAGGTTTAGATAAAGGATCTGGATCGGCGCAGGCTGGGAGGGTCGAAGGGCCTGTTCCTGTGCTGTAATTTTCTTTGTTATCTCCAACGTGAGTTACTTTTTTAGTTGGCGAGGACTGCTATTTGAAATCCAGTACTGGAGGAACAGGAATCTCCTCCGATTAAAACTGAAGCCATTGTCTTTGATCACTGCCAAAAAAACTGCTTCCTTGCCACCAACTCAATCCCTCTCCTCTGTCTGAGGCTGAACCAGACTGTTCAGAATCTTTGTCATGTTTGACCTTGAGCTTACAACATATCCCCACCCGCACTCTCTATTTACACCTTTGTAACATTGCTGGACTCTGCCCCTTCCTCAGCTCAAACCCTCATTCGTGCCTTTGTTATGCCTATACGTGACTATGCTCATACATAGCTGGTTGGCCTCCCACATTCTGCCCTCTGTAACTTTGAGGTCATCCAAAATTCTACTGCCCGTGTCCTAGCTCGTACCAAATTCCATTCACCCAGCACTTGCTGACCTACACTGGCTTATGTTAAGCAACATCTCCATTTGAAAATTCTCACTCATTTTCAAATTATTTCGTGGCTTTACCCCTTTTGAGCACTGTAATCTCCTGGCCACAAAACCCTTGCATATAGTATTCTGGGCTTTCTTAATAGGGACAGAGTACAAGAGCAAGGAGGTTATGCCGAACTTATACAAGACTCTAATTAGACCACAACTGGAATATTGTGTACAATTCTAAATGCCACACAATAAGAAGCATGCAAATGCATTGGAGAGAGCAGAAAAGGTTTACAAGAATGGTTTCAGGGATGAGAAACTTCAGTTATGAAGATAGATTGGAGAGGTTGGGACAGTTCTCCTCGGAGAAAAGACTAAGAGGAGATTTGATAGGGATGCTCAAAATCATGAGGGGGCTTGACAGATTAGATAGGGAGTAGCTGTTAGAACAAGAGGGCACAGATTTGAAGTGATTTACAAAAAAGAAAGTGTGATGTGAGGAAAAACTTTGACACAGCAAGTGGTACGGATTTAGAATGCATTGCCTGGAAGTTTGGTGGAGACAGGTTCAATCGAGGCATTCAAGAAGACATTATTTCTGTTCAAGTAATCATCTAATGTGCAGGGAAATGGCACTGAGCCATGATGCTTGTTTGAAGAGCTGGCACAAACATAATGGGCCTAATGGCTGCCTCTGCCATAACAACTGTGATTCTTTGATATCTGCACTCCAATTCTGACCTCCTTGAACATCCTGATTTTTAATTGCTCTTTGATTAGCAGTTGTACTTTTACCTGCCTGGGCCCTAAGCTCTGGAATTCGTTCCCTGGATGAGTTGGCATAGAGGTTCAGTTCGGGGCTGAAATTGCACACAAAAACTAATATATTAACTTTTATTTTCATCCTTGAGCTTCCCTGTTTATCACAATGTAAAATCTGCCTTGAACCAGTGCAATCGCAACATAAACATTTGTAATTAGTGTTCTATCCTCCACTTCCAAGTACTGGTAACTTTATTTTAAATAACTGAAATGATTTAAAATACTGCAGAACTATTCCCTATTTGTGTACAGTAATCGGCTTCTTAGTAACTTAAATATATACTTTGCGTGTAAAAACAAAAGCTTAATTTTAATGCCCGGCTTGGAGGCCTTCACCAATTGCAGAAACTAACATGATGGTGATTTTGATCACAGCGCCATGGACCAGGGTTAAATTCCGGCCTCGGGTAACTATATGTGGAGTTTGCACATTCTCCCCATGTCTGCATGGGTTTCCTCCCACAGTCCAAAGATGTGGAGGTTAGGTGGGGTTTCGGGGATAGGGCGGAGAGTGGACCTAGCTAGAGTACTCCTTTCCGAGGGTTGGTGCAGACTCAATGGGTCGAATGACCACCTCTTGCACTGCAAGAATTCCATGGTCTGTGGTCATGGTCAACTTCTAGTCTGCTAATTTCTGAAATTGCACACGGTCTGGGAAACACAGTTGAATTGGATGGAATTTGCTTTTAATTCGTGTATCTTTTGACAGAGCTTGCTATTAAATAATAGCATTGTGAAAGGATAAGTAATGACATTTTGAAGAAAATGCAGTTAGCAAAAAATTGAAGGCTTGTTTGTTGAGTCTATTTAATTATATAGCACATTTCAAGTGCATACATTATTTTGCTTTTAAATACCATTCTACTTGGGGAGGAGTTTTTATAGCAAAATGTTTATAGCCCATCTGTTGGGTTGCTTGATACTGGGAATTTACAGAATCCACTAAATAGTATAGAACTTAACAGTAATACACTACACGATTAACCCTTGCACGTTAACTTGTGCCAATTACAGTAATTATGGATGTTACAAGTTTTTAGTAATTAGTCATTGCTCTTTCATTGTTCAAACAGAATAGTCATTCACTTGTCAGCTCAGCCAGCCTCTTGCAATTCAATAAGCCAGGACTGTCCATCCAGAATTCTCTTTTTCCCCCAAAACAACACTGGCAGAGTTACTTTTATATGTCTCATCATCCCCCAAGTAGAGGTTTCTGCTTAGCATTTTCTTAAAATTCAGCCAATTATCTCTAAACGTGAACTTTAGTTACTAAATGTTTGCTGGGCAATACTTCAAACAAATCAACCAATTTTGAATCAAAGTAATTAGCTCAGATTTTCAGAAGACAAATCAAACTACGAAACAAAAAAGACACATTTATACAGCACTTTTCAAGACCATGGGATGTTTCAAAGGGCTTTGCAACCGATGAAGTACTTTTTGAAGTGTGAACAAAATGAACTGGAAATACTCAGCAGGCCTGGCTGCATCTCTGGACTGCAAAACAGTTTAACATTTTTGTCGGTATGACTCTTCAGAACTGAAGGAGGGTAGAATTGTGATGGATTATTCACTGTGAAAAGTGGGGAGGGGGACTAGGACAAAAGGGAAGGTCTGGGATAGGGGAGAGGGCGATTATATTGGAAGGAGATGAAAGTCGCAGAGGGTGTAACTCCTGCCCATTTTGACCCTCCTTTGTTTGACATGTGTTGTTATAAATTGTTTTTCATGTTTTTTGCTTTTGTACAAAGTTGTACTTTATTCAAGAATTTACACTCACCTTTTGATGAATGCTTTGTTTCTTGACCATAACTATTACCACATCTATTGCCTTTTGTTCCATGACATTTTTGTCATCTAATTCCCCTTGTCCTCTACCCTATCCCAGAACTTTCCTTTTTTGTTCTTCCTCTACCTCGACCTCCAACCACCCCCACCCCCCAGCATATAACCCATGTCTGCCCTCCTTAAAAGTGCTTAAGGCCTCTGTTGAATAACACCTGAAAGGCAGGCCCTTGTGCTCATCGTAACCATAATCAATAAACAGTTGTAGGTCAGGTGAACTCCATGATATACTTTAGGAGTTTTCTAAACCCTGGCCCATAACACTGGTGAATTTTGATCTCTTCAGAGATGCTTTGAGGGACATCTCTAAAAGTGTTCACTGACCACCTGGAAGTCTGCTGCAACCGATTTCCAAGCAGAGCAGTTACTTTGGGAGTCAGGTGTTCACCATACAAACTGCGTGTCCTGTCCAGTGGAACAACTGTTGTGTAATAAGCACTTGGATCCTGGACAGGTTGGCTTGGGAGAGGCAGCCAATATTCACACAGCAAACTCAAAACAGCAGTGAGATAATGACCAGGTAATCTTTTTTGTTGTGATCTTGATTGAGGCATAAATATTGACTAGAACATTGAGGGTGACTTCCCCAGGTCATCTTGAAATAGTGCTGTGGGATTTTATACAGCCACTTACAGTCTCATTCCAATGAAGGGAAGCTGTCATGCACAAATAAAGGGCTTTTTCAACAGATGATTCAATGTGAGTGGTCATGTGAATATTGTAATGAAATAACAATTTTATATTCTGTATTAGTATCATAGAGTTGTTAGTGCACCTTAATTGAAGCATTATTACTTTGTTACAATATGTTTTTCTCCGCTGAACTATTCTTAGGAACAAGTTCAGGTTCCTGTTTACCATCCTACTCCAAGTCAGACCCGGCTAGCCACTCAACTTACCGAAGAAGAACAGATCCGAATAGCGCAAAGAATAGGCCTCATTCAGCACCTCCCCAAAGGGATCTATGACCCAGGAAGAGATGGATCAGAAAAGAAAATTAGAGAGTGAGTCTTGAATTTTTTCTAACTTTAAAAACCTTTAAAATAGTTCACTTGATCTCAGCCCAAGATTGTTGGACAAAGTATTTTTTCTATTAGACTGTCAGTGCAATTAACTTCCTGTACCCCATTTTTTGTACAGAACCATTCTTAAAAGTAATGTCATGTACTTAAAATTGGAAGCCATTGCTAAAATAATTGAACAAACGCTCCCCACCTTCTGCTTTATGTTTCACTTCAAGAAACACTGGTGATGTAATGTCTTTCTTTAACATTTACCAGTGCTATGCTTCAGATTAACCTGCAGAATTCTGATTTTCAACCATTGCAGTGTCAAATCTGAGTTCCCTTCTCCCTGTTGTATTTCCTTATTCCCTGTCCATCATTTTAACTGTTTCTGATCTGTTGTAAATTTTAACCTTTATTGTGCATATTTTGTTCTGCGGCTTGATTGGCATGTTTTCCATTCTGGAATTCAGACCCACAAGTTATGATTTATTATCATTTAGCAACAATGAAATGTTAAACATCATATTCATATTAAGAATTTACTTCTTTTCTAATGGTATCCTGAATGGTCTCAAAGCACCATTTGCAAGACAATTGGATGAAATTATTAACAATCGTTTTGTGTGCAATAAACTAGTTTGTGTACTTCAAAGCTTTTTTTTTGCCTTTCAGGTGTGTTATATGTATGATGGACTTTGTTTATGGTGATCCAATTAGGTTTCTTCCATGCATGCATATTTATCATCTGGACTGTATAGATGACTGGCTGATGCGATCCTTTACCTGCCCTTCATGTATGGAACCAGTGGATGCTGCATTGCTTTCTTCATATGAGACCAACTGAGAAGGTTTTGCCTTCTATATATAGATACCATGGAAAAGAAAATCCTGATCTCTACAATTGAGCCAAAGAGTCAGAGATTTGGAGAACCCTGATTGTATGCGATCATGTACTAAGTACAACACTGATGATAACTCATGACTGCAGTTGTTAAAAACTTGTATGTAATACTTAAATGCTGTTATAAAAAATAAAGTAATCTACAAAGCCCTGACCACATGTGTATCTAAACAAAGATGGCTAAGACGTTTGAAGTGACCAGTAGTTTTGTGACGTGGGCACAAAAACCATGATACAGTGTGCATTTCAAAAGTTTTTGTAAAATGTACTTGCATGTTAAAGCAACAGTATCCTCTTTGTCATCTTATTATGGCTGTTCATAGTTTTATATTGAATGTATGGAAAGCCATTCTCATACAAATCGGTGGTTACAAAAGTATCCCATGCAGCAGAACTCAGGAACAACTGGTGCTTACTTACTTTTGTTATGGAAGCTATCTGGGGAATCAACCTTTAAAAATAATTTTGAGGCAATCTTAAACTTTACATCTGCTGAGGCTTAATTTATGTATGCATGTGTATATACAAATGCATATGTGAGTGCCTGCCTGTGGTTTTGTGCAGATAGTTAGCATTTCTAGTGCCTCGGTGGTCAATGTTTCTAGCACCTCTTTAGCCAAAAGAGCCTCTGCAAAGATTGGCATGTTGGGTCTTTAGTTTCCTTGTGGCAGTAATATATTATCATTTTAAGTGTTCCACTACCGCAAAGTTTATAAATTGCTGACATGTAGCAAATGAAATGTTGATTCAAGTTATGAAATCTAGTTTTTTGGCCCACTTAAAAGGATACTGTTTCTGTACCGCAGTATGTTTTGTTTAGTATTTTGTCTTGTTTTTTTTCCAAAAATGATTTGGTGGGATACTAACATTTTGGTCAGGGCTTTGTTTACAGGAAAACTCTAGGTGCCAGTATAGCAAACAAATTGTGCAAAAGATTAAAATGTTTGTTTACTACCTTTGTTTTTTGAAGGATCATTTGGCTTCACTTCAACCATGGAGTGGTACTAAATGCATGCTGAAGACAGACTTCATAATACAGTAATATCTCCCACAGTCCATCAAGCAATGTCAATGATGATTGAGACATAAATGAGAATGCTGAGCCTGTGGACCATTGTCCTGAAAGAAAGATTACTTTCTGTGCAAAATCCTGGAGAGCACATTACAGATGAGTAGTGAACCAATATAATTGTTTCATGGTTTTGGATACAATGATTGAACTCTATTTTAAATTGAAATTTTGCAACCTGAAACTGGTTATTGGTCCTGTATAAATTTGGTAGTTGTCTGTAAAACATTGAGATCAAAATTAAATTACACAGTACTTTTCTCTGTGTACATGTTAAGATAGAATATGCAGTACAGTGTTTACTTAAGTTGGTCAGCTTTGTAATCGACTTGCATCATCCCAACTGAAGTCATGGCACAATTCAAATGTATTTAATCTGGCTGGCACTAGTTGCAAGGACAAGGAGCTGTGAAGCTTTAGATTATTAGTGAATAGACATTAATCAAATTCCAATTGCATCTACCATTAAAGAAATGTGAAATACAAAAATGTAGTGGGTTGGTTGAAGGAACGTTCTTCATGAAAAGGTACTTGCCAAGCACATTGAGGAAAGGTGATGCCTGTGAACCCTATTCCTATGATCACATGTAAGTGATAAAATGCAATATTTTAATGCAGTTTGTCCCTATCATTTTATAAAATTTGCAGATACTTTTTCATGAAAATTGTGCCTCTTTTAAAAAAAAAACTTACAAAAAGATCAAATTGTGAAATGAAGAAAAACCATATAATTGGACCTGGAGTTTTCCTTTTTAAAAAAAATCTTTAACACTGGCACAAAGAAGTAGGAATTTAAGCTTTTTTGCACAGTTCTTTTCCATTACAAATGGAACTCATGGCCTTAGGTCTTTTGAAATGATGTCTTATGAGCCAGACTAGCATGGTGCTCAAAAAATTGATTTGGGATACACCTCTGATCATTTTAAAGAATAGTTAGACTGCATTTAAGAATATAGTAGTTCCAGTGGTGTGCAGAGGTTCTTGTAAAGGCAGAGATGTATTTTTCAAAATCTTCATTCACCTTTTTCATTCAAGATTCTCAAATTTTTGAGTACTATTAGCTGACTTGCAGGTCTTCCAAACTAATGGAAACTGTGCTCAGATAAATTAATAGTTCGAGGGGAAGATTGTTTGTTCAAAGCAGTTTAAAGACTCTAGCTTTAATGGTCTGGCATTGTTTGCGAAGTAAGATTTAAATTCAAACATTTCCCCATGTAACTTGAAGGACACAAGTTGCAATAGATGTCACTATGGTTAAGAGCCGTCGGTCTTAAATCAGTGTAAAGGAAGACCTGTATTTGTGCAATATTTTCAATTGAGAAACCATAGTATTTACAGCTGTTTCTTTTATGACCATTCCACAAACATTTTAATAACCATACACTTTTGCTATAATTATGTTTAAATTTCAGATTTTTAGTATGCACTTAGAAGTGCACAGATATGTGGGAGTAATCAAGAGTGTTGTGTGTGAAACTGACAGAACTTTTTGAGTGTTCCATTTTATTTATAAGTGGCATATTACACATTTATGCAACAATGGTGAGTTGAATAGCCTTTTTAGCGGTGGTATGTTTCTAGGCACTTGTGTTAACAGCTCTAACACCAATTTTGTTTTAATACTATTTCAAAAAACTTTTACTGCTCCCAAGTTTGTAAAAATTGGCCTGTCCCCTTGAATGGCTCGGCACCGTGGGTTTTAAGAAAAGCAACTTTTCTTTCCTTTCATAAATTTTTTGCTCTACTTCTACATCATTCTCCTTGACAATTAATTGGGTGTGGACTTCACTACAGTTTTTGAGAAACTACTAAATTGGTAATTAATTCATGAGCAACCTGATCATAATCTTTCCCCACCCTGAAAACAATTATTATTTTTTTAAATTCCTGCCATACCAGTAAAATCTACGTTGAACGAAATATGTTTTTTGTACCTCAACCTGAGAATTGATAACTCTTGAGAATGAATCCAGTTTACGTTTTGAGCTACCATGAGATTGTGTTCTATTGCCTTCGTTTGCCCTACTACACCACCAGCAAAATGACCATAAGCATTAGCATTTAAAAATAGTATCTTCCACATACTGCCATATGATTCTGAACAGCCCCATAAAAGCACATGCATTTTGTGTACAGCAAAATATACCCCACTACTAATTTAGATATTTTATTTGCTTAAAACCAAAGCTTACTGAAAATGAGTGGAGTTGAACACAACTTGTTTTGGGTCTATTTTTTGCTTGGTGCCACCTTAGCTACAGCTGCTTGGTGGGCTCAAGAGTTGAAGCTTTTAAATGTATCCTAGAGTGAAAAAATGATCCACCTTTTTGACTACATTGTGGCGTGAGGGGGAAGATGATCGTTAACCTTCAATTGTGTTAATATTTTAGTTCAAAATATTTGTTTGTCAAGCTGATAATACCTGCCTACTACTGTGATAACTGTGTAGCCAGCAATTTTAATGAGCTTACCCATGACTTCCTTAACTCTCTTAATCAAAGTAATAGAGAATCTTTGGAAATGTGACATGACAAATTTTTGGACATCAGATTTGGTGGAATGATTTTTGCTTGAATTTTCAGAATATTCAAAAGTGAAAAACAAATTTCCTGGCTATATGGTATGAAATGTTTCTATGCACATTGTAGGCTGTTTTATTGCATTATCTACTCCAACTTGCTGAAATGTAGAACGTTGTAAAGTTCTTTACAAGTTGTATAACCAATGTGTTAAATTTGTTCTGGTTTTATTTATTGGTAATCAACTTGTCTCAATAAATATTATGCTTTTTCAATGTTTAGATTCTTGACATTTTGAAATACTAATTTTAAGTTGCAAAGTGTTTTGTTTGGTTTAAACCTCTTTAGTTGTGTACCTATTTTGTTTTAAAAGTAAAGAACCTTGCAGTGCTTTTATTGGTAAAGTACTGTACAAGACATTCCACTTTCGGCATTGGTTGTAACCATTGCATTTTAGAGGGGTAAAAACATACTTTTACTTTGGTTAGCTTAACTTTTAGTGTCTAATTGTGGATTAGTAATTCAATTTACAGAGCATTGCACATTCCAATAAGATGAGATTCATGTATAATTATTTATGGGCTTGTTTAAGACAGCAGGTATTAAAAACTGCAATACTAAAAAGTAATTTTGAATGTTTGTTTTTTGTGATGAGCCCCTCAACTGCATTGTCAATTTAAAAGATCGCCTCACTATTAATTAAGCCTTTTACTGACTGCAACAAAAAGCTTCTGACTAGATCTGACTAAGTTGATGCACCTTATCCAGCGACATCGAGGAAAGCAGGTTGGTGGCTCTGATTTAAACTGGCTGTTTCCCTTGGAGCCAAATCAATTTCATATATTTATAATATGGGGCAGCAGGGTAGCATGGTGGTTAGCATAAATGCTTCACAGCTCCAGGGTCCCAGGTTCGATTCCCGGCTGGGTCACTGTCTGTGTGGAGTCTGCACGTCCTCCCCCTGTGTGCGTGGGTTTCCTCCGGGTGCTCCGGTTTCCTCCCACAGTCCAAAGATGTGCGGGTTAGGTGGATTGACCATGCTAAATTGCCCGTAGTGTCCTAATAAAAAGTAAGGTTAAGGGGGGGGTTGTTGGGTTACGGGTATAGGGTGGATACGTGGGTTGAATAGGGTGATCATGGCTCGGCACAACATTGAGGGCCGAAGGGCCTGTTCTGTGCTGTACTGTTCTATGTTCTATAAGCACCCGTTTTTGCATAGTTATTAATTAGTTGACTAAGACTAGTCTAAAATCCATAGGAAATTAGGATATTTATATGCAAAATTACAAGCTTGCCTGTCATTAACAGTTGCTGGATTTTGATTTTTAATGGCAGCCATTTTTGAGACTATGTATGGAAGGCCATCCTTGAAGTAGTTCAGAATTGTGTATACTGCCTTAGGGTGAGGGTTCCTGCCAGACAGCGAGAGTTGCTTTAAGAGCCATTATCTGGTCATCATTCAGGTTGCAACCTCCATTATGCTTTAAGTAGCATTTACTTTTGACGGTTGGTGGGGGTTAATCACATGTAAATCTCATGGATTATAGGCCGTAGGCCTTCAGCAGAGGTGTAGTGACCTTCATATTGGTCACCTGGTGATTGTGTCGGCACGTACAAATCCATAGTGCACATTGTTCACAAAGTAGGAAATCCTAATTTACGATAAATGTATAGCTTGCATTGTTTACAAGGAATTGAGGTTCAGATTCCACAACTATTGCACAAGTAAGATTCATCATTGGGTTTTTTTATCAGTACATTGTGTCGTTTTACTTCCTTTCTTTCATTTCACAAAGTAAAGAACTGGTTGATGTATCTCTGAATCTGATAACTTTTTATCAATCTCTCCCATTTTAATTGAGGCAGTTTGACTCTCTGGGAGTGGGAATGATCTTTACTAGTGTCACAAGTCGGCTTATATTAACACTGCAATGAAGTTACTGTGACAATCCCCTAGTCGCCACACTCCAGCGTCTGTTCAAGTACAGAGGGAGAATTCAGAATGTCCACCGAACAAGCACGTCGTTTGGGACTTGTGGGAGGAAACCGGAGCATCTAGAGGAAACCCACGCAGAAGCAGGGAGAACGTGCAGACTCCGCACAGACAGTGACCCAAGCCGGGAATCGATCCTGGGTCCTTGGAGCTGTGTAGCAACAGTGCTAACCACCATGCTTCTGTGCCGCCCATCAGTCAAGATCACATCAATTCTCAACAAGGGGTAGAAAATCAAAATGGCTATGGCGCATGGCAGCCCACCATGAAATCTTTCTCCAGGTTAATATTTTGTTGTAATGTCTTGGAGATTTTCAGGTTTTCTGCTTTCAGTCCTTGTGTTTTCACCAATTGCCACTATTAAGATTAATATAGTGTTGAGATCTTACAAACCAATAAATCCTTTATAAATGGGTTATAACACATTTGGCCTGTCTTGTCTGGGCTGCTGCTCGTAAGAGTAACTCGCCAGTCCTACTCCCCTGCCCTTTCCCCATAGCCTTACAACCTTTTTTTTCTCTCGAGGGAAACCGTAGCGAAGTGTTAATGTCACTGGACTAGTAATCCAGAGGCCCAGGCTAATTCTCTACTGACAAGCATTCAAATTCCACTACAGCAGCTGGTGAAATGTGAATTTAATTAATTTGGAATGGAAAAGCTTGTCTCAGTAATAGTGACCATGAAATCTTTGATCACAGGTCATGGCGTATAGGGACATAGGAATCAGAGTAGGCTATTCAGACTCTCAATTCAATGAGATCATGGCTTATCTGTGGCCCAAGTCCATATCTTGGGCTCATCCTTTAATACCGTGTCTTATTTTTCTATTTCGGGTTTAAAATTAAGACATGATCTAGCATCAATTGCTGGTTGTGGAAGAAAGTTCCAAACCTGTACCACTGTCTGTGTAGAAGTGCTTCCTAACTTCTTTTGAATGGTCTGGCTCTAAGTTTTAGACAGTGCCCCCTATTTCTATAATTTCCAACCAGTGGCAACAGTTTATTTACCTGGTCTTTTCCTGTTAATGTCTTGATTTTGATCAGATCGCCCTTAACCTTCTAAATTCCAGAGGAAGTGGGCCTCATTTTTATAATCTCTTCTCATAACTTGAAGTCCAAGTATAATTCTTGTAAAGCTATGTTGCACTCCTTTGAAGACCAAAATATCCTTCCTTAGGGCGGGCATGGTGGCACAGAGATTAGCACTGCTGCCTCACAATACCAGGAACCCAGGTTCAATTCTGGTCTTGTGACTGTGGTTACCACCCCCATCCCTGCATAGTTTTCCTCCAGCTGCTCTGGTTTCCTCCCACAGTCCAAACATATGCAGGTTAAATGGATTGGCCATGTGAAAATTGCCTCTTGGTGTCCAAAGATGTGCAGGTCAGGTGGAGTTATGGGGGCTAGAGCAGGGGAGTGGCCTAGGTAGGATGTTCTTTCAAAGGGTTGGTGCAGACTCAATTGGCCTCCTTCTGCACTGGGAATTCTATGAAAAAAGTGGCGCCCAGACCTGCTCACAGTACTCACAAGTGGCAGGGTTTTGTGAAGCTGCAGCAGAACCTCTGCGTCCTTGTACCCCAGTCCCCTAGATATAAAGGCCAACATTCCATTAACTGCCTTAATTATTTTCTTCACTTGTTCATGGCATTTTAAAGATCTATGCATCTGAATCCTCCAGGTTTGAGAAAGTACCCTGATCTATAGTTATTTGGTCCAAAATGGTTAACCTCACACTTGCTTACATTAGAATCCATCCGCCACAGTTTTGCCCATTCACCTCGTTTATTAATTATATCCCTTTGTAATTTTATACTGCCACCCAACTTTGTCATCAGCAAATTTGGATATGACTTTCTGTGCTATTATCCAAGTCATCAATAATGTGAACACATTCTCCCTGTGTCTGCATGGATCTCACCCCCGCAACCAAAAGATGTGCAGTGTAGGTAGATTGGCCACACTAAATTGCCCCTTAATTGGAAAAAAAATGAATAGTGGGAATAATTGAGGCCCTAACACAGGTCCCTATGGGACACGACTAGTCGCATCCTGCCAATTCGAGTACCTACCCATTATCCGAGTCAGTAATTTGCCTTCAATTCTGTGAGCTACCTTAGTTAACATTTTCTTATGTGGGACTTCATCAAATGCCTTATGGAAGTCCATATAAACAACATTCCCCTGTCCACTACCTTCTTCACCTCTTCAATAAGTTCAATGAGGTTTGTCAGGCATGATCTACCTGTCATGAATCCATGCTGGCTTGCTCTGATTAACTGAAAATTTTGGAGGTGTTCACTTACAGACTCCCAACAATTTCCCCACCGCAGATGTTAGATAACTGGCCCATGATAGAATGAATTTATCTAATTCCATTTTTAAAAACCATGACTAAATCTGCTTCTATCTCACACACTTGTGCAGTGCATTCCAGATCTGACCACTTACTGCATAAGTAATTTCTCAACACTCTGGTCCTTTTGTCATTCACTGGCCTCAATCCTTTGGCCAATGGGAACACGTGCTCTTGTCTTAAGATAATTTTGAACACCTCCATCAAATTTTCCTTCCTCCAAGGAGAACACCCCCCCCCCCCCCCCCCCAAAAAAGATTCCACCTACAATATGTAACTGGAGTCCCTCATCCCTGAAGCCATTCTTGTCATTTGTTTTTAATAAGCAATTATATTGAGGTATTTTTGTCATTGTAAACAGTTAGTGTACAGCCCTAAAAAGCTCAATGTCCGAGAGCCATGCTTCGGTCTTTGGGGGCTTTGAGTCCCTCCATGCCAACAGTATACGTCGCCAGGCTACCAGGGAAGCAAAGGCCAAGACGTCGGCCTCCCTCTCCTGGACCCGCGGGTCTTCCGAGACCCCAAAAATTGCCATCACTGGACTCATCCCCACCATAGTTTTCAGTACCTGGGACATGATGTCCGCAAATCCCTCCCAGTATCTCTGAAGTTTTGGGCATGCCCAGAACATGTGGACGTGATCCGCTGGCCCTCCTGCACACCTAGTGCATTTGTCCTCCACCCCAAAAACTTACTCATCCGTGCCACCGTTATGTGGGCCCGGTGGACGACCTTAACTGAATCAGACTGAACCTAGCACATGTTGCAGTTGAATTGACCCTACTCAGGGCTTCCGTCCATACCCCCTCTTCCATCTCCTCACCAAGTTCCTCCTCCCACTTGAGCTTCAGTTCCTCCGTCTGGCACCCCCCCCCCCCCTTTCATAAGTTCATGGTAAATATCCGAGACTTCCCCTCTCCCCATGACACTACTCTGTCATGGATCCCATTTGGTGGGAAGGATGGGACCTGTCTACATATGAAGTCACGCACTTGCAAGTACTGAAAGTCATTCCTCCTTACTCGTCCGGATTTTTCCTCCCAAGACCCTTATGCTCGGGAATCCCCCCCCCCCCCCCCCCCCCAAGAACATATCTCCCATCCTTCCCCCGCCCGCCGCCACGCTCGGAATCCGCCATCCATACTCCCAGGGGCGAATCGGTGGTTGTCGCATAAGACCGATGCTCTCACCTCCCCTACATGCTTCCTCCACTGGCCCCAAATCCGCAGGGCAGCCATCACTACCGGGCTGGTGAAGCACCCGGCCGGCGGGAGCTGTAGGGGGCCTGTGACCAGGGCTGCCAAACTGGTGCCCCTGCATGAAGCTGTCTCCGCTCGCCCCCAAATGGACCCCAGACCCACCATCCAACTCCTTACCATGGCTATGTTGACCACCCAGTACTAGTTGCTGAGGGTCGGCAACGCCAGCCCTCCCCTCGCTACGGTTCCTCTCGAGCATCGCTTTCTTCACCCACGGGGACTTCCCCGCCCAGACAAATCCCATAATAATCTTGTTGACCCTTTTGAAGAAGGACCGCGGGATGAAAATCGGGAGGCACTGAAAAATAAGCAGGAATCTTGGGAGGATTGTCATCTTTACCGTCTGCACTCTCCCCGCAAGTGATAACGGGAGTGCATCCCATCTGAACTTGCTCTTCATTTGTTCCACCACTCTAGTCAAATTTAGCTTATGCAGCCTGCCCCAGTCTCGTGCCACCAGTATCCCTCAGTATCGGAAACTTTCTCCAACCATCCTAAATGGCAGCTACTTCATCTTATTCTCCTGGTCCCTCGCCTGGCACTACAAACATCTCATTCTTAGCCATGTTCAGTTTGTACCCTCAACCTGCCAAATTCTCTCAATATTCCGAGTATACTGTCTATCCCAGCCAGCGGTCCGATACGTACAGGAGCAGGTTGTCTGCGTACAGCGATACCCTGTGCTCCACCCCTCCCCAAATCATTCCCTTCTACCCCCTCGCAGCTGTCAGGGCAATCGCCGGCGGATCTATGGCCAGTGCAAACAGAAATGGGGAGAGTGGGCATCCTTGTCTGGCCCCTGGTGTAGTCTAAAGTACTCTGATGTTGTCCTATTCGTCCTCGCGCTAACTTTTGGGGCCTGGTACAATAGCCTAACCCAGTCAACAAAGCTCTCCCCGAACCCAAACCGTCCGAGTACCTTCCACAAATAGTCCCACGCCACCCGGCCAAAGGCCCTCACAGCATCCATTGCCACCACTGCCTCTACCTCTCTGCCCTTCGGGGGCATCATGATCACATTGAGTAGTCTTCTCAAGTTGGCCACCAGCTGCCTGCCTTTCACAAACACTGTTTGGTCTTCCCCAATCATCTCCGGGACACAGTCCTCAATTCTGAGCGCCAAGACCTTAGCCAGGAGCTTGGTGTCGACATTGATCAGGGAGATTGGTCTGTATGGCCCACACGCTTCCGGGTCTTTATCCCGTTTTAATATCAGCGAAATGGTAGCCTGTGACATCGTCGGGGGTAGCGTCCCTCTGTCCCTCGCCTTATTAAATACCCTAGTCAGCACCGGCCCCACTATCTCCGAGAACTTTTTGTAGAACTCCACTGGGTATCCACCCGGCTCTGGGGATTTACCCGACTGCATGGCCTTTAAGCCCCCCAGTACTTCCTCAGCTCTGATTGGGGCTCCCAGTCCGTCTACCAGCCCCTTACCCACTTTTTGGAAGGTCAGTCCGTCTAAGAAACGCTTCATCTCCTCCGGCTCCCCAGTCGGTTGCGAGGTATAGAGCTTACGGTAAAACTCCCGAAACACCTTGTTCAGTCCTGACGGGTCATCCACTCTGTTCCCCATACCGTCCACTGCCCTGCCTATTTCTCTGGCCGCCTCCTTCCTCCTGAGTTGCTGCACAAGCATTCTACTAGCTTTCTCCCCATGCTCATAGACCACATCCCTTGCCTTCCTGAATTGTTCCACTGCTTTGCTCGTGGACAACACTCCCAGCTCGGCCTGTAGTCTCGTCTATCTCTAAGTAGGTCCTCCCTCGGGGCCTCTGCGTATTCCCTATCTGTCCAGTGGATCTCCTTGACCAGTCTGTCCATCTCCGCTTTGTCCATTCTAACTCTGTGGATCCGAATTGAAATCCGCTCTCTTTCTCCCCCCCCCCCCCCACCTACCATTGCCTTCAGCATCTCCCACAGGGTCGCTGCTGAGACTTCCTCTGTGTCATTAACCTGCAGGTAGTCCTGCAAGCACTTCCGCAGTCTCTCGCACACCCCCTCCTCTGCTAGCAATCCTACGTCCAACCTCCATTGCGGGCGCTAGTAGCTCCCTTTGCAAACCTGCAGATCAACCCAGTGTGGGGCATGATCCGAGATGGTGATCGTCAAATACTCTGTATTTTTTACCCCAACTACATAGTCCCTGCTCGTGATGAAAAAAATTGATTCTACAGTATACTTTATGAACATGCAAGTAGAACGAATATTCCCTTCTCGTCGGCCGCCTAGCTCTCCATGGGTCTATCTCCCTTTCCCCCCCCCCCCCTCATCTTCTCCATGAACCCCTTCAGTTCCCTTGCCATCGCTGGGAGCCTACCCGTTCTGGAGCATATCTTGTCTAGTCCTGGGTCGAGGAGCGTGCTGAAGTCCCCACCCATGATCAACTTGCATGAATCTAAGTCTGGGATTTTCCCCAGCACCCTTTTAATGACGTCAGCGTCATCCCAATTTGGAGCATATACATTCACCAGGAATACCCTCACCCCCTCAAGCGTACCCTGGACCATAAGAAATCTACCACCTCCGTCTGCAATTGTGCCCTCCGCCTCAAATTTAACCTGTTTATTGATAATGATTGCTACCCCCCTGGACTTAGAGTCCAAGCCTGAGTGGAAGACCTGGCTGATCCAGCCCTTCCTTCGTCTGGTCTGGTCAGTCACGTTCAGATGTGTCTCCTGCAGCATGATTACGTCTGCCTTTACAGCCCGCAAATGCGCGAACCACACGCACCCTCTTGACTGGCCTGTTTAGTCCTCTGACATTCCGGGTGATCAGCCTGGTAGGAGGGCACCTGCCCCCAACCCCCCCCCCCCCCCCCATTCCGATCAACTATCCCCCTTCTTGGGCCCGCCCCCAGCCCATGTGCCACGCCCCTCCCAGTTCGCATCCTGGCAGTTACCACATCCGACCTCCACTCTGTTACCTATTTTAGATCCCTCCCATGTCAGCAAAATAACTCTTTTCCCCCCCCCCCCAAGCAACAACACCCTTCTGTAACCCGACCCCTGCCATATACTGGCTGTATGCATCCCCCCCCCCCCCCCCCACCTGACTCCCTTGACTAGCTTCCCGCTAGACCGGTGACTCATCCCTCCCTCCGGCACCCACTTGTCTTGCTCCCATTGTTCCCCCGAGCTTATCCCCCTGATGTGTCCTGCTGGAGCAGTCTCCCTGCAGTAAGGGAGTTCAAACAAAAAACAAGGGTAATCAAACAAATACCCGAGACCGCTTCAGCTGTAATGCTGTTCCAGTTGAGCAAACAGATGAGTGATACCGATATTCGCCCCCCCCCCCCCCCCCCACCTCACCCATTGTACCCCTAGGTAATGAAAACGGAAAAAACCAACTACAAAGTACCTGTGAAGCAGCAAAAAATATAAAGTCAGTCCAAGAAAACTAGAAGTCCCACAAACAATATTACTCAGACTCTGGCTCGAGTCCGTGTGTCCTCAGTTCGGCACCAGTCCCTGATCCTTTGCGAACTCCATCGCCTCATCGGGGTCCATAAAGTAGTAATGCTGGCTCTGGTGTATGACCCAAAGCCGCGCTGGGAAAAGCAGACCGAACTTCACGTGCTTTTTGAACAAAATCTCTAATTATTTTAAAGGCTGCCCCCGCCTGGCCACCTCCTGACTCAGGTCCTGGTAAATGCGCAGGATATTGTTCTTTTTTAAAAAAATTTAAAAAAATAAAAATTTAGAGTACCCAATTCTTTTTGTTTTCCAATTAAGGGGCAATTTAGCATGGCCAATCCACCTACGCTGCACATCTTTGGGTTGTGGGGGCGAAACCCACGCAAACACGGGGAGAATGTGCAAACTCCACACGGACAGTGACCCAGAGCCGGGTTCAAACCTGGGCGCCTTGAGGCAGCAGGGCTAACCCACTGCGCCACCGTGCTGCCCACTGGACATTGTTGTTCCATGGACAGCTCTTCGTACTCTTTGCCCACTGAAGGACCCGCTCCTTGTCTGTGAACCTGTGGAACCTGACCACCACTGGTCGGGGGGGCCCCTGGTCGCGGCTGCCCCACCTGCACCCTGTGTGCCCCGTCAGCTCCAGCGGTCGCGGAAAGGAGTTAGCCCCCATCAGCTGCTGCAACAGTTCTGCCACAAACGCCGTGGCGACCACTCCACCGGCCCCCTCTGGGAGGCCAATAATTCTCAAGTTTTGTCTGAGGGCTCTGTTTTCCAGGTCTTCAATTCTGTCAAGCAGCCTTCTCTGTCGCTCCTTCAACCCATTTATCTCTATTGCAGCGATTGTTTGTGAGTGCACCTGTTCCTCCACCGCTTGCTCCAGCCGGGGGGGGGGGGGGGGGGGTGGCGTCCTACCATCCTATATCACTGCTGAATGTAGACGCCAAATTGTTGGCAAAGATCTTGGCCTGTGGGTGATGGGGGAAGGCTAATGTTAAGCACTTGCTGAATGTTATAATGCCCTCGGAGGGACGGAATGCAGAGGTGGCTGTCGCTATGGACACGGAGAAGGCCTTTGATCGGGTGGAATGGGAATATCTGTGGGAGGTATTGGGGTGGTTCGGTTTCGGGCAGGGGTTTGTAGATTGGGTCTAGTTTTTGTATCGGGTGCCGGTAGCGAGTGCAAGGATGAATCGGGTGAGTTTGGGGTATTTCAGGCTGCATCATGGGACAAGGCAGGGTTGCCTGCCTGTTGTTTTCTGCCTAAGCGATTGAGCCACTAACAATGGCGCTTAGAGAATCAAGGAGTTGGCAGGGGATAGTACAGGGAGGGTGGAGCAGAGGGTCTCACTATATGCGGACGACCTGTTGCTATACATATCAAACCCATTGGGAGGTATTGTTGTGGGGGGGGGGGGGGGGGGGGGGGGGGGGGGGGGGGAAATCATAGATACTTTGGAGAAATTCGGCCGGTTCTCTGGATACAAGTTAAACATGGGGGGGGGGGGGGGGAGTGAGGTCTTTCCGATCCAGGCAAGGGAGGCGGAGGTTGGGTGAGCGGCCGTTTAAGGTGGTAAGAATGAGTTTTGGGTATCTGGGCATCCAGGTGGCACGGGGATGGGAGCAACTACATAAATTGAATTTGGCGCGGTTGATGGAGCAGATGAAGGGGGATTTTAAAGAGGTGAGACGTGCTCCTGTTGACAGGGCGGCTGCAGTCCATGAAGGTGAAGGTACCCCTGATGTTTTTATTCGTGTTTCAGAACCTTCCGATTTTTATTCCAAAGACCTCCTTTAGGAGGATTAATGCTTTGATCTCGGGATTTGTATGGGCGGGGAAGGCTCCATGGTGAAGGTGCTGTTGGAACGGGGACATGGGAGGACAGTTGGGAAGGATGGCCTTGCCAAATTTGAACTACTATTGGGCAGCAAACATAGCCATGGTCAGGAAGTGGGTAGTGGGGGAAGGGTCGGTGTGGGAGTAGATGGAGGCAGCCTCGTGTAAGGGCACTGGCTTAGGGGCACTGTTGACAGCACCTCTGACGTTCTCGCCGACACAGTAGTCCATAAGCCTGATGGTGGTGGCGGCCCTGAGGGTCTGGGGGCAGTTACGGCAGCACCTGAGGCTGGAGGGTACCTCGGTTTGGGCACCGATTTGCGCTAAGTTACAGGTTTATTCCGAGGGTGGGGATGGAGTGGCAGGCGGCGATTGAGCAGTTTGGAGACCTGTTTGTGAGGGGGCACGTTTTCAAGCTTTGAGGGTTTGGTAGAGGAGCAGGAGCTGCTCAACGGGATTGGGTTCCAGTACTTACAGGTTCGGGATTACATGAGGAAGCAGGTGTCGTCCTTTCCTGATCTGCCGCTCTCAAGGTGCAGGACAAGGTGGTGTCAAAAACGGGTTGGTGAAGATAAGGTTTTGGCGATCTAGAAGGAGTTAATGGACTGGGAGGGTGTCCCAATTGGAGAGGTCATGAGGAAGTGGGAGGAACAGCTGGGGATGGAGGTGGAAGCGTGGTTTTGGGAGGAGCCGCTGAGGAGAGTGAATGCATCCTCTGCTTGGCTTAGCCTTATTCAATTTAAACAACTCCATCGGGCGCATATGACAGTGGCCAGAATGAGCAGGATTTTTGACGGGGTGGGCGGTGCGCGGGGGGGAACCTTGCAAACCATGTCCACATGTTTTGGACCTGTCCGAAACTGGAGGGATTTTGGTGGGGGTTCGCGGACGTGAAGTACTGAGGGCGAAGGTTGTCCCAATTCCGGAAGTGGCGATTTTTTGGAGTGTCGGCAGACCCGGGAGTCCAGGGAGCGAGAGTGGCCGATGTTTTGGCCTTTGCCTCCCTGGTAGCCCAGAGACAGATCTTGTTGGGATGAAGGGGCTCTAGGTCACCGAGACCGGGGTGGGGTGTGTGTGAGCGACCCTACGGAATTCCTTAGATTGGAAAAAAAAATCAAGATCGTATTGAGAGGATCTATGGAGGGGTTTGCCTGGATTTGGAAACTGTATTGACTTCTTCAAGAATAGTTAAGCTGTCAGTGGGCTGGGGGCGGGTACCCAAGAGTTAAAAAATGGTGGCAGGGTGGAGGGGAACGGCAGGGACGGTGGAACGGTGGGGTGTTGGTTATTTATTTGTTCGGCCATTACCTGTTCTCTTTTTGATTTTGGCTGTGTTTGATGTATGAATATAAAGATGTATGAATATAAATACCTTAATAAAAACATTTTTAAAATTTGTGCTGGCTTTCTGTAAATTATTCCGCACTTGTGCAAGTGATAATTTTGTCCCAGGTGATCATTTCTAAAACTTGTTCACACCATCAATGTTAAACTGACTGGGTATATCTTTGCACCCATTTTTGAATAGGGATGTAAGGTTTGTAATTCTCTGGTCCTCTGGCACCACCCCATGTATGAGGAGGAGTTGGCAATTATGGATACTTCCCACCCTTAATTTCCTTCATATTCTTGGATGTATCTGATCTGGCTGTGGTGACTTAGCTTAAATATAGCTAACCTTTGTAGTACCAGTGGCTCAACTGTCTCTTCTTTCACTTACTCCAGCATCTTCCTTAATAAAGACATGCAAAATACTCATTTAGTGCTTCGGGTGTGCCCCCTAACACGATATGTATATGCCTTGTTTCGTCTGTAATCAGTCACCCACCCATACTACCCTTTTACAATATATAATTTTAGAAGATGCCCATCTGTTCTCACACGTTGTCTTTGCCTCATTTCAGAGGAAGAAGTAAAAATGGAACTTTCTAAATTCAGCCTTGATCTTGCTTTGTATCATCAAACTAACATTTGGCATACCAAGATGTTCACAGCTTCATCTTGCTCTCCATCTCTTTAGTCATCCAGGGGCCTCTGGCTTTGGTTGTTGTGGGAATGTGCCTCAGCTATATTCAAACTTTCTTGTTTTGAACGTTAGCCAATTGTTATTGTTTAGCCTGCAGTTATTGATTGCAATTTACGTGGATGAGATTTGTTCTCATTCCTCAGTAATTAACCACCTTCCATTCTGGAATGCTCCTTGTCCATTTCTATAGTTACTGTAAACCTTAATACGATGACCACTATACTCTAAATGTTCCTCTCCTGCAGGGAAAGCTATGGCCTAGGCCCATATCTGGCTCATGGGAGCTTTTCATCTGGCTTTCAAGTTGTATTGCATCTGGGTCATGGAAACCAGAGGGGCCCAAGAAATATTGAGGACCGAGAATCAGGAACTGAAAGGGGTAGTGGTACTCTGATTACCTACTTTAGAGTGGCCTTCAATAAAGGACCACAAGAAGTGGTTGAAAGTAAATCAAGGAGTGGTGGCCAGAGGTGCGATTTTTATGCTATAGGGATGGAGTGTCGCTTCAATATGAAGAGAGGAAGTGCGCATGGAAGAGCACTGTAAGTAGCACAAAGATTTAAAATATAAGTAATCCTTTGTCTCCTGTTTTCTGCTGAACAAATATTTTCATTGATGTGGCAAACGCATCTGTTCTGATTTTGCTGATTTATTGATCAATAATTGTTTTACCCTAATGCCCAACAAAGACAATATTAGAACAAGGGGTCACTGTCTCAGGGCGCTAGGAATGCCATTTAGGACTAAACTTAGGAGAAATCTCTTCATTCAGTGTGGTGAACCTGTGGAATTCTCTACTATACTAGGGTGTGGAGGTCATGTCACTGAATATAATAAGAACATAAGAACGAGGAGCAGGAGTAGGCCATCTGGACACTCGAGCCTACTCTGCCATTCAATGAGATCATGGCTGATATTTTGTGGACTCAGCTCCACTTTCCGGCCCGAACACCATAACCCTTAATCCCTTTATTCTTCAAAAAACTATCTATATTTATCTTAAAAAAACATTTAATGAAGGAGCCTCAACTGCTTCACTGGGCAAGGAATTCCATAGATTCGCAACCCTTATGGTGATGAAGTTCCTCCTAAACTCAGTCCTAAATCTACTTCCCCTTATTTTGATGCTATGCCCCTTAATTCTGCTTCGCTATTTAAGATAGAAATAGATTTCTAGACTCTAAATGCATCAAGGGTATGGGGAGAGCACGGGGATATGGTGTTGGTAGAGGATTAGCTATCCAGTCTGTATTCTGGTAATCACAGTCCCCCATTACCACTATATAGTTTTGCACCTCTGTAATTTCACAGTAAATTTGTTCTGTGGTTATCGCTGGTGTGGAACATTTAAACAGGCAAGCTAAGGTATTTCAATTTAACAATTTTTATGGAAAGCTTTATGGGGGAAGGGAACTAATCATAAATTGATGAAAACTTTTTTAAAAAATAATTTTGATTTAGATTTTCAAAAACATATCAAAATCAGAAAATAACAACAATAAAACAGTATTAACAACAACAAAAAGAAAAACACACTAACCCCCCCAAAACCAAACCAAACTCCCCCCCCCCCCCCCCCCCCCCCAGTAACTACAAAAAGAAGAAATAGATAAACACCCGGCATATTCAATAAACACATATACACATTTCTCCATTCCCCCGAAACAAACCCCCCCACCCCGGTTGCCGCTGCTGCCGGCCTATTTTCCTACCGTTCTGCCAGGAAGTCCAGGAAAGGCTGCCACCGCCTAAAGAACCCTTGTACTGATCCCCTCAGGGCAAATTTCGCCTTCTCCAATTTAATGAACCCCGCCATGTCATTGATCCAGGCCTCCACGCTTGGGGGCCTTGCATCCTTCCATTGAAGCAAGATCCTCCGCCGGGCTACTAGGGACGCAAAGGCCAGAACACCGGCCTCTTTCGCCTCCTGCACTCCCGGCTCCACTGCAACCCCAAAAATTGCGAGTCCCCAGCCTGGCTTGACCCTGGATCCTACCACCCTCGACACCGTCCTTGCTACCCCCTTCCAAAACTCCCCCAGCGCTGGGCATGCCCAAAACATATGGGCGCGGTTCGCTGGGCTCCCCGAGCACTTAGCACACCTGTCTTCGCCCCCGAAAAACCTACTCGTCCTCGTCCCAGTCATATGGGCCCTATGCAGCACCTTGAACTGTATGAGGCTAAGCCTCGCACAGGAAGAGGAGGAATTCACTCTCTCCAGGGCATCCGCCCACGTCCCCTCCTCAATCTCCTCACCCAGCTCCTCTTCCCATTTACCCTTCAGCTCCCCCGCCGAGGCCTCGTCTACCTCCTGCATGACGTGGTACACGTCCGAAATCCTCCCCCTTCTAACCCACACCCCCGAGAGCACCCTGTCCCGTACCCCACGTGGGGGCAGCAGAGGGAACCCCTCCACCTGATGCCTGGCAAACGCCCTAACCTGCATGTACCTAAACGTGCTCCCTGGGGGGAGTCCAAACTTCCCCTCTAACTCACCCAGGCTCGCAAACCTCCCATCCACAATCAGGTCCCTCAACCTCCTAATACCTACCCTGTGCCAGCCCAGAAACCCGCCATCAATGCTCCCTGGAACAAACCGGTGGTTCCCCCGAATCGGGGACTCCATCGAGCCCCCCACCTCCCCCCATGCTGTCTCCATTGCCCCCAGATTTTGAGGGTAGCCGCCACCACCGGGCTCGTGGTAGACCTCGTTGGAGGGAGCGGCAACAGCGCCGTTACCAGCGCCTCCAGGCTCGTGTCCACGCAGGACGCCACCTCCATCCTCTTCCATGCTGCCCCTGCCCCGCCCATTACCCACTTATGCACCATCGCTGCGTTGGCAGCCCAATAGTACCCACAGAGGTTGGGCAACGCCAGCCCCCCCTATCCCTGCCCCGCTCCAAAAACGCCCTTTTCACCCTCGGAGTCCCATGCGCCCATACAAATCCCGTAATACTCCTGTTGACCCTCCTAAAAAAGGCCTTCGGGATAAGGATGGGGAGGCAATGGAACTGGAACAAAAACCTTGGGAGCACCGTCATCTTGAGGGACTGCACCCTGCCCGCTAGCGACAGCGGCAATATGTTCCATCTTTTGAACTCCTCCTCCATTTGCTCCACCAGCCTAGTGAGGTTAAGCTTGTGAAGGGCCCCCCAGCTCCTAGCCACCTGGACTCGCAGGTACCAAAAGCTCTTCCCGCCCTTTTCAGCGGGAGCCTGCCAATCCCCCCCTCTTGATCCCCCGGGTGCACAACGAACAGCTCACTCTTACCCAGGTTGAGCTTGTACCCAGAAAAGCCCCCAAATTTCCTAAGGATCTGCATCACCTCCGGCATTCCCCCCACTGGGTCCGCCACATAAAGCAACAAGTCATCTGAGTATAATGACACTCGGTGCTCATCCACACCCCGCACCAGACCCCTCCAATTCCTCGACTCCGTCAACGCCATGGCCAGGGGCTCAATTGCCAACGCAAAGGGGACAGGGGACACCCCTGCCTCGTCCCCCGGTACAACCAAAAGTACTCCGATCTCCTCCTATTCGTGGCTACGCTCGCCATCGGGGCCTCATATAACAGCCTCACCCAACTGACAAACCCCTCCCCGAACCCAAACCTTTCCAGCACCTCCCACAAGTACCCCCACTCAACCCTATCAAAAGCCTTCTCCGCGTCTAATGCTACCACTATCTCCACCTACCCTTCTACCGCCGGCATCATTATAACATTCAGAAGCCTATGTATATTGGTGTTCAGCTGCCTTCCCTTCACAAACCCTGTCTGGTCCTCATGAATGACCCCCGGCACACAGTCCTCTATCCTTGTGGTCAAGATCTTCGCCAACAGCTTGGCATCCACATTTAACAACGAGATCGGCCTATATGATCCACACTGTAGGGGGTCCTTGTCCCGTTTAAGGATCAAGGAAATCAGCGCCTGTGACATAGTCGGGGGCAAAGCCCCCCCCCCTCCCTTGCCTCGTTAAAGGTCCTAACCAGCAGGGGGCCCAACAGGTCTGCATACATTTTGTAAAATTCAACCGGAAACCCATCCGGCCCCGGTGCCTTGCCCGACTGCATGCTGCCTATCCCTTTGACCAGTTCCTCCAGCTCAATCGGCGCCCCCAGCCCCTCCACCTGTCCCTCCTCCACCTTCGGAAATCTCAGCCTATCCAAAAAGCCCCCCCCCCCCTCCACTGGGGGCTCGGACCGGTACAATTTCCCATAAAACTCCCTGAAGACCCCATTAATGTCCACCCCCCTTCGCACCACTTGCCTCCCCTATCCGTCACTCCACCAATCTCCCTGGCCGCTTACGTAGCTGATGCGCCAGCATCCTACTCGCCTTCTCCCCATATTCTTACACCGCTCCCTGTGCCTTCCTCCACTGAGCTTCCGCCTTTCCGGTGGTCAGCAAGTCGAACTTGGCCTGAAGATTACGTCGCTCCCCCAACAGTCCCTCCTCCGGAGCCTCCGCGTATCTCCTGTCCACCCTCACCATCTCCCCCACCAACCTCTTCCTATCTCTTTGCTCTCCCCCTCCCTATGGGCTCGAATGGAAATCAACTCCCCTCTAATCACCGCCTTCAATGTCTCCCAACCGTTCCCACCCGGACCTCCCCATTATCATTGGCCTCTAAGTACCTCTTGATACACCCCCGAACCCGCCCGCCCACCTCTCATCCGCCAGCAGTCCCACCTCCAGGTGCCAGGGCGGGTGCTGGTCCCTCTCCTCCCCCAGCTCAAGCTCCACCCAGTGCGGGGCATGATCCGAAATGACTATGGCCGAATACTCGGCATCCTTCACCCTCGAAATCAGCCCCCTGCTCAGGACAAAAAAATCGATCCGGGAATAGGCTTTATGCACGTGGGAAAAAAATGAATACTCCCTGGCCCTCAGCCTCGCGAATCTCCAAGGATCCACCCCCCCAAAATCTGGTCCATAAACCCCCTCAACATCTTAGCCGCCGCGGGCCTCCTGCCCATCCTGGACATGGATCGATCCAATGGGGGATCTAGCAGTGGCACTGCCATGGTGCCAGGCTGGCAGTGTCAAGGTGCCAGGGATTTTCTTTCTTTATTCCTTTCTGGGATGTGGTGGTCGCTGACTGGGACAGATTTATGGTCTATCCCGGAGTGCATTTAAGAGTCAACCATGTTGCTGTGGGTCTGGTGCAATCCAATGGCCACGCTGTGCCTCGCCGAGCTGCTTTTCCGGCGCAACGTGGCCGATAAAAGCCAGGAGACCTGCTCCCAGGATTGACGCGGCTCGGACAGATGCAGTCAGGGAAGGCACCGGGGCCGGATGGGTTCCCGGTGGAATTTTATAAAAAGTTTGTGGATCTAGTGGGCCCCTTGCTGGTGCGAACACTCAATGAAGCGTGGGAGGGGGGGACTTTGCCCCCGACGATGTCACGGGCGCTGATCTCGTTAATTTTAAAGAAGGCCAAGGACCCCCAGCAGTGTGGTTCATACAGGCCCATATCTCTCCTCAACGTGGACGCTAAGGTGCTGGCAAAAATCCTGGCCACCAGGATAGAGGACTGTGTGCCAGGGGTTGTGCACGAGGACCAGACAGGTTTTGTGAAGGGAAGGCAGCTGAACACGAATGTGCGGAGATTGCTGAATGTCATTATGATGCCGGCGATTGAGGGGGAGGCAGAGATAGTGGTGGCACTGGATGCGGAGAAGGCCTTCGATAGAGTGGAGTGGGGGTACCTATGGGAGGTGTTGGGGAGGTTTGGATTTGGTGAAGGGTTCATTAGATGGGTAAGGCTGTTATATGAGGCCCCGATGGCGTGCGTGGCTACGAATAGGAGGAGGTCGGAGTACTTCCGGCTTTACCGAGGGACCAGGCAGGGTTGCCCCTTGTCCCCCTTGTTGTTTGCACTGGCAATCGAGCCGCTGGCGATGGCATTGAGAGATTCAGAGAGGTGGAGAGGCTTGGTGCGAGGTGGAGAGGAACATAGGGTGTCGTTGTATGCCGACGACCTGTTACTGTATGTGGCGGACCCGGTGGGAGGGATGCCGGGAGTGATGGAGTTACTAGCCGAGTTTGGGACCTTCTCAGGTTATAAATTAAACTTAGGCAAGAGCGAGGTGTTTGTGGTGCACCCTGGAGACCAGGAGGAAGGAATTGGTAGGCTCCCGCTTAGGCGGGCAGGGGAGAGCTTTAGGTACCTGGGGGTGCAAGTGGCCAGGGACTGGGGGACTCTCCACAAGCATAACTTTACCAGACTGGTAGATCAGATGGAGGAGGAGTTCAGGAGGTGGGACATGCTGCCATTGTCGTTGGCGGGGAGGGTGCAGTCCGTCAAAATGACAGTGCTTCCGAGGTTCTTGTTCCTTTTTCAGTGCCTGCCCATATTTATCCCCAGGGCCGCCTTTAGGAGAGTGACTAGCAGTATTCTGAGTTTTGTGTGGGCACAAGGGACTCCGAGAGTGAGGAGGGTGTTCCTGGAGCGAGGAAGGGATGGAGGTGGGCTGGCACTGCCCAACCTTCTGGGGTACTATTGGGCAGCCAATGTGTCAATGGTGCGTAAATGGGTGATGGAGGGGGGAGGGGCGGCGTGGAAAAGAATGGAGATGGCGTCATGTAGAGGTACGAGCCTGGGTGCCATGGTAACGGCACAGTTGCCGCTCTCCCCTAAGAGGTTTACCACGAGCCCGGTGGTGGCGGCGACCCTAAGAATCTGGGAACAATGGAGACGGCATCGGGGGGAAACAGGGGGCTCGATGGAGGCTCCACTGGGTGGCAACCATCGGTTCATCCCGGGGAACACGGATGGGGGATTCAGGGGGTGGCAAAGGGCGGGCATCAGCAAATTGAGGGACCTGTTTATTGGCGGGAGGTTTGCGGGCCTGGGGGAATTGGAAGATAAATTTGGCCTTCCCCAGGGGAACATGTTCAGATACCTGCAGGTAAAGGCGTTTGCTAGGTGACAGGTAGAGGGATTCCCTTTGCTGCCCTCGCAGGGGGCGATGGACAGAGTGCTTTCGGGGGTGTGGGTAGGAGAGGGGAAGGTGTCTGACATCTATAAGGTAATGCAGGAGGTGGAGGAGTCGTCAGTGGAGGAGCTGAAGGCTAAATGGGAGGAGGAACTCGGGGAGCAAATAGAGGACGGGACTTGGGCGGATGCCTTGGAGAGAGTCAACTCTTCCTCCTCATGTGCGAGGCTTAGTCTCATCCAATTTAAGGTGCTGCACCGGGCCCACATGTCCGGGACTAGGATGAGTAGGTTCTTCGGGGGTGAGGACAGGTGCACCAGATGTTCGGGAAGTCCTGCGAACCACGCCCATATGTTCTGGGCATGCCCAGCACTGGAAGAATTCTGGAAGGGGGTGGCGGGGACGGTGTCGAGGGTGGTTGGATCCAGGGTCAAACCAGGGTGGGGACTCGCGATTTTTGGAGTTGCGGTAGAGCCAGGAGTGCATGAGGCGAAAGAGGCCGGTGTCCTGGCCTTTGCGTCCCTAGTAGCCCGTCGAAGGATTCTGTTACAATGGAAGGATGCAAGGCCCCCAAGTGTGGAGACCTGGATCAGTGACATGGCGGGATTTATAAAATTGGAAAAGGTCAAATTTGCCCTGAGAGGATCAATACAAGGGTTCTATAAACGATGGCAGCCTTTTTTGGACTTCCTGGCTCAGAGATAGGTAACTGGGTCAATAGCAGCAGCAACCCGGGGGGGGGGGGGGGGTGCATTATTGTAGTGTTTATTCTGTAACTTTATAGTGTGTTAATATGCGTGGTTGTTAAAATGCTGGGTTGTTCATGGGGATGGGGCGAATGTATATGATTGTTAATATTATTGTTATTTTCGGTATTTTACTAAGGTGCGTCAATGTTGTATAAAATCAAAATTTCTCAATAAAAATTATTTTTTAAAAAAAAGGATTGACGCGGCTCGCAGCGCCTCAAGATCCAATGCGATCTGACAAGACGTTGCAATGTAAAGTAGGGATTATCTTTTGGCTAATCTGTATATTAGATCGAGATAGCTCGTCTCACTCTAACTACAGATTCCCGTTGTACCTGCGGCTTTGGGATCTATCTCCTTCTCCTCAGAGAGCTCGGGCGAGTGCTGTTCAGCAAACGGTCCCCACAAACGGAGACCAGACGGAACAGCACTCGTGTGCATCTCCCAGGGGATCAGAGGCCCCCATTTGCATACACTTTGAGCAGGGTGGTGCCCTGACATTGCTGGTGCCACCTGGTACCCCGACAGTGCTGTGCACCTTGGCAGTACCACCTGGATGCTAGCCTGGCACTGCCAAGGTGCTAAGCTGCCATTTTTAGCACAGACACGAATGGGCCGGGAGTGCCCGGCATGGGTATTTGGGGGGGACCCTCTCATAGTGCATTCAGGCTAGGGGATCAGGGATCGCTTTGGGGGCCTCGGCGTTCGGGACACCAATTAAAAATGGCGTCCCTGTCTTTCACTGCACTGAGGAATTCTGGCGAGTGGAGTTCCCCAGTGTACAAAACAGGGCTAAGCGCGGACTTGGCGTTGAGGTCCCTTATACCACGTGATGTGCTTCTCAGCGCTGTGAGCATGGGGAAACACGTGGGTAAACATACTCACGATGGGACTTTGTTCCCATTTGGTTCAATCGAGCCCGAGTTGTCATTTTTGGCAGGAATCATAAGGTCATCGCGCACATGTATTCATTTTTTTGGAGCTTGGGGAGATTCTCACTGTAATATCCCACACTTATGATGAGTTTTAATGGCCTCGTCGCACCTGACTTGGTGATGCAATGAGGCCGTTGAATCTCATGAGAGGCCTCTCTCAGGGTTCGCAATGCTCGAAATGCCTCACGAGATTTAACGGAACCTCACAAGATGTCATGACCTGCTCAGCGAGGATGGGCGCTCCCGGGTCGCTAGAGATCCCCAGGTGATCGGACTCTGGGCAGGATGGTACCCTAGCATCTGAGCACCTTGGCTTTGCCATCCTGTCATCTTGCATTGCCACTGTGGCACAGCCAGGGTGTCCGGGTGGCACTGCCAAGCTAGCAGGGGCACTGCCATAGTGCCAGGCTGGCAGCGCCAAGGTGCTAAGGATTTTCTTTCTTGATTCGTTTATGGGATGTGGGCATCGCTGGCTGGGCCAGCATTTATTGCCCATCCCTGAGTACATTTAAGAGTCAACCATGTTGCTGTGGTCTGGCATCACAGATAGGCCAGACCAGTAAAGATGGCAGACTTCCTTCCCTAATGTCCCCAAAGGACATTACTGAACCAGATGTGTTTTTACAACAAACAACAATGATTTCATAGAATCATAGAATTGGATCCAATGAGGGATCCAGCACTGTGTTAAAGTCCCCTCCCAGTATCAGGCCCCCCGTCTCCAGATCCGGAATGCGGCCCAGCATGCGCCGCATAAAACCCGCATTGTCTCAATTTGGGGCATAGACATTCACCAGCACCACCCGCTCCCCTTGCAACTTGCCGCTCACCATCACATACCTCCCTCCACTGTCAGCCACCACGTTTGACGCCTCAAACGACACCCTTTTTCCCACCAGAATCGCCACCCCCCCCGATTTTTTTGCATCCAGCCCCGAATGAAACACCTGGCCTACCCAGCCCTTCCTCAGTCTAACCTGGTCCGCCACCTTCAGGTGCGTCTCCTGGAGCATAGCCACGTCCGCCTTCAACCCCTTCAGGTGCGAAAACACCCGGGCCCGTTTGACCGGCCCATTCAGCCCCCTCACATTCCAAGTTATCAGCCGGATCAGAGGGCTCCCTGCCCCCCTCCCCTGCCGACTAGCCATAACCCGTCCCCTGCCCGCCCCAGGCCAGTGCCCCCCGCTCGGCCCGTTCCCCACGGCGGCAAACCCCCACCCCGGCCCCCCTGCATACTCCAGCTCCTTCCTGGCCATTTCAGCAGCAACCCGGTACCCCCCACCCCCTCCCCCCAAGCTAGGACCCCTCCCAGCCGCGTTACTCCCTCCATAGCACTCCCGTGAAACAGCATAAAACAGAGACCCTTCCCACCAAAAGTTAACACAGTTATTTACAAACCCCTGACCCTCAGTCAGAGTCCAACTTCTCGGCCTGCACAAAGGCCCACGCCTCCTCCGCAGACTCCAAATAAAAGTGCCGGTTCTTGAAAGTGACCCACAGACGCGCCGGCTGTAACATGCCAAACTTCACACTCTTTCTGTGGAGCACCACCTTCGTCCGGTTGTACCTGGCCCTCCGCTCAGCCACCTCCACACTCCAGTCCTGGTAGATCCGCACTACCGTGTTCTCCCACTTGCTGCTCCGCTCCTTCTTGGCCCACCTAAGCTCGCACTCTCAGTCAGCGAACCAGTGAAACCGCACCAGCACCGCCCCTGGCGGCTCATTCGGCTTGGGCCTCCTGGCCAGTATCCTGTGGGCCCCCTCCAGCTCCAGGGGCCCCTGGAAGGACCCAGCTCCCATCAGCGAGTTCAACAAAACGACCACATAGGCCCCCAGCCCCTCCGGGAGACCCAGGATCCGCAAATCTTTCTGCCTCGACCGGTTCTCCATCTCCTCGAACCGCTCCTGCCACTTCTTATGGAGCGCCTCATGCATCGCCACCTTTACTGCGAGGGCCGCAGCATCATCCTTTCTTTCGGAGGCTTGTTGTCAGAGCCCCCGGATCTCCACCCCCTCGGGAGCCTGCGTCGCCAGCAGCTTGTCCGCATTCGCCTTCAGCGAGTCTAGCAGCTCCACTTTTAACTCCTGAAAACATCGCCGGAGAGTCTCCTGCTGCACCTGCGCCCACTGCCTCCATTCCTCGAGGTCTCCGCCGGCCACCATCTTTATTCTCTTCCCCCGCTTTTTCTTAGGCGCTGCCACCGCTATTTTGCTGGCCCCACTCCTGGTCAAGACCATAGACCACTGGGGATCCGCTCCAGACACCTTTCCACGTCAGGAACCGTCGAGCAAGTACAGCTGGGGGCCCTTAAAAGAGCCCAAAAGTCCGTTCCTGGCGGGAGCTGCTGAAAGTGCGGCTTAGCTCCGCTTAGCCGCAACCGGAAGTCAATTATTGATAAACTCTACTCCCAACTTAGAAACCTAAAAAGTAAAGTTGGCAATGTGAATTGTTTTGTATATAAAGAGGAGAAGGGCAACCGTGGAGAGTGGTGGAAATGATCCTATCCTTGCAGTGCAGAATACAGTTGGCTCTTTTTTGTGGAGTAATGGGATAAGATATTTTTGTATGATTTTAAATCTGTCTTTATGGTGGAAGATGGTGTTTATTATAATGAGGCCATGCTGGGCAAACTTTGTCAGCAGGAGGACGCCATTTGTATTGAAATGAAATAAAAATCACATTGTCACAAGTAGGCTTCAAATGAAGTTACTGTGAAAAGCCCCGAGTCGATTGGCTTTTCCTATCTTTTTTTCCAATGGTTATGCTCCAGATGTCAGTCGCATCTAGCCCTGGCATTAAGGTCCTCTAGAATGATTTTTTTTTCTTCTTTTGGATGACCGTAACCTTGATGATGTCTTCAGATTAGAACTTTTCCTTAAAATCTTCCCCTGAGTCGGGGGCAGTGGCACAAGCATGCTTGTCAGATTCTTGACTGGGGACTCCCAGACTCATTGCCCTGTCCCTGTCACTAATTCTCCATTGCCACAAAACGTGGCTGATGGATATTGCTGGAAGCCTGCACTTTGTTTAACATGGGATCTAGATCTAGATCCCATGTTACACAATCTCGATTGGTAGATGGTGTTGTTAAAATGTGGTCTGATTTCATGATTCATTTGTTTTAGGAATAAAATAAAGGTTGGGGTTGAAGTTTCAAAATACGATAATGCAGCAACTGGTTGTAAGGCAAGTAATCAAAGCCTAAAGTAAATGTTTGTTTAATACGGTCAGAGTTAGAAGTTTGAAAACACTGAACAATTGGTAACCCCTTTCTGAGTCTTGGTTAGGGTTGCCAGCCCTCCAGGTTTGGCCTGAGACAATCTCCAGGACACCACTTTGTGCAACCTTGGAGAAAAATCATCCGGACATTCAAACAGTATACTTTCCCTTTCCTTTGAACAATTCTCTTTACCAGATCCAAAAATATTAAACATGGGAAATAAGGTTGTTTAGATGACAGTCAAACGTCACCCAATTAGGTAATGGAATCTTTTTGCTTTCCAGTTGACGAAGAAAGGCAGTGTGCGCCAAAGATGGATCCGTTGGCTGGCGCGTGGGGGAAAGTCATGAAACCTTCAGGAATGCAAGTATTCACAGTTGGCAACCCCAGTATTGGTAGAGACAAGGACCTAGATTTTCTGATCAGGATTTGGGAACCCTATTTTCATTACTGATCAGGCAAAAAAAAGGCGCACAATTTCTATTTTGCTCAGTGATTTTCCAATGGAGGATCACTCACATCTGACCAGTGCAACAAATCTCATAGGGAGCAGCATAGAGAATCTGTGCAGAAGCCACGTTCCCCCATTTATGGCACCAGCGGCCGCATTCGGGTAAGGAAAGAATTTAAATGTCCAAAAGCTGAGAGAAAGTAAGGGAGTAGGGTGGTAAGTAGATCGGGAACGTTGGGTAGGATGGTTTGGGCTGGTTGGGTGAGGGAAGGCAGTCATGGGGTCAGTGAGTAGCTGAGAAGTCAGGTGCTGAACTAGGTTTTTTTTTCCCTGTCTTTAACATTTCCTGGGTAAGCATAGAGGAACTATCTGAAATCTCCTAAATAGGGAGAGTTGGGGACATTTACGGAGGGCCCTGGAGAGCAGGGCAATTGCCCATCAGAAGTTCAAACCTTAGAATTCATGGCTGATCTCTTCCTGATCTCAAATCCACTTCCCCACCTGTTCCCCATATTCCTTTAACCTGTTTTTTCCTGGTCTCAAATCCACTCCCTCAGATATCCCTTTAGTCCATTTTAAAGTCAGAAACATATTCATCTCCTTCTTGAAACCATTTATTTATTCCAATTCCACCGCACTATAGGGCAGCAAGTTCCAACAAATACACCACCCTCTGCGAGAATTCGTTCCTCCTCATCTCTTTTCTAAAATCTATGGCCTTCCAACCTATATCTGTGACCTAAAATGGGAGGCTCTGTGGACTATGCATAAAACTTCATTACAACTGTAACAGGGTACTGCAGGGATCAGTGCTGGGACCCCAGCTTTCAATATTACGAATTTAGATGAGGGAACTAAATGTAATATCTCCAAAGGCCAATTACGATATTAGACAGGAATTGAGGAATTTGGATTGGGTGCGGCTGTTGGAGAGTAAATCAACATTGGGCACGTGGCAGTCTTTCAAGCGACAGTTGATTAGGATTCAGGAAAGTCATGTTCCTGAGAGAATGAAAGACAAGTATGGGAAGTTTAGGGAGCCCTGGATAATGAGGGATATTGTGAACCTCGTCAAAAAGGAAAAGGAGGCGTTTGTACAGTCTCGAAGGGTGGGGACAGTCGAAACCCTTGAGGAGTATAATAAAGTAGGAAGGTACATAAGCAGGAAATTATCAGGGTTCCTGAAAAGCCCTTGGCAAGTAGGATTAAGGTGAATCCTAAAGCTTTTAATTCATATTCATATGTAAAAAGCAAGAGAGTGGTCAGGGAAAGGATTGGATCACTTGAGTAGTCGAGAGAATCTGTTTTGAGCCAGAATAAATACGCAAGGTACTAAATGAGTACTTTGCATCAGTGTTCACCAAAGAAAAGGACTTTGTG
Source organism: Scyliorhinus canicula (assembly GCF_902713615.1). Classification (NCBI taxonomy): domain Eukaryota; kingdom Metazoa; phylum Chordata; class Chondrichthyes; order Carcharhiniformes; family Scyliorhinidae; genus Scyliorhinus; species Scyliorhinus canicula. The sequence continues at coordinate 53,658,736 of NC_052149.1, read as the reverse complement.
GAAGATGATCCTTGGGTAGGGTGTGTGGACAGTCTGGATCATGGTGACATCAAAAAGGATGAGGTTTGGGTCTTTTAAAAGATATTAAGTTAGTTAAGTCTCCTGGGCTGGATGGGATTTACCCCAGAATACTGAGGGAAGCAAGGGAGGAAATTGCTGAGGCCTTAAACGATTTGGAGGAATATGTAGCTGGTTTGATAAGTTCGCGGATGACACCAAGGTTGGTGGAGTAGCAGATAGTGTTGAGGATTGTCAGAGAATACAGCAGGACATAGATAGGTTGGAGACTTGGGAGAGAAATTGCAAATGGAGTTTAATCCAGACAAATGTGAGGTAATGCATTTTGGTAGGTCTAACATAAAGGGGAAATTAGGATACCGTAAATGGCAAAGCTCTTAGGAATATAGAAAGTCAGAGATCTGGGCGTGCAGGTCCACAGATCTTTGAAAGTGGCAACAGGAGTGGACAAGGTTGTCAAAAAAACATATGGAATACTTGCCTTCATTGGGCGGGGCATCGAGTATAAAAACTGACAAGTCATGCTACAGTTGTATAGAACCTTGGTAAGGCCGCACTTGGAATATTGCGCACAATTCTGGTCGCCACACCATCAGAAGGATGTTGAGGCTTTGGAGAGGAGGTTAACCAGGATGTTGCCTGGTTTGGAGGGTGTTAGCTATGTGGAGAGGCTGAATTGATTCAGACTGTTTCCATTAGAACGACAGATGTTGAGGGGTGACCTGATAGAGGTCTACAAGATTGAGGGGCATGGATAGAATGGATGGGCAGGCACTCTTTCCCAGGGTGGAGGGTCAGTCACCAGGGGGCACAGGTTTAAGATCCATGGGGCAAAGTTTAGAAATGTGTGAGGCAGGTTTTTTTTACACAGAGGGTGGTGAGTGCCTGGAACGTATTGCCTGGGGAGGTTGTGGAAGTAGATACATTAATGGTGTTCAAAAAGCATCTTGACAAATACATGGAGAGGATGGGTATAGAGGAATATGGCACATGGAAGTGCTGAGGGTTTTGGCCAAGGTGGTATCATGACTGGTGCAGGCTTGGAGGGCCGAAGGGCCTGTTCCTGTGCTGCATTGTTCTTTGTTTCTTGATATCACATGCAGTGAATCATATTGGCTGAAGACTGACATCTGCATTGCTGGGGACTTCGTGAGGAGACTGAGATGGCTCATCCACTCGGCACTTCTGGCTGAAGACTGTTACAAATGCCTCAGCCTTGCTTTTTGCCATGTGCTGGGCTCCTCCATCATTGAGGATCGGGATATTTGTGGAGCCTCCTCCTCCAGTGAGTTGTTTAATTGTCCGCCATTATTCACGCCTGATGTGGCAAGACTGCAGAGCTTGGGTCCGATCCATTTGTTGTGGTATCACTTAGCTCTGTCTAATACTTGCTGCTTATGCTGTTAGGCATTTGAGTAGTCCTGTTTTGTAGCTTCACCAGGTTGACAACTCACTTTCAGTGTAAAGGGTAAAGCCTGGTATTGCTCCTAGCATGCTCTTGTGTACTCTTCATTGAACTAGGGTTGGTCCCCTGGCTTGGTGATAATGGTAGAGTGGGAGATATGCCGGGCCATGAGGTTGCAGATTGTGGTTGAGTCAATTCTGCTGCTGATGACCCACAGCGCCTCGTGGATGCCCAGTCTTGAATTGCAAGATCTGTTCGAAGTCTACCGATGCGGTAATCAACCGGAGGTTTCCTTGCCCATGTTTAACCTGAAGCCATGAGGCTTCATGGGGTCCAGAGCTGATGAGGACTCCCAGGGCATCTCCTTCCCGACTGTATACCACTGTGTCATTACCTCTACTGTATCTTGCCAGTGAGACAGGACATACCCAGGAATTGAAACAAGAGCTTGAATGCTGAAAGACTTCACTTAACTGGAAGCCAACCTAGTGCATCGAAGATCCTTTATCACTTTATTTTATCATTATTTTCTTCCGTATAAGGTGGGTGGGGTTGGGAAAGGGTCATTAAGTAGTCAGTTGCATTTTTTTGTCAGTTCAATTATATATTTTTAATTTAAAAAAAAAAAAAAAAATTTTTATTAAGATATTCACAAAATATAAACAACAAAACAATATTAACAGAATAACCATGGTAAAACCCCAAGAACAACACCCACCTCCCTACAAAAGCAACTACTAAATTAAAACAATAAAAAAATAAAAAAAGCAAGCAACAGAAAGGAAAGGGATAACACCCGCCACATCCAACAAACCCATGTACACACTTCTCTCCTCCCGGGTTGCTGCTGCTGCCGGCCTATTTCCCTACTGTTCCGCCAGAAAGTCCAGGAAAGGCTGCCACCACCTAAAGAACCCTTGTACTGATCCCCTCAGGGCAAATTTCACCTAATCCAATTTGATGAACCCCGCCATATCATTGATCCAGGCCTCCACGCTTGGGGGCCTTGCATCCTTCCATTGGAGCAAGATCCTCCGCCGGGCTACTACGGACGCAAAGGCCAGAACACCGGCCTCTTTCGCCTCCTGCACTCCCGGCTCCACTGCAACCCCAAAAATTGCTAGTCCCCAGCCTGGCTTGACCCTGGATCCCGCCACCCTCGACACCGTCCTTGCTACCCCCTTCCAAAACTCCCCCAGCGCTGGGCACGCCCAAAACATATGGACGTGGTTCGCTGGGCTCCCCGAGCACCTAGCACACCTGTCCTCGCCCCCGAGAAACCTACTCATCCTCGTCCCAGTCATGTGGGCCCTGTGCAGCACCTTGAACTGTATGACGCTAAGCCCCGCACAGGAAGAGGAGGAATTCACCCTTTCCAGGGCATCGGCCCGCGTCCCCGCCTCAATCTTCTCACCCAGCTCCTCTTCCCATTTACCCTTCAGCTCCTCCACCGAGGCCTCGTCTACCGCCTGCATTACGTGGTATACGTCCGAAATCCTCCCTCCTCCAACCCATACCCCCGAGAGCACCCTGTCCCGTACCCCACGTGGGGGCAGCAGAGGAAATCCCTCCACCTGCCGCCTTGCTAACGCCCTAACCTGCATGTACCTAAACATGTTCCCCGGGGGGAGCCCAAACTTTCCCTCTGACTCCCCCAGGCTCGCGAACCTTCCATCCACAAACAGGTCCCTCAACCTAATACCTACCCTGTGCCAGCCCAGAAATCCACCATCGATGCTCCCTGGAACAATCCGGTGGTTCCCCCATATCGGGGACTCCATCGAGCCCCCCACCTCCCACCTATGCCTTCTCCATTGCCCCCAAATTTTGAGGGTAGCCGCCACCACCAGGCTCGTGGTATACCTCATTGGAGAGAGCGGCAACGGCGCCGTTACCAGCGCCTCCAGGCTCGTGTCCACACAGGACGCCATCTCCATCCTCTTCCATGCTGCCCCTTCCCCGTCCATTACCCACTTACGCACCATCGCTGCGTTGGCAGCCCAAAAGTACCCACAGAGGTTGGGCAGCGCCAGCCCTCCCCTATCCCTGCCCCGTTCCCAGAACACCCTTCTCACCCTCGGAGTCCCATGCGCCCACACAAATCCTGTAATGCTCCTGTTAACTCTCCTAAAACAGGGCTTCGGGATAAGGATTGGAAGGCACTGGAACAGGAACAAAAACCTCGGGAGCACCGTCACCTTGACTGACTGCACCCTACCCACCAGTGATAGCGGTAACATATCCCACCTATTGAACTCCTCCTCCATTTGCTCCGCCAACCTTGTGAGGTTGTGCTTGTGCAGGGCCCCCCAGCTCCTAGCCACCTGGACTCCTAGGTACCTGAAGCTCCTCCCTGCCTGCTTCAGTGGGAGCCTACCAATCCCCTCCTCCTGATCCCCCGGGTGCACCACGAACAACTCGCTCTTACCCAGGTTGAGCTTCTACCCAGAGAAGCCCCCAAAGTCGCTGAGAAGCCTCACCACCTCCGGCATCCCCCCCCCACCGGGTCCGCCACATACAGCAACAGGTCGTCTGCATAAAGCAACACTCTATGCTCCTCCCCACCCCGCACCATGCCCCTCCAGTTCCCTGACTCCCTCAACGCCATGGCCAGGGGCTCAATTGCCAATGCAAAAAGCAAGGGGGACAGGGGACACCCCTGTCTCGTCCCCGGTACAGCCGAAAGTGCTCCAACCTCCTCCTATTCGTGGCTACACTCTCCATCAGAACCTCATAAAGCAACCTCACCCAACGGACAAACCCCTCCCCAAACCCAAACCTTTCCAACACCTCCCACAGATACCCCCACTCAACCCTATCAAAGGCCTTCTCCGCATCTAATGCCACCACTATCTCCGCCTCCCCTTCCACAGCCGGCATCATAATGACATTGAGGAGCCTTCGTATGTTGGTATTCAACTGCCTTCCCTTTACAAACCCCGTCTGATCCTCGTGAATGACCCCCGGAACACAGTCCTCTATTCTTGTGGCTAAGATCTTTGCCAGCAGCTTGCCGTCTACATTTAGCAGCGAGATCGGCCTATATGACCCACATTGCAGAGGGTCTTTGTCCCGCTTAAGGATCAAGGAAATCAGCACCCGTGACATAGTTGGGGGCAAAGCTCCCCCCTCCCTTGCCTCGTTAAAGGTCCGGACCAACAGGGGGCCCAACAGGTCCGCACACATTTTATAAAATTCGGCCGGAAACCCATCCGGCCCCGGCGCTTTCCTCGACTGCATGCTCCCTATCCCTTTAACCAGCTCCTCCAGCTCAATCGGCGCCCCCTGTCCCTCCACCTGCCCCTCCTCCACCTTCGGAAATCGCAGCTTGTCCAAGAAGCGCCCCATCCCCCCCCCCCCCCCCCCCCCCCTCCTCCACCGGGGGTTCAGACCGGTACAGTTCCCCACAAAAGTCCCGAAAGACCCCATTAACATCTACCCCCCTCCGCACCACCTTCCCATCCCTATCCTTCACTCCCCCAATCTCCCTGGCCACGTCTCGCTTTCGGAGCTGGTGTGCCAGCATCCTACTCGCGTTCTCCCCGTATTCATACACCGCCCCCTGTGCTTTCCTCCACTGAGCTTCCGCCTTTCTGGTGGTCAGTAGATCGAACCTGGCCTGAAGGCTACGCCGCTCCCCCAGCAATCCCTCCTCCGGGGCCTCCGCATATCTCCTATCCACCCTCACCATCTCCCCTACCAATCTCTCCCTCTCCCTCTGCTCCCCCCTCTCCATATGGGCTCGGATGGAAATCAACTCCCCTCTAATCACCGCCTTCAATGCCTCCCAGACCGTCCCCACTCTGACCTCCCCGTTATCGTTGGCCTCAAGGTACCTCTTGATACACCCCGAACCCTCGCAGCCACCACCCCGTCTGCCAGCAGCCCCATCTCCAAGCGCCAGAGCGGACGCTGGTCCCTCTCCTCCCCCAGCCCGAGGTCCACCCAGTGCGGGACATGATCCGAAATGGCAATGGCAGAGTATTCAGCATCCTCCACCCTCGAAACCAGCCCCCTGCTCAGGACAAAAAAATCAATCCTAGAATAGGCCTAATGCACGTGGGAGAAGAACGAGTACTCCCTGGCCCTTGGCCTCGCAAACCTCCAGGGATCCACCCCTCCCATCTGATCCATAAACCCCCCCAACACCTTAGCCGCCGCCGGCCTCCTACCCATCCGGGACCTGGATCGATCCAATGGGGGATCCAGCACCGTGTTGAAGACCCCCCCCCCCCATGATCAGGCCCCCTGCCTCCAGGTCTGGAATGCGGCCCAACATGCGCCGCATAAACTCCGCATCGTCCCTGTTTGGGCCGTAAACATTCACCAACACCACCCGCTCCCCCTGCAGCTTGCCACTCACCATCACATACCTCCCGCCACTGTCAGCCACCACATTTAACGCCTCAAACGCCACTCTCTTTCCCATCAGGACCGTCACCCCCCGATTCTTCTCATCCAGCCCTGAATAAAATACTTGGCCCACCCACCCCTTCCTCAGTCGAACCTGGTCCACCACCTTCAGGTGCGTCTCTTGGAGCATGGCCACATCCGCCTTCAGCCCCTTCAAGTGCGCAAACACCCGGGCCCTCTTGACCGGCCCGTTGAGCCCCCTCACATTCCAGGTTATCAGCCGGATCAGAGGGCTCCCTGCCCCCCTCCCCTGCCGACTAGCCATAACCCATCCCCTGCCCGCCACTGGCCAGCGTCCCCCGCTCGGCCTGTTCCCCACGGCGGCAACTACCCCCCCCCCCCCCCCCCGCATACTCCAGCTCCTTCCTGGCCATTTCAGCAGCAACCTGGTACCCCCCCCCCCCCAAGGGCTCGGACCCCTCCTAGCCGCGCCCCTCCCTCCGTAGCACTCCCGTGAGCCAGCTAACTTCTACTGACCCCAGCGACCCCCGCCACACCTCTGACCCCTCCCCACGCGGGACTACTCCTCCTCCTTCGTGATATTTTTAATGTTTTAATCAAGGCGTTTAATAAATGTACACAGAATGTCAGAAGAATAACGCATCAACCCAGTAAACAGCCATGCCCCTCCAATCCCCCTGACACAAGCACCCTGCCATGACCTGCCTTCCTCATTTTAACTCCCTTACACCCACCCACAAATCCCCCTCCCACTTGCTGACCCCTCAATTCTCCTTGTAGAGATCAATCTTGTAGAGTTTCCATCTCCGGGTGAACCACTCTACTGACCTCCGCAGAGCGAATTTAATCATCTTCAACCTCAGGAATTAATAATAATATAATCGTTTATTGTCACAAGTAGGCTTCAATGAAGTTACTGTCAAAAGCCCCTAGTCGCCACATTCCGGCACCTGTTCGGGGAGGCTGATACGGGAATTGAACCCGTGCTGCTGGCATTGTTCTGCATTGCAAGCCAGCTATTTAGCCCACTGTGCTAAACCAGCCCTTTGTCTGCCAGTTCATTCACCCACATCCCTGCGCCCAGCTGCTCCGGATCACACCAACCCAACAAAGTCTGTCTCCAGGCTATCAGGAGGCAAAGACCAAAACATCGGCCTCCTTCTCTCATTCCCCCCCCCCCCCCCCCAGGTCTTCCAACACCCCAAATATCAGCCCATCTGGGCTCAGAACCACCCCTGCACCTAACACCTCAGACTTTATTCCACGAACTTCTACCTGAACACCCTCAGTCTTGGAGATACCCAAAACATGTGGACGTGGTTTGCAACTCCCCCCCCCCCCCCCCCCCCCACCCACTGCCCACACCTATCCTCCCCTGCAAAGAACCTGCTCATCCTCGCCACCATCATGTGGGCCGTATGCACCACCTTAAACCGGATGATGCTTAACCTCGCACACAAGGACGCATTCACCCTTCACAAGGCCTCTGCCCACGTCCTGGCCTCCACCTCCCCTCCCAGTTCCTCTTCCCATTTGTGCTTAATATCCCCCACTGGAGCATCTACCTTCTTCATCAATTCTTTATAAATATCTGACCTGACCATATTTCGTCCTCCAATAACAGCTTGTCTTGCAACACCTGAGGCAGCAGCTCAGGAAAGGACGGCACCTCTCTCCTCATGAAATCCTGAACCTGCAGGTAACTGAAACCATTCCCCTTGGGAAGCTCATACAATTCCTCCAACTCGTCCAGTCCCCCAATTTTGCCTCCTATAACTAAGTCCCTGAAGTGCTGAATCCCTACCTGCTGCCAACCTCCCACCCCCACCAACAGAAACCTTTGATTGATGCAGATCGGCGCCCACAGCGACAATCCTCCAACCCAAAACTGCCCCCACACTTTTAAAGCCAACACCACCACTGGGCTCACTGAGTACCTGGCTGGCGAGAAAGGCAAAGGCGCCAACATCTAAACCCTCAAACTCGTTCCCCTACATGACGCCATCTCTACCCGCCCCTAAATACCGCTGCTTGCTTCCTCAACTGATGGGCAAGAATCCTACTCGCCTTCATATTCTGCCCCTCTGTCCTTCCACAACTGCCCCACCGCCTTCCCTGTAGACACTAACCCAGCCTCCATCTGGAGTCTGTCCCTCTCCTTCAGCAACCCCTTCTCCGGTGAGAACGAATACCTCCTGTCCACCCTCAATCTCATCTATCAGCCTTGCCCTCTCCTCCCGCTCCACTCTCTCCCTGTGCACCCAAATCAAAATAAACTCCCCTATAAGTATAGCCTTGAGTGCCTCCCAGGGTGTGGTGGCTGTGACCTTCCCCATGTCGTTCAACTCCACATTGCCCCAATTGGCAAACAGCACCCACTCACACACACTCCCTCATCGTCAACAGCCCCACATCTAACCTCCACTGCAGCCATTGGGCCTCCCTCTGAACCATTGGCAAATTCACCCAATATGGTGTGTGGTCAGAAACCACAATCGCCGCATACTCCTAATCGGCCGACTCCGCCAGCAGTGCCTTGCGCATCACGAAAAAAATCAATCCAAGAATACACCTGGTGCATATGGGAGAAATATGAATACTCCTTCGGCCTCCCAAACCTCCACGGGGGGGCTGGAATTGACCACGTACCCGCCCACTGGTCGTGATGGCTTTTTTTCTTTTAAAACGTGTCTTCGGTCAATTGAGAAGTGGGAAAAGGAGGAACCATCCCCATCTCCCCCCTGTCCATAACAACTCCACCAAGTGCTGTGTTCTCAACTTTCAAATGGCCATAAGTTCCAGGAAGGATAATGAAAATGCTTCACTTTACCTGTGTCTACAGGATTTGTGTGTATTCATTTGTTATATAAACAAACACCTTTTACTCCCTCTTCACTGAAACCCAGACTTTCCCAATTCCATAAGACCATACGCCATTGGAGCAGAATTAGGCCACTTGGTCCATCGAGTCTGCTCCGCCATTCAATCATGGCTGATATTTTCTCATCCCCAATCTCCTGCCTTCTCCCCAAACCCCTGATCCCCTTATTAATCAAGAACCTATCTATCTGTGACTTAAAGACAGTGGCTTTGCCTCCACAGCCTTCTGCGGCAAGAGTTCCACAGATTCACCACCCTCTGGCTGAAGAAATTCTTTCTCATCTCTGTTTTAAAGAATCGTCCCTTCAGTCTGAGATGGTGTCCTCTGAACATAGAACAGTACAGCACAGAACAGGCCATTCGGCCCTCGATGTTATGGTTCTAGTTTTTCTTACAAGTGGAAACATCCTCTCCACTTCCACTCTATCCAGGCATCGCAGTATCCTGTAAGTTTCAATAAGATCCCTCCTCATCCTTCTAAACTCGGCTCCTTGTATAGTAGCTTTACCCAATTCACAAATCTTAGTCCAATCCCAAACCATTCCAGAACTGCCATCAAGTACCCCCATTCTACCTGGTCAAACGCCTTCTCAGAGTCCAATGCCACAACCACCTGTTTCTTTCCTTTCTGCCGGTGCCATAACGACATTCAATAACCTTCTAATGTTTGAAAAGAGCAGCCTCCCTCTCACAAACCCCGTCTGATCTTCACCTATCACCTTCGGGAGGCACTCCTCCAACATACCCGCCAGTTTCTTCGCCAATACGTTTGCGTCCACATTCAGAAGTGATATGGGCCTATACGACCCGTCAGAACCTTATTTTTTTTAGCAACAGGGGAATCGATGCCTGTCCCAAAGTTTGTGGCAGCACCCCCTTCCCTATCGCCTCTCCAAACATCCCCACCATCAGGGGTGCCAGCTTATCCTTGAATTTTTTATAATATTCCACCGGAAACCCATCCGGCCCTGCCACCTTCCCTGACTGCATCCTTCCAATCGCATCTTTTATCTCCTGCTCCACTATCACTCCTTCTAATGTAGCCCTGAACCCCTCCCCTAACCTCGGGTACTCCCAACACATCTAGAAATTCCTGCATCTACCAAACATTGACACAGAACCAAAGATGATATTAGGATGATATTGTCTGCACAAACAACATCAGCTCGAGATACTTTTCTCTCCACCGTGGGACTAGGCAGAGATGTCCCATGTTCCCCCTGCTGTTTGCACTCGCGATCGAGCCGTTGGCGATCGCATTAAGAAGTTCGGGGGTATGGAAAGGAATAGTGCGTGGGGGGGATAGAGCATAGGGTGCCTTATATTCCAATGACTTGCTGTTATACATGTCGGAACCGAGTGTGTCGATAGGGGGGATATTGGAGCTGCTTCGAGAGTTTGGGCCTTTCTCGGGGTACAAGCTGAATGTAGACAAGAGTGAGTATTTTGTGGTGTCTTGGCCGCAGGTGGGGGCAGGGGTGGGGGGATTGCCATTCCATAGGGCAGGGTCTCACTTTAGGTACCCGGGGATGCAGGTTGCCATGCCCGGGGGGGGGGGGGGGGGGGGGGGGGGAGCAGGGAGGGGGACTTCGCAGGTACAACATTTCTAGCTTGGTGGGGAGAGTGGGAGCTGATCTGGCAAGGTGGGATGGTCTCCCTCTGTCACTGGGGGGTCGGGTCCAGGCGGTTAAAATGAACGTGTTGCCGCGATTTCTGTTTATTTTTCAATGCCTGTCGATTTTCCTGCCAAAGGCTTTTTTCAGATCGATTGAGGGAAGGATTACGTCGTTCATATGAGGAGGGAAGGTGGCCAGAGTGAGAAAGGTGCTCCTACAGAGGGGAAGGCAGGCAGGGGGTTTGGGTCTGCCAAACCCGATTGCTACTGGGCGGTGAATGTGGAAAAGGTGCGGAACTGGGTCAGAGGGGTTAATTCCCAGTGGTCCGAATGGAGGAGAGTTTGTGCAGGGGGTCGGGATTGAAAGCACTAGCAACAGCGCCACTCCCGATAGTTCCGGGGAAATACTCAGGGAGTCCGGTAATAATAGCTTCACTGAGAATTTGGAGGCAGTTTCGCCAACATTTTGAGTTGGGGCAGGGTCAAGGGAAATGCCGATTCGGGGGAACCGCAGATTTGAGCCAGGGAGGTGGGATGGAAGTTGTAGGAAATGGGGGGAGAAGGGGATTAAGACACTGAAAGATTGGTTTTGTAGGGGTTGTTTGCAGGATTGAAGGAGCTGGAAGCATAGTATGGGCTGGAGCAGGGGGAAATGTTTAGATACATGCAGGTTCGAGATTTTGCCAGAAAGGAGGTACAGAACTTCCCAGAGGAGCTGGCCTCCACATTGCTGGAGGAGGTGCTGACGACAGGGGGACTGGAGAAGGGGGTAGTGTCAGCGGTTTACGGAGTTATTTTGGAAGAGGAGAAGGCACCACTGGAAGGGATCAAAGCAAAGTGGGAGGAAGAGTTGGGAGAGATTATGGAGGAGGGGTTCTGGTGTGAGGTGCTCCGGAGAGTGAATGCCTCCACCTCGTGCACGAGGTTGGAGCTGATACAGCTGAAGGTGGTATACAGAGCACACCTCACGAGGCCGAGGATGAGCTGATTCTTCGAAGGAGTAGAAGATGTGTGTGAACGTTGCGGGGGGTGACCTGCTAATCACATTCACATGTTTTGGTCTTGTCCAAAGCTAGAGGATTACTAGAAGGAGGTTTTTAGGGTAATTTCTAAAGTGGTGCACCTGAAACTGGACCTGGGCCCCCAGGAGGTCATATTTGGGGTGTCAGACTAGCCAGGGTTGGAAACGAGTGTGGAGGCAGATGTTGTAGCCTTCGTCTCGTTGATCGCCCGAAGCGGATCCTGATGGGTTGGAGAGCAGCCTCTCCACCCTGTGCCCTGGCGTGGCGGGGGGACCTGTTGGAATTCTTGACTCTTGAGAAGGTTAAGTTTGAACTGAGGGGAAGGGTAGAAGGGTTCTACAAATCATGGGCATTATTCATTATGCACTTTCAAGAACTAGATAACATCGAACATTAGTTTGGGGGGTGGGGTGGGGGGGGGGGGGGGGGGTGCGATGGGTGTTAATGGTGGCTATGGTTGATTCCTGATTCCTTTTTGTCATTTGTTTATGTGAACATGCGGGCAAATGTTTGGGAGGATGGGATCGTTGTTATTGATACGGGGATTGACATATGTTACTGATTATTGTTGGTGAGTGTAAATCTGGGAGAAAATGTGAAAAAGGAGGAGAATAAAGAAATATTTAAAAGAAAATGTTTGTTGGATATCCTCCTGTGAAGGGCCTTGCGACATTATCACATGTTAAAGGTGCTATAAAAATGCAAGTATTTGTAACAGTAACTTTGTGAGCTATATTATTTTATGAAGATGAAAATCAGGAAAGACACAGTTATACATCTGGCAGTCTAAAATTTTTAATCATTAAACAATATGAGGATAGTCTTAATTTACTTGTTCTGAATCCAGCAGAACATAGAAATAAGAGTCAAAATTAAAACATTTAATGTCTTAAACAAGTTACAGAGAGAATACAAAGTAAGTTAGGAGCAGGAGCCAGCCACCTTCAGGTCTGCTCTGCCATTCAATAAGATCATGGCTGATCTGGTTGTAGTCTCAATTCCACTTTGCCGTCTGTCTCTCACTTCAGGCTAGCGTGTTGTCTCAATGCAAACTTTTCAGGTGTTCTCGTGTAAGTTGGAGCATGAGATGAAAAAATAAATATGAAGAGATGCAAGTGTAATATAAGGAGAACACAAGTGTTTGAAGATAGAGGTGATGGTTGGGATTTTTCAATTTGTTAACCTTCCCAATGCATATGGTTATTTTTTGACCAAGCAAGAATTAATTTCACCAATTTTTGGGGTGGCAGTGGAGCCGGGAGTGCCGGAGGCGATAGAGGCCGGGGTCCTGGCCTTTGCGTCCCTAGTAGCCCGGCGGAGGATCTTGCTCCAATGGAAGGATGCGAGGCCCCCAAGCGTGGAGGCCTGGATCTCGGATATGGCGGGGTTCATTAAATTGGAGAGGGTGAAATTTGCCCTGAGGGGATCAGTACAAGGGTTTTTCAGGCGGTGGCAGCCGTTTCTGGACTTCCTGGCGGAACGGTAGGGAAATAGGCCGACAGCAGCAGCAGCCCGGGGTGGGGGGGGGAAGGATTGGGGGGAGGGAGAACTGTGCACATGGGCTTGTGGAGGGTGCTATCTCCCTCTTGTTTGTTTTTTGTTTTTCTTCTTTTTTCTCTCTCTTTGTTGCTGTTTTTTCTTTTTGTTTGAAGTTGCTATTGAAGCTGGGGGGGTATTGTTCATGGGGTGTTACCGCGGTTGTATGTTAATAGAGCTAAGATGTTTATATTTTGTATTTTATTTTGTAAAAATTTCAATAAAAATTATTTTTAAAAAAAAGAATTAATTTCACACAATCTAGATGCACTTTTGGGTTATGAACAGTGAAATGTACCACACTGTTAGCAGGAGTCTTCAATTAAAGGTGAAAAGTCAATTAGTACGTCTTTAGTGTATTTATGAAAAATATGCCTGTGAAAAATTCTGTTAGCAACTATTTTATTTTAGAAATTGAAAGCTGCTCCTTTTCCTGTACCAGCCTCCCCAAACAGATGCCGGAATGTGGCGACTAGGGGCTTTTCACAGTAACTTAATTTGAAGCCTACTTGTGACAATAAGCGATTTTCATTTCATTTCATGCATTTTTCAATCAGTGTTCACAATATCTTCAACTATGTCCAGTACGCCAGCAGTACTTGGAAAGGGAAATAAGTAATTTCACCTTAACTGGAGATGAACCGCTCACCTAACAGTTGTTTTTGCTTCAAATAGGCTTAACAATGTTTTTGTAATTGACAATAACGATAATGGAAACTGCAATGTGCTATTTTCCCCATTCAAACAAGGGCAGTTTATGTGGTGAAGGTGATCAATAAATTGGAGATTGGGGGTGGGGGAAATTGTCAAGTGTATTAAAACTGTGACTCTAGCTTGTTTGCAGATTGATTATGTATTTACATTTTTACAACAAAGGCAAGTTTCTAAATTATGCTGCAGATCACCAATATAATAATTAACAGTTTCCCTGAGACTGTGTAAAGCACAGTGATGTACATAAACTTTGTGACCCTGCTTGCAGTGATTCAGTACCATAGCAAGTAACAAACTGGTGAAAATACTCGGCAGGTGTTTGCATCTATAGCGGTGGAATGGAGTTAATATTGCAAGTCGAATATGACTCTTCAGAGCTCCGGTTCTTAAGTCGTATTTGACTCGAAACATGAACTCTCTTTCTCTGCAGCTGCTGCCAGACCTGCTGAGTATTTCCAGCACATTGTTTTTATTACTTCAGATTTCCAGCATTCTGCTTTTATCTCAGATTTTCGGTAGATGTGGTATCAGTATACCATTCTAGAGAGAAACTTTTGCTCCTGTCATTGCAGCTCTTGTGGCTCTCTTGTAATAATTTAAACATGTCTTAAGGTGTAGAAGGCAATGAATAACTTCCATTGTGTGTGTGAGACTTCACTTTGAGAAGAGCAGCTTGAATTCGAAAATGCGTCCTTGACTCCATAGAATAATTCTTGTAGTTTTGTCTGAAAGACAGTGAAAATTATCTTTATTCGTGTCACAAGTAGGCTTACATTAACACTGCAATGTGGTTACTGTGAAAATCCCCTAGTCACCACACTGGCGCAAGTTTGGGTACACAGGGAGAATTCTGAATGTCCAATTCAAGCATGTCTTTTGGGACTTGTGGGAGGAAACCAGAGGAATCCCACGCAGATATGGGGGGAACAGGCAGACTCTGCACAGGCAGTGACCCAGGCATTGTGAAGCAACAGTGCTAACCACTGCTACCAAGCCACTCAAGTAACTAACCCAGTGTGAATTCTCAAAGAGAGAACTTGTACAATCTAGGTGCATTCACCTAAAGGGTTACAGTTTAAAAGATGTATAATGATGGACATGCACAAAATGACTTGAAACATTTTGAATCAAAAGCATTTATTTACATCGCCTCTCTACCTATACCCATTTTGCTTGTTTATCATCTGTTGCTCTATATTATGTTTAGAACTGTAACATAGAGGCAGCTGGAAAACAAGTTATTGTTGAGCATCCCCTCCCCCACCTCTGCTGACAGTTTAATTGTCCCCAAAAAAGTCGATAAACGGCTGCCATCTCCGGGCAAACCCTAGCATCAATCCTTTCAGGACGCACCTGATCGTCTTGAGCCAGAGAAACCTGGCCATGTCGCTAACCCACACCCCTGATTTTGAGGGCTCCGAGTCCCTCCACGCCAATAAGATCTGTCTCTGGGCTACCAGGGAGGCAAAGGACAAAACATCTGCCTCTCTCGCCCCCTGGACTCCCAGGTCTTCAGAAACACCCAAAATCGCTGCCTCTGGACTCTGGCCCACCCGTACCTTAGTACTATTGACATAACATCAGCCAATCCCTAATAAAGTCCCCTAAGCCTCGGACATGCCCAAAACATGTGGACATGACTTGCGGGCCCTCCTGCACTCCACCCGCAACCTATCCTCCACCCTGTCAAACAACCTGCTCATTCGGGCCTCAGTCACATGCATCCTGTTGACTACCTTAAATTGTATCAAGCTAAGCTTAGCACACGGCAAGGACAAATTGACTACTCGGAGCATTGTCCCATAATTCCCTGCCCAGGGTGTTAGAACAGTGGGGGAAGGGAGAACAGCCTCAGAGTGAGAAACAGCGTGAGCCTATAAAGCCCACCAAAACCCAGCCCAAGGTGAAAGGCACACAAGAGGATTTATGGCTGGAAAAAATAACAAATCGAAGGCATGGAAAGATGCAAGGAGCAGCAGCAGCAGCGAGGGAACAGCGCAGGACTGATGGGCGCGCATCTTAAACAGACAAAAAGGGGAGGATTTGTGGTGCTATTGAAACGTTGTTGCTGCAGTGCATTTCATACATACTACACACTGCAGCAATGGTGTGGCAGTGCTGGAGGGAGTATCAATCAAGCAGAGTGCTTTGTCCTGGATACTGTTGCGATTCTTCAGTGTTATTAGCTGCTCTGATCCAGGCAAGTGGAAAGTACTCCATTACACTCCAGACTTGTGCCTGGTAGATGGTGGACAGGCTGTGGGATGTCAGGACGTGAGTGACTAACCAGAGAATATCTGGCTTTTGACCTGATCTTGTAGCCACAGTGTGTGTTGCTGATCCAGTTAAAACTTCCCAACAGCTGCTTCCTAATGCAGCCAATAGCCTCCATTTGGCTCTTCGAATTCTGTTTTCCCCACAAAAGCCATCTAGACTAATCGCACTATTTTCCTCATTTCCCAAACCTTTGCTTTACTTTAAGTAAACTATAAGCCTTTTAAAAGACTTTGCATGCAAGGTCTACAGCAAAGAATTCTAGATTCTAATCATGGTCTATCGCAATATGTTCTAATATCTCCTTTAATTATTTTTGTCATTATCTAATTGTAGTGATAAACAACCTATTACTCTTTCCGTTATGACTTTGAAAGCTTAATCAGGTCACCCTTTAACTTTCTCAGATTTACTCTATATCAATGTAACAAAGGTTTTTCACAATTTTAACATCACACTCTTATGCTTGTAAAGACTTACAGACAAAACAGTTCAAAATAATAAATAATGAACAGTTTTAGTAATTGCTTGACTTGCGTAGCTCTTTAATTTGCCCTCTATCAGTGCACTTTTTGTGCACCAATGTTACTAAATTGCTCAAGTGTGTCAGCCTTTTCAACTCTGTTTAGGCTTTGCCTTGACTCAATCATCTCTGATCAGGTCTATAACCGGTTCACAGTCAAACACTTCACAGTCGTGATAGGCTAGAGTTGGAAGCTGATGGTTACCTTCATGACTGTGATCCATATGAGCATAATAAGTAGTGCTAGATGGGGAGTTGTGTGTAGGCCAGTGGAATGGAGTCCCCTGAAGCTTATACATTGGCTGATACTTTGCGATTAAACAATTATTTGGGGACTTGATCTATTAATGTATCCCTTGAGCAACATGTACCTAAAGAATTGCATGCAATATCTCCAGATTTGCAGGTGACACTAAACTGGAGGCAATGTGTGCTGTGAGGAGGATGCAAAGAGGCTGAAGGATGACTTGGACAGGCTGGCTGAGTGGGCAAATAATTGGTAAATGCAATCTAATGTGAGGTTATCCACTTTGGTGGCAAAAACAGGAAGGCAGATTATTATCTGAATGGTGGCAGTTTACGAAAAGGGGAAGCGCAATGGGACCAGAGTGTCATGGTGGAGCAGTCGCTGAAGGTTGGTACACAGGTACAGCAGGTGGTGAGGAAAGCTAATGGCATGCTGGCCTTAATAGCGAGAGGATTTGAGTATGGGAGTAAGGATGTCTTGCGACAGTTATACAGGGCCTTGGTGAGGCCACACCTTGAGTATTGTGTGCAGTTTTGGTCTGGTCTGCTAGTTTGAGGAAGGACATTCTTGCTAATGAGGTGTCCAGCGAAGGTTCACCAGACTAATTCCCGGGATGGCAGGATGGGCACATGAAGAAAGACTGGATCGACTGGGCTTTTACTCACTGGAGTTTAGAAGAATGAGGGGATCGCACAGAAACATATAAAATCCTGATGAGACTGGACTGGCGAGATGTGGGAAGAATGTTCCCGATGTTGGGGACATCCAAAACAAGAGAGATAGCCTAAGAATAAGGGGTAAGTCATTCAGGACTGAGATGAGGAAGAACTACGGGTGGGATTCTCCGTTGCCCGATGCTGACATCAGGAACAGCAATCAGGCAGAGAATATCGCCTGATGCCAACATTGCAGTGGGTGCTGGTTTGTCACCGAATCGCGAAGCTCTGCGCCCTCCAAATCGGTGTCATTGCGACGCATGTAGTTGCAACCACGTGCGCATCTCTAAGCGGCCCCACATGTGATGCTCAGTCTCTGAGGGGCAGGCCACGTGTGGTCTCAATGGTCGTGAGTCTGGCGCGGTGGCTGCGAGGAGAGGGCATACGGACAGTGTCCACCAGTTGGGGTGGATGGGTATGCGGTCCAACACAACCGGTGCCATCTTTTGGGGGGGGGGGGTAAAGTATATGTGCGCCTGCAACTCAACAGCCCTGCGTGTGTCCAGCATGGACCCGGTGATTCTCATACCGTTTTTCGTGTGTTCTGTGGGTGTTGCACGTGCCACCGGTGCTAGCTCCTCACCGGTAGCGGAATTGATCAGGATATGGCGCCAATTCTTCTGTCGTGGAATCCACGGATCCTCCGTTGGCGTCAGCACAGATGCAGGAACGGAGAATCCAGCCCTACTTCTCTCAGAGTTGTGAACTTGTGGAATTCTCTACCACAGAAGCTGTGGGGCCAGTTTGTTGGATATATTCAAGAGGGAGCTGGATGTGGCCCTTGCAGCTAAATTGATCAAGGGTATGGAGAGAAAGTGGGAGTGGAGTACTGAATTTGCATGATCAGCCACGATCAAATGTAATTGACGTAGGCTCGAAAGGCTGAACGGCCTGCACCTATTTTCTGCTTCTAAGCAAAATGTTTTAAGGGCAAGACTTTCCTTATGAACAAAAAGGGTAATTTATTTGGGGGTTAACCAGCATTAGGGGTGATTCAGTGATATTGTCACAAATTCCTCTCCAAGCCACACAACACCCTGCCGTGCTGTCACTGGGCCAAAATCCATGAACTTTCTTCAGAACTGCAGTGTAGATGTACCTACACCATGTGGACTCTAGTGGTTCAGAAAGGCAGCTCACCACCTTCTCAAGGGCAAACAGGGATGGACAATAAATGCTGACCCCGTCCACGTATTCTACAAACTATGAAAGAATAAAAATAATGGCAGAAGGTCCTCTAAGCTAAGAAGTTCCTAGTTGAAAGATGTACATGTTACTAAATTGATAGCTTCCTCCTTTTTAAGTGGATAGTTTACATTCATCATTACACCAACTCCAGTTCCTTTTTAAAATTTCTTTGGTGCCAGTCAGTTCTAGTGTTTGATTGATCCCAGTGAACTCTTGGCAGGTAGGGATGTGAAAGAGTCCTCCATGCTGGTTGGTAGTTGTGCTGTTGCTGCTGCCAGGTTTGAGCAAGCCCATGGTGCAAATTGGTGTTTGCAGCAATTAATATCAATATGTACTCAGCGACCCCTGACTGTGTATGGCTGGAATTTTAGACTTCCTGGCGATTCTGGCTTCAGAACAATGCAGGATACACAATGAAGTAACTCCGCGCCAGTTAATCCAAAGTCATTTTAGTAAACCATAGCTTGCATACACAATCATGCAAGTCAGCAATGCTTCTGTACACTAAATAAAACTTGCATAAGTCATCTGTTCCAACTCTGGAAACATCTAATTTGCTTGCAACCTGGGTAATAAACCTCTGGATTTGTGAAGAGCTATGCTGTATTATAATTTCTGGTATTCTTGTGCTGGCTGCAAAATTTCAATATTTGTGATTTGGCTTTGATCTGCTAATACTAATTGTTTTTTGTCCACTTTTATTCTCAATATGGCCATAGAGCAAAGAACCAGTCACAATGGGCAAAGACTTTGCATTGGAGCTAAGGAATAAGAAGTTGATTTTCTTTTGTAGCTTGTCCTAAAAAATAGTTGGTGTATCTTGAGGTTTGTTAGCAGATGCCAAGATTTCATTTTCTGGTTTTTAGCGCTCCAGAAAATTTTGACAAACATTGAGATAAATAGCTGTTTCATCTGTTGCTGAGGAATGAATATTGGTCAAGAGAATCGCTTTGCTTTGAGGGTCTGGTAATATAGGAGTTATGTTCACCGACTAGAGAGTCATAAACTCAAATCCTCCCATGACATCTGAGGAATTTACGTTTAATTGAATATGCAATAATGAAATGCTTGATTTAACAATGCAACTATCATATTGTTTAAAAGAAAACATCTGATTCACAGATGTCTCTTTAGGAAGGTAAACTAGCCGACCCCCTGACATAAGGGGGAATATGTTCACCATTCATTTTTTAAAATTTTAAAGTACCCAATTCATTTTTTCCAATTAAGGGCCAATTTAGTGTGGCCAATCCACCTAGCTTGCACATTTTTGGGTTGTGGGGGCGAAACCCACGCAAACACGGGGAGAATGTGCAAACTCCACATGGACAGTGGCCCAGAGCTTGGATTGAACCTGGGACCTCAGTGCTGTTAGGCTGCAGTGCTAACCCACTGCGCCACCGTGCTGCCCTTTGTTCACCATTCATGATGACTCCGATATTGAAGTAGTCCACGTCTAAATGCAGCAAGACAAGATCAGCATTGAGGCTTGGCTGACAAATGGTAAGTAACATTTGTGCCTCAAGTACCAGGGACTGGAGACAGCAATCATTGGCTAACAGCTGCATGCCCTTCACAACGATGAGTTAGAATACAGGAGAGAGATAGATAACCTAGAGGAGTGGTGTAACAACAACAATCTATTAGCAAAATTAAAGAGCTGGTCATTGACTTCAA
The DNA here is from genome assembly GCF_902713615.1 of Scyliorhinus canicula. Classification (NCBI taxonomy): domain Eukaryota; kingdom Metazoa; phylum Chordata; class Chondrichthyes; order Carcharhiniformes; family Scyliorhinidae; genus Scyliorhinus; species Scyliorhinus canicula. The sequence goes on along the minus strand of NC_052149.1, from coordinate 53,638,547 downwards.
GAAACAAAGCACTGTGCACACCCCTGTCTGCAGCAACATGGCCGAGGTGGAGATGGTTGACAGGTTTAAATTCCTAGATATGCACATCACCAAAAATCTCTCTTTGTCCACCTATGCAGACGCAAAAATGCACAACAGCAAAAATGCGCCTATACTTCCTCAGTATTGACTTTTGCCAACTTTTACAGATGCACAATAGAAAGTATCCTATCTGGCTGCTTCACAGCCTGGTATGCAACTGCTCAGCCCAAGACCGTAAGAAACGAGTCGTGAACACCACCCAGTCCATCACACAAACCCGCCTCCCATCCATGGACTGTCTACACCTCCCACTGCCTGGGGAAAGCGGGCAGCATAATCAAAGATCTCTCCCACCCAGCTTACCCCAACTTCTTCCATTGGGCAGGAGATACAAAAGTCTGAGAACACGCACTAACAGATTCAAAAACAGCTTCTTCCCTGCTGTTACCAGCCTCCTAAATGACCCTCTTATGGACTGATCTGATCTTTTCACACATCTTCTCTGCTGAGTAGTACTACACTCCTATATATGCCTGTGTATGTATTGACATTGTGTATTTTATGTTTTTCTTTTCATGTATGGAATGATCTGTCTGAGATACACACGGAACAATACTTTTCACTGTAACTCGGTATACGTGACAATAAACAAATCCAATCCAAACCTATTCTGTTCCTCCGATATAATCCCTGGAGGGTAGAGCTCTAAGTGCATTGCCAATACCATCGCCAACAACTTTGCATCTGTATTCAATAACAAAATAGGGCAATACGACCCACACTATCAGATCCTTATCCTGTGAGAGGAAACACTGAGTGGGGCCTCACTCCAACACCAAATTCACAAAACGTGGAGCATGACCCGAAATAACAAGTGCCGAATACCTCGCCCCCACCACTTCCACAAAATAGCCGATCCGAGAGTAGACGTGATCTGCTGGAGATAAAAAGAAAAATCCTTCTCGTTTAGATAACATCGTAAGATAAAAAGCCTCGGGCCTCATTGACATTACCTAGAGCAGAGACCAACCTGCCACTCGAGTACTTCAACCTGCACTGTTTCCCGAAAGGTCGCCTGCCACCTCAGCTGGTGCGCTAACAGGTGACTGGCTTTCTCCTCATGCTCCTACGAAGCTCCCCCCTCCCCCTCCCCTCAGCATCGCAGCTGGCGCGCTGACCTGCCACTGAAAGCAGCCTAAATTCCAACTGCAATTTCTTCCTGCTTGCCAACAACTCCAGCGTCTGGGAAAGTGAGTATTGGCGCTCGACCTCCAGGATGGCATTCAGCCACCTCAACCTTTCACTCTTTTCTTTGAGCCCGACAAGAGATTATACCCCCTTGATGATTGCCTTCAGAGCCTCCCACAACATAGAAGGCGAAATCTCCTCACCTCTTAAAGTTAATGTACTCCCCAATGGCGGAGGAAACAGTCTCACAGAATCCTTTATCTGCCAACAAAGTCATCCCCAACCTCCAGGGGAGGCACAGAGCAGGGACTGACACGAACACCAAATCCACAAAATGTGGAGCATGATCCGAAATAACAAGCCGAATCCCCCACTCCCTTATCACATCACTTCCGGAAGCAGAGACCTTCCCACCACAAAAGACGATCCAAGAGTAGACCAGGTGCATCTTGGGAGGAAAAAAGAAACTCATTCCCATTTGAATGTAAAAAATTTCCACGGGTCTGCCCCCTCATCTGCTCCATGAAGACCAAAAGTACCTTTGCCACCCCTGAAGGACTCAAGAACTTAGGCCTCGATCTATCCAATTGAGGGTCCACTGCACAGTTAAAGTCCCCTCCCAGAATTAGCTGGTGTGAGTCCAGATCGGGAATAGAAGGCAACAACTTGTTGACAAAAGTTGTATCATCCATGTTCACTGTATGTAAATTAACTAAGTCCACCAGGGTATCAATTACCCACTGACCATTACATACCTTCCATTTAGATCTATCAAAATCTTAACAAAATCTTAACATCCCGGGCACCAAAAAAGATACCCTCTTATTAATCAAAAGTGCAGCCTCCTGGGCCCTACTGTCAAATACTAAATGAAATACTTGCCACCAGCCCTTCCGTAACCTTATTTGATCTTTAATCTGCAAATGTACCTCCTGCAACAGCACCACATCAGCCTTCAAACTCCTAAGGTGCGCAAACACCCTATATCTTTTACAGGGCCCTTCAACCCTCTCACATTCCAAGTAACCAGCTGAGTAGGGAGGTCGTCTACATGCACCCCACCCCAGTGTCAGCCATTCTCACCCTCTGGAGCAGTCCAGCAACTACTTAAAGAGCCGACACTAGGCCCACCCAAGATGGTCACCAAATCCCCCACCAAACAGAACAAAGAAAGGCTTATAGTCACTGTCACAAAACTACCCCCTCCCCACACCTCCCATCAATACCACATCCAAACAACAGTAAGACAAGCAGGCTCCCAACCTCTCCCTCTCAAACCCCAATTAAAATTAAACCAAAAATCCTAAGCTCATGCTTAAACTCTTTTTCTTCACCACACACACAAGCAGTCGGGGAAAGTGGCAGGGCCGGATGGGTTTCCAGTGAAATAGTATTAAAAAATTCAAGGATAAGCTGGCACCCCTGATGGTGGGGAAGAGGCAATAGGGAAGGGGGTGTTCCCACAAACTTTGGTGCAGGCATCGATTTCCCTGTTGCTGAAAAAAAGATAAGGACCCGACGGAGTGTGGGCCATATAAACCCATATCATTTTTGAATGTGGACACATATTGGCGAAGGTACTGGCGGGTAGGCTGGAGGAGTGCCTCTCGAAGGTGATAGGTGAAGATCAGACGGCATTCGTGAGAGGGAGGCAGCTCTTTTCAAACGTTAGAAGGATATTGAACGTTGTTATGGCACCGACAGAGGGGAAGGAAACAGAGGTGGTTGTGGCATTGGACGCTGAGAAGGCGTTTGACCGGGTAGAATGGGGTACTTGATGGCAGTTCTGGAGCGGTTTTGGATTGGACCAAGATTTGTGAACTGGGTAAAGATACTATTGTAAGGAGCAGAGGGCGAGTGTCCGCACAAACAACATCAGCTCGAGATACTTTTCTCTTCACCGTGGGACTAGGAAGATGTCCTATGTTCCCCCCCCCGCCTGCTATTTGCACTGCGATTGAGCCATTGGCCATCGCATTAAGAAATTTGGGGGTATGGAATGGAATAGTGCGGGGGGGATAGAGTATAGGGTGTCGTTATATGCCGATGGCTTGCTGTTCTACGTGTTGGTATAGAGTATGTCGATAGGGGGAATATTGGAGCTGCTTCGCGTGTTTGGGTCTCTCTCGGGGTACAAACTAAATCCAGACAAGAGTGAATATTTTGTGGTGTCTCGGCCGGGGGTGGGGGCAGGGGTAGGGGAGGGCCGCCATTCCGTAGAGCAGGGACTCACTTTAGGTACCTGGGGGTGCAGGTTGCCCAGGAGTGGGGGGGCCTCCGCAGGTACAACATTTCTAGTTTGGCGGGGAGAGTGAACATAGAACAGTACAGCACAGAACAGGCCCTTCGGCCCTCGATGTTGTGCCGAGCAATGATCGCTGATATAATTCAGCGATCATTGTACCTGCGGATCTCTCTTTCCCCCCCCCCCAGGCAACCTGCACCCCCAGGTACCTAAATTGAGTCCCTGGCCTACAGAACGGCACCCCCCCCCCCCCGGCCAAAGGTGGTCAGAGTTAGAAAGGTGCTGCGACAGAGGGGAAGGCAGGCAGGGGGTTTGGGTCTTCCGAACCTGATGTATTACTACTAGGTGGCGAATGTGGAGAAGGTGCGGAGCTGGGTCAGAGGGGTTGATTCCCAGTGGGTCAGAATGGAGGAGAGTTTGTGCAGGGGGTCGGGATTGAAAGCACTAGCAACAGCGCCGCTCCAATAGCCCCAGGGAAATACTCCGGGAGTCCGGTAGTAATAGCTTCATTGAGAATTTGGAGGCAGTTTCGCCAACACTTTGGGTTGGCTGCAGGGTCAAGGGAAATTCCGATTCGGGGGAACCACAGATTTGAGCCAGGGAAGTGAGATGGAAATTTTCGGAAATGGGAGAAGAAGGGGAATTAAGACACTAAAAGATTTGTTTCTTGGGTGTCGATTTGCAGGATTGAAGGAGCTGGAAGCGGAGTATGGGCTGGAGCAGGGGGGAATGTTTAGATAGATGCAGGTTTGAGATTTTGCCAGAAAGGAGATACAGAGCTTCCCGGTGGAGCCGGCCTCCACATTGCTGGAGGAAGAATTGACGACAGGGGGACTGGAGAAAGGGGTAGTGTTGGTGGTTTATGGAGCTATTTTGGAAGAGGAGAAGGCACCGCTGGAAGGGATCAAAGTGAAGTGGGAGGAAGAGTTGGGAAAGGATATGAAGGAGGGGTTCTGGTGTGAGGTGCTCTGGAGAGTGAACGCCTCCACCTTGCGCGCGAGGATGGGGCTGATACGGCTGAAGGTGGTATACAGAGCACACCTCACGAGGGTGAGGATGAGCTGATTCTTTGAAGGAGTAGAAGATGTGTGTGAACGTTGCAAGGGGGGGGGGGGGGGTGGCGATAATCACGTTCATATGTATTGATCTGTCCAAAGCTGGAGGATTACTGGAAGGAGGTTTTTTGGGTGGTGCACGTGAAACTGCACTCGAGCCCCCGGGAGGCCATATTCGGGGTGTCGGACCAGCCAGGGTTGGAAACGGGTGCGGAGGCAGATGTTGTAGCCTTTGTGTCGTTGATCACCCGAAGGCAGATCCTGATGGAGCTCTGCACCCTGTGCCCTGGCGTGACGGGTGGACCTGTTGGAATTCTTGACCCTTGAGAAGGTAAAGTTTGAACTGAGGGGTAGGATGCAGGGATTCTGCAGTTCATGGGCATTATTCATTATGCACTTTCAAGGACTGGATAACATCGAACATTAGTTGGGGGTGGGGGGTGGTTGTGTGTGTTAATGGTGACTGTGGGTGATTCCTGATTCCTTTTTGTCATTTGTTTATGTTAACATGCGGGCTAATGTTTGGGGTTTGGTGGGAGGATGGGATCGTTGTTATTGATATGGGGATTGACATATTTGTTACTGATTATTGTTTATTGTTGGTGGGTGTAAATTGAACATAGAACATAGAACAGTACAGCACAGAACAGGCCCTTCGGCCCTCGATGTTGTGCCGAGCAATGATCACCCTACTCAAACCCACGTATCCACCCTATAACCGTAACCCAACAACCCCCCCCTTAACCTTACTTTTTAGGACACTACGGGCAATTTAGCATGGCCAATCCACCTAACCCGCACATCTTTGGACTGTGGGAGGAAACCGGAGCACCCGGAGGAAACCCACGCACACACTGGGAGGACGTGCAGACTCCACACAGACAGTGACCCAGCCGGGAATCGAACCTGGGACCCTGGAGCTGTGAAGCATTTATGCTAACCACCATGCTACCGTGCTGCCCTTGTGGCAGAAATGTGGCAGAAAATATGAAAAAGGAGAATTAAAATATTTTAAAAACTAACTACATAGCTAGTGTGGGGGGGGGGGGGGGGGGGGGGGCTCCTCACACAGAGTAATAAACATTAGCAACAAACCCATAATGCCAACCAGATCCGCCCAAATTCAACTTTAATTGCTCCAGGAAAAAAGAAATAAACAAGAACAACACCCATCCCACAAATCCCTCAGTAAAAATCCAAGTACAAAACTCCAAAATGCCCAATAAACACCCCACCAATCCCAAACATCATACTCCCATTCCCAGACAGATATCTCCCAACCAATATAATTCAGTTATCTCGCTCCTGCACAAACGCCTCTGCTTCCTCCAGAGTCTCAAAGTAATCATCTTTTGATTCATAAGTCACACGAAGCGTGCAGGGTACATCATGCCAAATCAAACATTGTTCAGATACAATGTGTCCTTGGCCTTGTTGAATGCTGCACACCTCTTGGCGAGCTCCATTCCAACATCCTGGTAGATCCTCACAATGTGGCGCTCCCATCTGGAGTCTCAATATTTTGCCCACCGCAAAGCTCTCCTTTTCTTGATAACTGAAAGCGCACGATGATCACACACAGTGGCTCACCAACATGGGACTTCTTCCTCAACAACCTATGAGCCCGATCCAGCTCTGGAGGGGATGCAATTTTCCCCCTCCCCTACCATCTTTCAAAGCAACTGTTGGATTCGGACCCTCCAAGTCCTCTGCAACCCGACAACTCTCAATGTTCTGCCTTCTGGAGCGATATTTCAAATTGTCCGCCTTGGCCCTTATGTCTTGTTGTCACTGGCCACCCGCATCATATCTGCTTCCAAGGTGGTGATCTGGTCATTTAGCCTTGCAAGAACTACCTCCACCTTCTTCAGCTCCGCACTCTACACCTTTACCACTTCATCCATTTTTACCAAGGCCTCTCGAGTGGGCATCACCCCCTCAATTGCTCTTTTGTGGTCCTCAGAGACTTTCCGCCCTAGTTCCTCAAGTTCCCCGCCAGGATGCCTGTATGCAACTGAGCAGTTAGTGGAGTGGTCACCGACACTGCAAGAATCTCTGCAATTTTCATAGCAGACTTAGCTCTCGAAGCTTCATTCGATGATTCCTTATTTTTCTGCTCCCCAGTTTTGTACTTATTGGGCATTCCTTTGATGTGGGAATCTTAACCCATCAAACAGACTAAATTCCACCCCAAATCTCCTTAAAAAAACTGGGTACAAAGGGCTTCAATCAAAGTTCTCTGGTGGGAGCTACCTTGTATGCGACTGCGCTCTACATGTCGTCACTGAAAATCACGTGTTCAAATTCTGAGGTAGAATTTGAACGTACAACATTCTGATTCGGAGCCAGAGATTTTACCACTGGCCTTCTGTCAAAGTCAAGGGTAAATCAGCTTTTGTAAAATGAACTTCTGCAACGGCACAGGTAATGAGCCTTCAAACAGTGTAAGAATAGGAGACCAGCCTATGCCTGCAATCTTGTGCCAACATATTCATGTGCATACTAAAATAAGGTTTCCTTAGAACCTGTGGAGTTAGATTATACTTGTGAATGTGGAGTATGTGAACTAAAGAGTATCAGGTCTTTCAGCAGTATTTACTGGATAAAGGACAACCGAGATGTTTCTTTATATTAGTAAAACAAACGTTTATTAGATTTGCTTACTTTGCTTTTTCCAGAAATGTTATCGCCTCGTCATTTTTTCCAGTTTTCATACAGAGAAGACCAAGTTCAAGCAAAGAATTTGGAATCAAGTAATGGTCATATTTGATCATCTGTTCTCTGAAACAGAAAGTAACAGCAAGACAAGTTAATTTCAAGAACAAGAGAAAAAGAGATTTGATGATCTGGGATTAAAATCAGCTAGAATTAGCAATAATTCCAACATTGCTTTCCTTTTTAGGTTCTCTTTTGAAGTAAGGAATACAGAACAGTATCAATACCAATGTTCTCTACATTAACACAAGTGTTAATCTGTGGTAAGTTCAGAGGTTTTTTTTCTATTCATTCAAGGGATGTGGGCTTCGCTGACTCGGACAATATTTATTGTCCATCGCCAATTGCCCTCGAGAAGGTGATGGGAGACGGTGACGGTGAGCTGCCTTCTTGAAGATCTCTCTTGCTTTGGCAGAAGCTACTTTTTAAAATAGTGCCTGGAGATTTACACATTCGTTGACAGGGGAATGCAGAATTCCGATACCGAATCAGTGAAGTTTACAGCACGGAAGGAGAGCATCCGGCCTACTGTGTCCACACCAAGGAGCCAGGTAATCTAATCCCGCTTTCCTGATCTTGGCCTGTAGCCCTGGAAAAGCACTTGAAATGCTGTAACCTACAAGTATGTTATACATGTTTTGAGGAGTTCTGCCCCTCCTGCCCTTTCAGAGAACTCTCTTTCTGGGTGAAAGAATTTTCCCTGGAAACTCCTCTAAAGCCTGCAACCTCTTACCCTAAATCCATGCCCCTGATTATGGGCCTTAACCAAGGGGAATAGGGCCTTCCTATCCACCGTATGTAGACCCCATATAATTTTATATACTTCAATTAGATTTCCCCTCAGTCTCCATTGTTCCAAGGAAAACAACCCTAGTTTATCCAATCTTTCCTCAAAAGTAAATTTCTCCAGCTCGGCAACATCCTGGTAAATCTCCTCTACCATTTCTGGTGCAAGTATCTAGAAGTGTATGTGATTTTGCAGCTGTGGCATGATCAGTGTCTTACACCACTTCAGCTTAACCGCCATACTCCTATATTCTACGCTTCAACTGATAAAGGAAGGTATCCTGCTTCCCTTCTTGACTACTTTCTCTCCCTGTCCGGCCACATTTAAGGATCTATTGGCAGGTACTCCAATGTCCCTCTGTTCCTTTCTACTTCTCTACCCTACAATTTCTTGTGTATTCCCTTGCCTTGTTCACCTTCCCAAAATGCATCACCTCACAGATTAAACTCCATTTATCGCTGTTCTTCCCACCTGATTAGTCCACTGATACCTTCCTGCAGTCTGCAGCTTTCATCATCAACCATGTGGACAATATTTGTATCATCTGCAAACTTTTTAATCATAGCCACGATATTGAAGTTCAAATCATTGATTAAAACCAGAGAATGGGTCCTGGCCCTAAGAAACCCCTGGAACAGTCTCCCAGTCACAAAAAGCACCCATCGGCCATGACCATTTGCTTTGTGCCTCAGAATCAATTTTGCATCCAACTTGCCATTTGGTCATGAATCCTTGGACTGGTGGTGATTTAATCTGAGGATCACCACATCTCAGGCAAGGGGCTAGGTTGAGAAAGTGGGCCTTCATGAATAACCTCTAGACAACAATGCAGCACGGTAGCACAGTGGTTAGCATGGTTGCTTATTAGCCCCAGGGTCCCAGGTTCGATTCCCGGCTTGGGTCACTGTCTGTGCGGAGTTTGCACGTTCTCCCCACGTCTGTGTGGGTTTCCTCTGGTTGCTCCGGTTTCCTCCCACTGTCCCAAGATGTGCAGGTTAGGTGGATTGGCCATGATAAATTGCCCTCAAGTGTCCAAAAAGGTTAGATGAGGTTACTGGGTTATGGGGATAGGATAGAGGCGTGGGCTGAAGTAGGGCTGGTGCAGACTCAATGGGCCGAATGGCCTCCTTCCACACTGTAAATTCTATGATTTTATGAACTGTCCTCCAGTCCTTTTGCACATGCCTGTCGTCAGAGAGGTTTTCAAAATGATTTTCAGAGCCTCCACTTTTCCTTCTCCGACTTCCCTTGATAGCCTAAGATACATTCCATCCCGGCCTGGAGACTTATTCAATACCAAATATGTTAAACACCTTAATACTTCTACTCTGTTAATTTCATCTAATATTTCACACTCTTGGTTTGCAATGTCTGTGCTGACCTTTTCTTTGTGAAAACAGATGTAAAGAATTCATTAAATATCATACTCGTCAAGCGGGCCTGGGGCCAGGAGCTGTCTCAAAAATGGGTACGGCTGATTATCAGGGGAGGAGGGCAGCTGGCCCTCTGACCAGGTCGGTCACGTGGAATGTGAGCGGGCTGAATGGGCCGGTTAAACGGTCGTGTGTGTTTGCATATTTAAGGAGTCTGAAGGCGGACGTGGTGGTTTTACAGGAGACATACCTGAAGTTGGGAAATCAGACGCGGCCGAGGAAGGGATGGGTGGGGCAGGTGTTCTACTCAGGGCTGCATATGAAGACGAGGGGGGTGGCAGTGTTGATTCATAAGAAGGTGGTGTTTGAGATGGGGAGCATTGTGGCCGATCCACAGGGTAGATATCTGATGGTCAGTGGGAAACTGGAGGAGACGTCGGTGGTCCTGGCAAACGTTTATGCCCTGAATTGAGATGATGTGGATTTTATGAGGTGGGTGTTGGGGAAGATTCTGGGCCTGGACACAAAATGGACGATTATGGGAGGTGACTTCCATATGATCCTGGACCCGGGTCTGGACCGGTCAAGTCCGAAGTCAGTGAGGGTGTCAGCAGTGGCTAGGGAGCAGAGGGGGTTTCATAGAGCGCATGGGGAGGGAGAGCTGTGGAGGTTTTGGAGGCCGGGGTGAAGGAGTTTTCATACTTCTCCCATGTGCACTGGGTGTATTCCCAAATTGATTTCTTCATGACGGACAAGGTGCTGCTGGGGGGGTGGCCGATTCGAAGTATTCGGCGATTGTGGTATTCGCACCGCATTAGGTGGAGTTGCGGATGTTTTGGGGGAGGCCCAATGATCATAGTGAAGGTCAGATGTAGGACTGTTGGCAGATGAGGGGGTGTGCGAGTGGGTACGGGTGCCATTCTGCGCTATGTGGAGTTGAACGATCCGGGGAAGGTCATAGCCGCCATAAGGGAGGCACTCAAGACTGTAGTTAGAGGGGAGTTTATTTTGATTTGGGCGCATTGGGAGAGGGTGGAGCAGGAGGAAAGGGAAAAGCTGATCGATGAGATCTTGAGGGTGGTCAGAAGATACTCGGTGGCGCCAAAGGTGGAGTTGATGAACGAGAGACAGGAGCTCCAGATGGAGTTTTGGTTAGTGTCGACAAGGAAGGCGGTGGGGCAGTTGCGGAGGGCTGGGGGGACCGTGTACGAGTATGGGGAGAATGTGAGTAGGATGCTGGACCATCAGTTGAGGAAGCAAGCAGCAGCCAGGGAGATTGGTAGAATGAGGGATGAGAGGGGTAAGGTGTGATGGACACGGAGGGGTGAATGGGGCATTTGAGGCCTTTTACCGGAGCCCTCAACAGGGGAAGAGGGGATGCAGCAGTTCCTGGATGGGTTGGAGTTTCCCACAGTGGAGGTGGGGTGGGTTCATGGTCTGGGAACCCGATTGGGGCATGTGGGCAATGCAGGTGGGCAGGTCCCGGTCCAGACGGGTTCCCAGTATAGTTTTATAAAAGGTTTGGGGCGAGCTGGGGCCGCTACTGGTGAGGACATATAATGAAGCGAGGGGGGGAGGGGGAAACTCCCCTGACTTTGTTATAAGCTTCCATTTCCCTGATTGTAAAGAAGGATAAGAACTTAGAGCAGTGTGGGTCGTGCTGCACGATGTCATTACTGAATGCCGATGCCAAGTTATTGGCAAAGGTGCTTGCATCACAGATTGAGGACTATGTGCCAGGGGTGATTGGGGAGGATAGACGGGATTTGAAAAGGGAAAAGCTGTCGGCAAACGTGCGGAGGCTATTTAATGTAATTATAGTGAGAAGTCTTACAACACCAGGTTAAAGTCCAACATGTTTGTTTCAAACACTAGCTTTCGGAGCACTGCTCCTTCCTCAGGTGAATGAAGAGGTATGTTCCAGAAACATATATATCGCCAAATTCAAACATGCCAGACAATGCTTAGAATGCGAGCATTTGCAGGTAATTAAATCTTTACAGATCCAAAGATAGGGGTAATCCCTCTTTAACCTGGTGTTACCCCTATCTTTGGATCTGTAAATGTCGTCACTGCCTAGATTTCTGTTCGTGTTTCAGAACTTCCCATTCTTTCGGAAAGTCAATGGGTTTGTGTGGGCGGGGAGGAACGGGGCGGGGGGGTGTGCTGGTGTTGCTAAATTTGATAAATTATTATTGGGCGGCAAATATTGCGATGGTGAGGAAATGGGTTGTGGAGGAGAGGTCGGTCTGGGGCGGGTGGAGGCGGCATCGTGTAGGGGAAGAGGTTTGAGGGCTTTGTTGTTGGCGCCTTTGCCCTTCTCGTCGGCCAGGTACTCTGCGAGCTGATTGGTGTCGGCTTTAAGGGTGTTGGGCAGTGTAAGCAGCACTTGGGTTGAAGGGTATGTCGTTGAGGGCGCCGATTTGCGACAACCATAGGTTGGTGCTGGCGAAGCTGGATGAGAGGTTCCGGATGGTGGCAGGGGATAGCGAGTACTCCCTGGACATGTTTATTTGTTAAGTGGTGAATTTGCGGGGCTGGAGTAGTTGGAGAAATTCTGAGTTTCCCAAGGGGAATGGTTTTAGGTACCTACAGGTTCGAGAGAGGTGCTGTCCTTCCCACGGCTCCCCCCTCTAGTGTTGTAAGACAAGCTGTTATCGGAGGACGAAATAGGGGAGGGGAAGGTGTTGGATATTTATAAGGGACTGATGGAGGGGGAGGGCGCCCTGATAGAAGACGTTAAGTGCAAATGGGAGGAGGAGCTGGGAGGGGAGGTGGCGGCCAGGACGTGGGCCGAGGCCTGGTGGAGGGTGAACATGTCCTCATTGTGACCTGAGCCTCATCCAGTTTAAACTGGTGCGTATAGAGCCCATATGACGGTGGTTGACGATGAGCAAGCTGTTTGCGTAGGTGGAAGATAGGTGTGGGCAGGGCAGCACAAATCATGCCCACATGTTCTGGGCGTGTCCAAAATTGAGGGGTTTCTTGGACGTGATGTCCGAGGTGCTGGATGTGGTGGTGGTTCCTAGTCCAACGGTAGCGATATTTGGTGTGTCGGATGATCCGGGAATCCAGGGGGAGAGTGGCCGATGTATTGGCCTGTACGTCCCTGATAGCTCGGAGACAAAGTTTGCTGGGGTGGCGGGACTCGGAGCCGGGAGTGTGGGCGAGTGACCTGGCAGAAGTCCTGAGGTCAGAAAAAATCAAGTTAGCTCTGTGGGGATCGGTAGAGGGGTTCGCCCGGAGGTGAAAACCATTTATCGATTTCTTCAAGGAGAATTGAAAGGTCAGCAAGGGGGAGGGGGGGGGTAAGGGGGTTAAAATGGTAAAGGCGGGACGTGACGGGGGATTGGTGTCAGGGGGCTGGAGGGTTGTGGATTGAGGTGATGTGTTCTTCTGATATTCTGTGTATATTTATTAAATGCTTTGAATAAAAATATATAGATATTTTTAAATCATACTCGTCCTCTGCCTCAGCACAATGTGTCCTTATGGTCCCTAATTGGCCTGACACTTTTAGTTATCCTTTTGTTCTTTAAATGTATTTGTGAAAAAAATTCCAAGTGTTTTTCTTGATTTGGCTTCCCAATATTTTCCATGCCCTCACTCTGCTTTCCTAATTCCCTTTTTTTATTTTTATAATATTTTATTGTCACATGTAGGTTTACATTACAATGTAATAAAGTTTAATTTCACCCCTAAAATGTTTATACCACTCAAAGGTTTTCTGTAGCATTGAGGCCTCTGACCTGATCATAAGCTTCCCTAACAATATTAGAGAAAAAGTGTAGATTCTAAATGAGGCTCTGTCAGTTGTACTTACTTTGTATGAATCCAACGGAAGCACTGCTCAGCTTCCAAATGTTTGCCCAAGTGCTTCAGACAAAGACCTTTGAGTAGTTTTACCAAACACTGGTCATCCACCAGGAACTCAGTTTCTGAAAATGAGAAGTAATTAAAATGGATCTCTCATTATTTAACCACCTTTACCTTCTGTGAAAGATGTGCACATCCTGCTTCTGATACCATATTGATATTAAACAAAGCCAGTGGGTGGGACTTCCAGGTCCTGACTGCTGGCGGAATCTTCCGGTTCTGCCGACGGTGACCCTCCGTGGGAGGTTCCCAGACAGCAGGGCGGGTACGCCAAACAAAATGCCATAGACATCTGGTCCCGCCGGCAGCCAATGGCGAGCCATCTCAGGGCACCGGGGTGGGGGAATCAGAAAACCCTGCCAGGTTGGAAGAGTCTTTCCTGTTTATTTTCTTTGTTCCTATTTTTATTATTTTGGTCTGTGGATCCATAATCAGGATGTACCTTTAAGCAAAAGACTCAAAGTTGAAACAGCCTGCTTGCCAGGGCACACTGTTCCCAGGATTTGTATTTTGGAGAGGAGAAACCGGACACCTTGGCACCGAGTGGATCTTAGGAGGGAGCCGGTCTGATTAGTTAACGGGCAGCCGGTGGGGGCTGGCCAGGGATAGTGTTCCACCTGACAAGGGTCAGTGACTGATTTCTGCATGGTGCTTTCTGACAGAACTGGGCAGTGTTTAGACCTTGGAAGTGAAAGGAACGATCTCGCTCTCTCGCTTTCCTGCTTGCTGGAGTGAAAGAACTGCTCTGTTTTCTGAAAACAGAGTGCCCAGCACATCCTTTGCTGTGAGCCATCCTGCAGAGACTGCAATCTTGCCAGAGAAAACCATCTCAAGCCTATGAGCAAGTAGTACCAAAATGTAAACCTGAACTTTAGAAAGACATGACAAAATCATCTCAGTGCGTCTTATGCTTTTATTTTTATTTATATTTTCTGTCCCTTTCCATCATTCTTTCCCTTCTGTGTTGTTTTTGTGTAGAGAGTGGGGCAAGTTAGGAAGGGTGGATTGAAAAAGGAGTGTCAGATAGTAAGTTACTGTACATAATAAAAGATGACTTGTGTTTTAAAGTTAGAAACCTGGTGACTAGTTTATTGGGCTCAATCAAGGCCCTCAGGTATTTTAAATCAAATCTAATTTCACCTGTGTTGCGACTCCGGGTTAAGAGGTGTTGGAACTGACCGTGCATAAGCGCAGGGTGTCGTTAGTGTTATGTCATCCAGGAAGGGTTACTCCATCTCACATACCCTAACGATTTGTATAACTGTGTATTTATATAGGACCTTTAGGATCAAAGAGCAAAGAACAAGGAATATTACAGCACAGGAACAGGTCCTTCAGCCCACCAAGCCTGTGCCAATCCAGATTCCTTATTTGGACCTTCTACTTGTTGCCCAAACGATCTGTATCCCTCCATTCCACGGCCATTCATGTGTCTATTATGATACATCTTAAAAGTTGCAATCATGTCTGCAGCTGGCAACGCGCTCCAGGCACCCACCATCCTCTGTGTGAAAAACTTTCCCCTCACTTTGAACCTGTGCCCCCTTGCAGTTGTTTTCTTCACCCTGGGGAAAAAGCATCTGACTATTCATCCTATCTATACCTCTCATAATTTTGTAGACCTCAAACAGGTCTCCCCTCAGCCTCCATCTTTCCAACAAAAACAATCCAATTTATTCAACCTCTCCTCATTGCTAACAACCCCCAGACCAAGCAACATCCTGGTAAACCTTCTTTGCACTCTCTCCAAAGCATCCACATACTTCTGGTAGTGTGCCGACCAGAACTACACGCAATATTCCAAATATAGCCTAACTAAAGTTTTACACAACTGTAACATAACTTGCCAAGTCCTGTACTCAATGCCCCAGCCGATGAAGACATGCATGCCGTATGCCTTCTTGACCACCTACTCCACCTGCATTGGCACTTTCATGGATCTGTGGACCAAGAATGCCCAGATCCCTCTGAAATGAAAAATGAAATGAAAATCGCCTGTCCGGGGAGGCTGGTACGGGAATCGAACCGTGCTGCTGGCCTGCTTTAAAAGCCAGCGATTTAGCCGGGTGAGCTAAACCAGCCCCTGGTCAATGCTCCAAAAGATTCTTTAATTCACACCTGAATTTGATCTTCCAAAATGCAACACCTCACATTTATCCGGATTGACCTCCATCTGCCATTCTCTGCCCAACTCTTCAATCCACCTATATTCTGCCGTATTCTTTGATCCTTGGAATATCCTCAGTGCTTCATTGCAAATAAAGTAATGTCTGAAGTGCAGCTACTGTTGTAATGTAGGAAAATCTGCGATAGAATTTGTGCATAGCGAGGTCTCACAAATAGCCATGAGATAATCTACTTTTAATGGGGGTATTGGTTGAAATGTTAATGCTTGCTCAGACACCAGGAGAACTCTGATGTTCTTCTTCAAATCGTGCCATGATATTTTTACATCTGTCCAAGTGGATCTGAACTTAAGGTCTCCTGAAAGATGGAGTGCTAGTGCAGCACTCGCTCTGTTCTGCATTGAGAGAAAGAGAGAGTGAGTGCAGGATGCCATCGCAATCTAAACCTCAAGTCATGCAGCTATTAAGAGTTGTGGAGCAGACAGCAGGTTTGTACGAAGTGAATAAAAATGGCAAAGAAAAGCCAGTCAGCTCTGCCATTGTGTATCTAATAAGAAAAATAAGGATGACTCAAACATTTTTGGCACCAGCAAAGACCAGAAGGGAAATGGCAATTTAATCCAGTTTGAGAGTGTATAAAAGATCATATGACTGATCCAAAAACCAGATGATTAACATGACAAGGCAATGTTTTTTTAATGCTTGATGACAATTGCTTATCTCATCTGCCAAAACTTAATTTTACACAGCCTACTGTTATTCATCAGTATTGTCCTCCTTGTATAGGTGGTTTTTTTAGAAGTGCCAAAATGCTAATTGAAGAAACATGCCAGCAGTGAGGTCATTCAAGTAATATGTGAATTCTGTGAGCTCTGGTTACACATTTCATATATTTATACATGAAACTAATTTCAGTCTATTAATTCCGAGCGTTGTTGTAATAGCCTCACATTAAAACATTATCTATCATTTGTGATGTGGAGATGCCAGCGTTGGACTGGCATGGGCACAGTAAGAAGTCTTATAACACAGTCCAACAGGTTTGTTTGGAATCACTAGTTTTCGGAGCCCAGCTCATTCATCAGGTGATCATCATTCCTGATTAATTTTTATATAAATTTAATTGGAGTCTCAATTGCCTACCTTATCTTTTGGCAGACAATCTATGGAAACCCTGGGTGAAATGGTTTAAATGTGACATTAGGATTTCTATGGATTTTCTACCGAAGGTAAGGAGAACCCTAGTACACACTGCGTAAGAGGTCTGATGGCAATTTCAGTTTATGCATTCATTCCCTTCATTGCACTAGGAATTTTTTTTTTCATTTTCCATACCAACCATCCATATGGCTCTGTGAAATTGCTATGACATTTTGTGCTTATATCCACAGCCACCGGGAACTGGGTTAAGAAGCAGGACCATAACAATTGGCGAGGATAACAAGGTTTTTATTTATTCATTCTCTGGATATGCACCTTGCTGGCATTCCAGCACTTTTTGGCCATCACAAGTTTCCCATTTTGTGGTGGCTTAATAGAAGTGGATGTCATGCTGGGCCACCTAAGAGGGCAATAGCCTATAGGTCAGACAAGACGAGGGAAGGTTTCTGGTTGAGTTTTTTAACCATGTGACAGTTTTGTAATTCTCCTTACTGTAGCCAGCTGTCTTACTTCCAGATTTTTAAAGCCAAATTCAAATTTTTAAATTGCTAGACTGGAATTTGTATTCTCTGGATGAGTCCAGTAATACAACCATTACAGTACTGGGAAATAATAGCCTTAATGGTTTCAAACACAATGCCCAAAGTTGAAAGCACCGTAAATTCGGACATTGTACCATTCAGTCCCCAGAGAACAAAGCTCTCTTTTAACGTCGTATGTTGTGACGGTATTGGGCCTTGGTAAGTTACCACCTGTTAGAGTGTACCACGCTTTGCAACGTAAGAGTCTGCCTTAGAATAGAGAATGACCTCTGTTGTAAGACTGGGGAGATGGTGGCATAGTGTTAGTGTCAGTGGACTAATTATCCAGGCTCATGTTCTGGGGACAAAGGTTCAAATTCTTCCAGCTAGCACCTACGGAATTTAAATTTAATCAATAATCTGGAATTGAAAATCTTGTCTCGGGTGGCACGATGGCGCAGTGGTTAGCACTGCTGCCTCATGGCAGCGAGGACGCGGATTCGATCCGGGCCCCGGGTCACTCTCCGGGTGGAAATTGAACATTTTCCCTGTGTCTGCGTGGGTTCCAATCCCACAAACCCAAAGATGTGCAGGGTAGGTAGATTGGCCATGCTGAATTGCCCCTTAATTAGAAGAAAAAAAACTGGGTTCTCTGACTTAAAACAAATATAAATCTCGTCTTAGTAACGGTGACTACTATGTGACTACTGTACTATGAAAGCATTATCAATTGTTGTAAAAGTCCATCTAGTTCGCTACTGTCCTTATCTGGTCTGACCTACATGTGACTTGAGCAACCCACATGTCCTAACTGTTTACTCCTAACTGCTCTCTGAAATGGATGAGCAAGCCACTCAGTTCAAGGGCAATCCGGGATAGACAGCAAACGCTGGCCTTGACAGTAACATCCACATTCCATGAAAGATTTTATAAAATTTAACTGGATGCAGCAGTGAGGAATCTGGGCAAAGGAATGGCCATGAGTGGTTGCCTGCTTAGTGTGGCTGGGAAGCTTAGATTGTGCTGGTAATTAGATGCTTGGGGGTAGATTTGTAAACCCAGCAGGACACCGTTTCAAAAGAGACTGAAAAGCTTGGAGGCAAGCAGAGTCCAGGGCAATATAAATTTCAGTTCTGTTGCCTGACAACCACTTGCAGAAAAATAATGCAGTAAGACCCAAGTTGAATAGGAGCTGCTGCTGAAGGGAATTCAGAGGCTAAATCCTCAAAAGGAGCTGAAATTCTTTGTGAGGGAGATATTTTGAAGGATTCTTTGTGATTCAGTGGTCATGGATGTCTGGGTGGGTTGCTGAGAAAATTCATGGGATCCATCTGGATTGTGTATGTCGTTTGTCTGTTAACTATTGTTTACCTCCTGTTAATTCTGGATGTTGGAATACAAGGTAGATAGATCTTTGTTCAAAACCATGGAATCTTGTAGCTTTATTCTCTTAGTAAATGTTTGGGATTTCAAATTTTGTCTACTTTAGACAAAAGGTTCCTGGTCTCGAACCAGATTGTAAGATAATGTATATTTACTCATGGAATATTTGAAACCCTTGGCTGTAGAACCATTTGACAACTCTCTCCACTCTCTCTTCAGCTATCATGTCCTGTGTTGGTGAGCATGGACTTCCCATATGTTGGTCGGTTGTGGTTATGCTTGGCAAGGTACTGCAGTGGTTTGCTGTTGCCTTCTGCAGGTTCTGGCTGACCAGGTGATGCTCCCACTCTTACCACCGGTCATAGGCGTATTGGAAGGAATTACAAGTTGATAACTCAACCCATTTGTCTGAATTATAAACTCAATTTACTTGCCCATCTGGTCCCGACATAGGACTCGAAACCTGGGGCTTCTGGCTCAGAGGCAGGGTTGCTAGCCACTGCGCCATAGGCCTCCCCTAACTGCCTCTTACTTTTTCAAAATTCTTCACATTCGTAAAGTGCAACAGGAGCTGGACTAACCTGGGGCACGTTCAAGTGTCCTCTCTGCTTCATTAAGTGTCTCGAGCATACCTTCAGTCAGGTCTTGATGTTTCCCAATCACTGTATAGCCATTCCAAATATACATCATTTCCTGAAAATATATCAACTAAATTACATTCCTTTTGCTGGTTTTTTAAAATTACGCATGTTCTTTTTAGGAAAGATTTTTAGTTATTTAGATTAATTGATAAATAACAGATGTTATTCATGAAGACCCACTTCTCAACCTTGCCCCTCGCCTGAGTGGTGATGCTCCTCGGGTCAAACCACCACCAGTTAGCTCTCCCCCTCAAAGAGGAAAGCAGTTTGGTCATCGGGGACTATGGCAACTTTACCTTACCTATTTAGATAAATAAAACATTACTGTATAGCAGGGTTTCCCAAACTTCCAAGAGTGCTGAAACTCTTGATAAACAGTATGTTGAACAGCCAAGCCTCATGAAAATATTATTTTTGTGAAGTAGGCAGTAACATACAAAAACCTTATTCACAGAAATCTTTTCTATTTCTTATATGCATACATTACTACAACTAAAAAGTTCCCTTTATTAAAAAACATACTTGGGAGTCCTGTTGGCTTCTTGGATTCTCACATTGGACACACTTACAGATACATATAATCAGTTAACTCAGGCGGCACGGTGGCACAGTGGTTAGCATTGTTGCCTCAAGGCGCCAAGGTCCCAGGTTCAATCCTGGCTCTGGGTCACTGTCTGTGTGGAGTTTGCACATTCTCCCCGTGTTTGCGTGGGTTCCGTCCCCACAGCCCAAAGATGTGCAGGGTAGGTGGATTGGCCACGCTAAATTGCCCCTTAATTGGAAAAAATGAATTGGGTACTCTAAATTTATTTTTAAAAAGCATTGTTGCCTCACGGCATCGAGAACCTGGATGCAATCCTGGCCCCGGGGTCACTGTCTGTGTGGAGTTTGGACATTCTCCCCATGCCTGCGTGGGTCTCTCACTTCACCCCCCCCCCCCCAAAACATGTGCAGGGTAGCTAGATTGGCCCTCAATTGGCATTTTGTTTTTAAATAATCACTCGGCTCTCTCTCCTGCACACACAATCACCTCTCTCTATCTCTTCCTCGCTCACACACACACTCACATGGTCCGTTCGCCCTGCACCCCATCCCTCGCCAAGTTTTCCTCCTTGATACCTTCTCGCTCCTGCTCTCTGATTCCCCACTCCCACTATCACTATCCTGAAATTTGAGTTTTGTTCTGTTTCTAGCTCGTCCATTCAGAGTCTGGATTCTGAATAATCCAGTCACTGGTTAGACAGTTTGTAACAATCAACCTGGCCTCCAGCGGACTACCTGGGAGGCTCCCGCAGCACCCAATTTGGAAATCCCTGCTTCACAGCAACTTTTAGATCTGCCACAAATGGAAAGAATGTGTACATGCAAAAATTATTTGGTAGATGCAGAATATTTTGAATATAAGGAAGGGAATAGGAGGGAAAGAGAACAATGGACTGCAGCAGCTCAAGAAGGCAGCTTTCCAACACCTTCTCAAGGGCAATTAGGAATTGGCAACAAATGTTATTGATGCTCACATCCCAGGAAGGAATATAAAAGAGGGGGAGAATAAATTACAGTAGGATTTAACCAGTAAAAAAATCAATTTTGCTCACAAAACAATTACACCTCGTGATACAATTTAATCACATGAAAGAAAAGGGTGAAAACAAAAAAAGGCCTGAGAATAGCAACTTTTTCTGATAAAAAGGTATATTGCCATACCCTATACTCACCAGAGCAGGGACTGGGAGTTTTACAGGATTCTGTGAAAGATACCGTCGAGCCTTTCTGATTGCAAATTTTTCTGTTGGCAGAGACTTCCCAGCAATTTTCTGTTTCATTTTTGGCACTTTTCTGGTGTCAAAATTGATTAATATTTTCTCAAAACGATAGTCACACAGCATAATACACATCTCAAAATCAGAATTCCCACAGCAACAAAGCCCATGATTCCTCGGTAGTGTTCCATCACTACAGGGCGGCACAGTGGTTAGCACTGCTGCCTCACAGCTCCAGCGAACCGGGTTCAATTCTGGCGTCGGGTGACTGGGTGGAGTTTGCACTTTCTCTCCATGTCTGCATTGGTTTCCTCCGGGTACTACAGTTTCCTCCCACAGTCCAAAGATGTGCAGGTTCGGTGGATTGGCCATACTAAATTGGCCCTTAGTGTCAAAAACATTAGATGGGATTACTGGGATAGGGTCGATGCATGGCCTTAAGTAGGATGCTCTTTCCAAGGGCTGGTGTTGACTTGATGGGCCAAATGGCCCCCTTCTGCACTGTAAATTCCATGATTCTATCATACCAGTTCAGCAGAAGGATAATGTGAAGTATTAAATTATCACTTTTTTAAGCACACCACTAGTATGTCAAAGCAGCATCTCACAAGATCTAGTTTAGGACTCCCAAATGAGAATTCCAACAATTTGCAAAATGAGGGAAGACTACTCAGCCCTGGAGTGATAACACTGACCAATAGGTATGTTAAAACAGACTTTAATTTAAACAATCAATCACATTAGCAACACAGTAATACCTTTCCAATTAACAATTAAAACGGTTCTTAAATAAAAGGAGAAAAAAAACTTTAATTCACTATTGTAATGGACAATAGCACGGTAGCATTGTGGTAGCACAATCGCTTCACAGCTCCAGGGTCCCAGGTTCGATTCCGGCTTGGGTCACTGTCTGTGCGGAGTCTGCACATCCTCCCCGTGTGTGCGTGGGTTTCCTCCGGGTGCTCCGATTTCCTCCCACAGTCCAAAGATGTGCAGGTTAGGTGGATTGGCCATGATAAATTGCCCTTAGTGTTCAAAATTGCCCTTAGTGTTGTGGGATTACTGGGTTATGGGGATGGGGTGGAGGTGTTGACCTTGGGTAGGGTGCTCTTTCCAAGAGCCAGTGCAGACTCGATGGGCCGAATGGCCTCCTTCTGCACTGTAAATTCTATGATTCAGCTGCTTAATAGTGTGATTAACTAAAAAGCTGCAGGCGTTTGTGTGTGTGTGTGTGTGTGTGTGTGCGTGCGTGGTTAGAGAGAGAGAGAGAAAAACTGATACCCAGCTGTCTGAAGGTCGAGAAAGTAAAGTTAGGAGAAAAACAACTCCTTATATGGAATGGAGATTTACTTGTCTCTTTTGAATGAATAAAGACTGTAGCTTGCTGCGCTCAGCGCGCTTTCCTCTCTCTCCTGTAGAGAGAGGAGGGTGTCCTCTGCAGAGCTAAGAAATAAACTAAACTTGCTCTTATTCATGACTGATTGTTTCTGAGTTTTCCTTTTCCCACCACAGTTCTTGGCGACGAGGATGGGATCCCGTGCATGAGATAGACACTGGGAGATTCCGGGGAGGCGTTAGCGCTGACGCCTCGTGGGCTTTTCACCTCATCTCAAACGCTTCAATTGGCCATCAGCGTGAGAGGACCAGGAATTACTGTCACCTCAACACCGGGATCGGGACTGAAATCTGTGGTAAGTAATTGCTCTATTATTAATTATAGACAGTGGTGAACAGCCTCACAGTGACGGGTGGATTTAGACTTGGATCATCAAACAGGTTGGACCTGTAAAAATACCTAAACGATAGGTATTGGTTTGCTGGTTTAGGAAAACCAAGCCACCTAAGCAGACGCGCTATCGTGCGGGAGCCTCCGGAGGAAAATCAAGTCACAAGGGATAAGGTCGCTGTGAGCCTGGGTCACAAGTAAGAGACCGGTCATGGGTAATAGCAATGGGAAAAAACAAACAAATGCTGCAAGTTTAAATAGCCCTAATATACGATACATGGTTACTAATTATGGACAAGACTCGGTGAGTCAAGTTAAAATGTGGGTGAAGGAGTGTGGTTTTCTTGAAGGAGGAAGTTTTAGTTTAAGACAATTGGAATTATTAAAAACTCAGTTAGAACAGAGGGCAAAAGAAAGTGGAAAGAAAAGCAAAAGGAAAAGAGAAACAATAAATTGGGTGGCTTATGGTATGTGGAAAACAGAGGCAGAAATAAGAAATAGACGATCACAGGCGAAACCCAAAGAAACTGCAAATAAAACCAACTCTCTTCAGTGTGTTAAGTCTATTTCAGGTCACCCCATTCCGGATGATCCCGACCTGGATGGCTGCCTCCCGCGCCCAACGGCTCCTCCACAAGTGGCCCCCACGAACCCAGGCCAACAGTCGCGACCGAGCCCTCCACCATATAGTGAACCCCCTCAGGGAATGCCTGAGACGTCCATGGGAACTCTACCGTCAGGAGCTGACCGTCACCCCCTTTACCCAGATATCAGTACCATGACTACATCTGACTCCCCAGTAGCTCACCATACCCGGTGTAAGGCGTCGTGCAGACCTAAACCTGCCCTTCCAGATGCACCAGAACCGTTTAATTATCACAAAGGTGACGAAGAAAGGGAAGGAGACAGTAAATTTCTCGGCAGTGTCCTCAATGCTCCAATGATAGAGGTGGCGGGCCCGGAAGGACAACGATACTTGTCCACAGACCATGGACAATGAAAGACATTGAATGTGCCTATGAACAACTCCCGGATCCCAGAGCAGCGGGAGGACAGAAATTTGCAGGCGAGGTACGCAAGTTCTGCCTCGAGTTTCGCCCCACGTCTCATGAGATGCGGCGATTATTGGGGAGGAAATTGGGCGCAGACATATCCAAGATCCGATACAATTGACCAGATGATAATGTACGAGCTCGCCAAGTTCAACCAGACCATGCAGATAATGTGCCTTATAACGCCTTTGTTACAGGTCTGGCGGACGCCTGTCAAACTGCCTTTCCGGTAAGAATGGACATGACAAAAATTGCCATGTGTAAGCAGCGTGACGGTGAAACTGTGTCCCAGTACCTGACCCGGCTCACAGAAGTCCATAACACTCATAGTGGACTTACACCACCAGCTGACATGAATACAGCTGAAGTGACTCCGTATGAGGCACATCTGCGGAACAGTTTTATGAATGGATTAAGTGAGGATATCGCTAAGAAGGTGAAAAATACATGTATTACATGGGACACAGGGAAACTCAACTTAATCGAACAACACTCCATGCACGCTGAAAAGCTACTGACACAAGAAAAGGCGAAGCAGAACAAAAGGAGGGAGGATCAGAGTCACCAAGCACAGCTAACTATGATGCAGATGGTGACACAGGTTGCAGAAGGTCAGCAACGAGGAAGAGGTAGAGGACAGACAAGAGGAAGAGGCAGGGGAGGTCGAAGGTGAGGACGCGGTAAGACGGATGGGTGTTTCACGTGCGGAAGCAAGGACCACTGGGCAAGAGACTGCCCAACAAAGAGACAAGAAGGGCCAAGAGACGATGATGACAATGGTAATTGACAAAGGGGAGGAGAGGCCGATGGAGGTATGCCTGAAGGAGAGGGTGAGTCCAAAACCTTGGTGCTTTGCAATGAAGAACGGCTTAAGCTAACCTCTTGTACTAACGTTCTTGAAAACTTTACACAGACTATAGAGAGTGTGATGCACGAATCCAAGGAGTTAAATTTGACGCCAGACCTCTGATGTATATTTATGAATGGAGATTGACTCCAGCGGCAGTGAGTTCAGTAAACCGAGCACTCATGGGAGAAGCACGTGAACACGTTAACCCTATTAACACTGACTTTATGTCCAAGGAGAATCTGCACTGCACCGCACACATTCACTTGGGGGGACCAGATAATCGATATGAGACTGAATGGCTCGGGAAGTTGCAAAAGTCTGAGGTGCTGCTGATACGGAGTTATATTGTGATGAGCATAGGTGCGCTGCAAGTATAGACCTGTCTAGAATACGTCTGAGATCAGGAGTACCACACCCCTTTACAATAGAAGGGTCACACCCCCATGTATCGTTAGTGAAAGGGCGCAATAGACAATGGAAAGATTTGGGACCGTGGGTCCTTAAAAATCTCAAAGTCAATGATTGGACACTGCTTTCAGACACAACTGTGTGGTTCAGTACGAGTATGCGAGCTTATAAAAAGAATCTTAACTGGCTATCTCAGACAGAGAGAGTGGTGGAAATAGTCCCCGCCTCGGACCAGAGCCATAGGGGAACAACCTGAAGTTTTGTACAAATTACTGCCGATGACCCGCAGACAGTTCCGGGGAAACTTTGGGCAAAGGGAAAACATGATGTGGTTGAAAAGGTGTACCATATTTAACCCCGCCACTATTCTTCCCACCACAGGTGATGGGGAACCACATGATTGTGTTGCTCTAACTAATGAAGTTTGTAGTCCGCGACCTGACTTGCAGGATACCCCCCCTACAAACTCCCGACATGGAACTGTTTGCGGATGGGTCTGCGTTCAGAGATCGAGAAGCGGGCCAGAACTGTGTGGGGTATGCCATAGTCACATCACACAACATACTAAAAGCAGAGCCACTTCCTAGACACCTCTCCGCACAAGCTGCGGAACTGATAGCCCTTACAGAAGCATGTAAACTTGCAGAAGGCAAGTGCGTTACTATCTACACAGACAGTAGATATGCCTTTGGGGTGACTCATGATTTCGGAACCTTGTGGAAACATGGGGGATTCTTAACATCAACAGGCAAACCAATCACGCACCATGGGCTGATTTCTGATCTCTTGGACGCAGTCCTCTTACCTAAGTGTATTGCAGTCTGTAAGTGTGACGCACATACAGGGAAAACCAATCCAGTCTCACAGGGAAATGCAAGGGCGGATGCGGCAGCGAAAGCAGCAGCGCGAAAACCTATCAGTGATAATGTAAACATGCCAATGCTAACAGTTCCTATCCCAACAGCGGATATACAAGACCTGCAAACACAAGCCTCACGGGAAGAAAAGAAAGAATGGTCAAAGGCAGGGGGTAAGGTAAAAGAAGGGGTATGGTACGGCCCCAATGATAAGCCATGTCTACCGAGAGCGCTATTTCTTCATTATGCTAAGTTGACACACGGCAAGGACCATGTGTCAAAAGGGGGGATGTTCAAGAGTATCGCTGCACATTGGTACACCAGAGGCTTTACTCGTTACTCCCAGAAGTTTTGTGAGCGATGTGTTATATTGCTACCAATAATGTGGGGAGAGGAATTAAGATAAGGCCAGGGGCGCACCCAGAACCACTGTGACCCTTCGAGCATATTCAAATGGACTTTATTGAGCTAACCCCAAGTGAAGGGAAGAAATACTGCCTAGTAATGGTTGACATGTTCTCTAAGTGGGTAGAGGTGTTCCCTACAGCCAAACAAGATGCTAACGCAGTAACCAAGGCCCTGTTAACTGAAATTATTCCACGATGGGGCATCCCAGAGAAAATCAGCACTGAAAATGGCACGCCATTTGTAAACCAGGCTCTTAAGCAGGTAGGAGAATACCTAGGCATTGATCTAAGGCAACACTGTGCATACCATCCAGCGAGTGGAGGAGCGGTAGAAAGGGAAAATGCCACTCTGAAAAATAAGCTAGCAAAGTTTATTTGCTAGGGGGCCTCACGGTAGCATGGTGGTTAGCATCAATGCTTCACAGCTCCAGGGTCCCAGGTTCGATTCCCGGCTGGGTCACTGTCTGTGTGGAGTCTGCACGTCCTCCCTGTGTGTGCGTGGGTTTCCTCCGGGTGCTCCGGTTTCCTCCCACAGTCCAAAGATGTGCGGGTTAGGTGGATTGGCCATGCTAAATTACCCGTAGTGTAAGGTTAATGGGGGGATTGTTGGGTTACGGGTATACGGGTTACGTGGGTTTAAGTAGGGTGATCATTGCTCGGCACAACATCGAGGGCCGAAGGGCCTGTTCTGTGCTGTACTGTTCTATGTTCTAAAGTGTTGCGATGAAATGGGAATACCATGGATGAAAGCCCTGCCCGTAGTACTAATGTACATGAGGACTAGGGTCAGAGGTAGAGCAAATTTAAGTCCATTTGAAATATTATTCGGCAGACCACCCAACACTGGAATTGGGCCAAAACCCGTCGCGAGGACCCTGACTAGCCATTGTGAGGATGAAATGTTACGTTACTGTACAAAACTCTCTGCGATTTTATCTCAGGTGCTAGCTCAAGTGAAGGAAGCCATGCCACAACCAGCTGAGGGGAATGACCTGCAGCCAGGCGACTGGGTAGTGGTGAAAGACTTCGGGAGGAAGAGCTGGAGAGCTAGACGGTGGCTGGGACCATTCCAGGTGCTCCTTGTGACGCAGACAGTGATAAAGGTAGCAGAAAGAGCAACGTGGATTCACGTTAGTCATTGTAAGCGGGTGCCGGAGCCCCAGCTCACACCGGACAAGTCAACATGAAAGGGGTAATGTCGCTTATCATGATGCTTATGCTGGAACTGGTAATGGGAAAAGCGTATTGGGCTGGAGAGGTTACAGTGACATTAACCAGAGGAGAGACAGGCACATTTACGTGTGACCCGTGGCCCTATGACTCAAAATACTTGCAAGATGATAAGTACTTATGCCGAGACCCCTGTGGCCCATACAACTGGAACCTGGTGGTGGCGACCACGGCGAAAAGACTCCCAAAAACTGGACCATGCATCTGCCAATGCCTACAGAAAGCAGCTATAGCAAACCTGTCCCGCAGTTACCGGATGTTGAAACTATCTGACCCAACAGCAGCAAGAGAACAGGTTGACTTCGAGGAGGCAAACCAGTGGATACCTCCATTCGAGAATGAACTGTCAATAGACTAATCTTCTGTATCGTATAGCTATAATGACAACCTGTTTCCCATTTTATGTACCAAAGATTAATGATGGTATTATTGAAAAATCTACAGGAGTACGATGATACCTGATATATGTTCTTTGAGCAAACATTTGTTTAACAATAAGGGAATGTAGATACTGCTTAGGTGACTGGCTGCGATTAAAATTTTGATAGATGTTGTCATTAGGATGACAAAAAGGAGGGAATTGTAATGGACAATTTTAATACTTAATATTGAATAACTGCTTAATAGTGTGATTAACTAAAGCTGCAGGCGTTTGTGTGTGTGTGTGTGTGTGTGCAAGGTTAGAGAGAGAGAGAAAAACTGATATCCCAGCTGTCTGAAGGTCGAGAAAGTAAAGTTAGGAGAAAAACAACTCCTTATATGGAATGGAGATTTACTTGTATCTTTTGAATGAATAAAGACTGTAGCTTGCTACGCTCGGCGCGCTTTCCTCTCTCTCCTGTAGAGAGAGGAGGGTGTCCTCTGCAGAGCTAAGAAATAAACTAAACTTGCTCTTATTCATGACTGATTGTTTGAGTTTTCCTTTTCCCACCACACTATCTACACCTGCCACGGTCTATTCCAAATAAGCAACCCAATACAGTTCAAATGCCACAACAATCAAGGTTACTTGCTCAGACCAAAATCCTGTGGTAAATTGCAAACTACAGACAGACCTGGTTCCTCCCATTAATTACATCATCTGTATCCCAAGCATAAGACATCCTCCAGTCTCCTCCCACTAAGATGTCCCACAACCTTAGCTAGGACTAAACACAATCCCTCAAATTGTCTACAACCCAGGGATCCTCCAAATCAAGACCATGTTCCATTAGCCAGCTCTCTGTAAATAAGTAAATGATTAAAACCAATGATTACGCCTTTACATCCCTTAATCACAGCTTTAGCAGACATGCTGCCTGTATGTATTTGAAGCCAGGTTTTTAAATAACATTACCACAACAAAATATAAAATTTAACAATTTCCTACATTCATCATATTAGAGATGCTCGTCAGGCTAAAGTTTCGAGGATTACAGTCTCCTATAAGCAGGCACAACCTCACTATTGCCATGCCTTTTAAATCCTCTGCAATATTTATTCAATTTTCCTTGGAAAAAGTGCTCCCAAGTCTGTCCCAACTATTCCCTGTGGTAAAGCATTCAATGCTCCAACAGACCTGTGTATAAAGACATTTCTCTAAAACCCCCCTCATTGGGTTTCTTGAACATTTTAAATTGCTGATACCATAATGGTAACTATTCTACCTATCAAAAATCTTCATAATTTAGTTAGCTCTATTAACTCTCCACTTAGATCTACCTGCTCCTGTGGTAATAATTCACGTGCTTTGTTTCCTCATGACTATCATTTTCCATTCCTGATTTGATATTTGGTAAATCTATGCTGATCACCTCTAGGACTTTAATGTCACATATATAATGGGTTACCTGAAATGGAACATGTTGCTATTTGTGGTCTAACCAATATTTTGCACAAATCCATCATTATTTCTTTACCCTTGTAGTCTGAGGTCCTATCCTTAAGACACAATTTTAAAATAGTTTATACCAACCTGCCCCTTTGATTTCAGGGCATTATTTATTTGAACTTCAGGACTCTCCCCTCGACTGACTTTCTCCTCTCTGCCCCAAAAGAATTGATACAGCACAGGAGGCCATTCAGCCCATTGTCTGTGCTAACTCTCCAAATTAATAATTCACCTGGTGCAATTCATTCCCCTGCCTTCTCCCCATAACCCTGTAAACATACACGGAGAGAAGGTGGGTTGAGGAAGTAGCAGTTGCATTGAAACGAGACAATTGCATTGAAATTTTAAATGGATTATTTTGCTGCCATTCAATGGGTCTCCTTCTGGTGAGACTGCTGGCTGTCTAAATATCGGACGAGTATACTTCTAGCAGTAAATTGGTGTTTTCTCTTATAATTTTAAATTTGTTATTCCTGTAATCAAGGCTTTAACAAAAAAAAAGCCACTTCCTTTTATATCTGTTAACCTAGCCAATCTGCTCCATTTCAAGTGTGCTGCTGAATCCATTGAACTAGTTTCATGAACTGCACTTTTGACTGAAGATCAGTGGAAAACTAGGAGAAAGTGTAAAGGGCCGTTCTGTCATTTCTCGAGATGCTCTGCTGACCTTCCCAAGTCAATTCTAATGTTTTATGTTTGAATGTCACCATTGGGTAAGTTCCTAATCACAGATCTTTTGCTCGTCAACTGCTCTCCAATATTCGTCAAATGATACAGACCCAGGAAACAAACCTCGGATCAGCATATTACGCATCAGGTGTGGCAAGCTGGACAATCTGGGTTTTAAGTCTATATAAAATGGTTAAACTATTAGTTGATCAAAACCAGAATATTTGAAATGAAAATGAAAATCGCTTATTGTCACGAGTAGGCTTCAATGAAGTTACTGTGAAAAGCCCCTAGTCGCCACATTCCGGCGCCTGTCCGGGGAGGCTGGTACGGGAATTGAACCGTGCTGCTGGCCTGCTTGGTCTGCTTTAAAAGCCAGCGATTTAGCCTTGTGAGCTAAACCAGCCTATTTGGCTTCAACATTGAAATTGCGTTAATACATGTGATTTTCCATATAGCTCTGAGCTTCATTTTCTTTTGCCATCATTGATGTGCAATTGTTACAATTGCTGCAAAAGCTATGCCTCTTTTACTTTGTTGTCCTGATAAAGAGATTAGTTAAGCAAGAATCTCAGCTTCTGATTCTCTGGTGTAAAGATCCATTAAAATGTTGCCACCAGGGGGTAGCACTCCACTCCAGGACTATTGCTCCACAATGGTACGGTTTACATTAATTGAAGCAGCCAAAATTGATTATTGAACCCATATAACTGTCATCTGGGATTTCTCCAATATTATAGTAGAAATCAGAATTGAAGAGATAAGAAATAGAACCATACTCAAAGTATAATATTCAAGGATTTATTTGAAAGTACCAGAATTTAACTTTGATCAACAGCATTTAAAACTCAAAAGAATCTTTGAAAATAAAGCATGCATACTTCAATTTTAAAAATACTCCATAAGTATTGTTTCAACACAATGGATCGCTACCTGGCCTAGTGGTTAAATGTGGTCAATTGTGCCATATTGACCGAGACGTTCTGCAAACATTTTCTAACAACTCCCCAAAGATTCAGAGGGTTTACACAAAACAACGGCTTCAAGTTTGATTCCCAAACTGTACCATGTCTCCTGAACTCAGGCAGATCAGTACAACTTGTATCAGTTGACAACAAATAAGAACATAAGAACTAGGAGCAGGAGTAGGCCATCTGGCCGCTTGAGCCTGCTCCACGATTCAATGAGATCATGGCTGATCTTTTGTGGACTCAGCTCCACTTTCCGGCCTGAACACCATAACCCTTAATCCCTTTATTCTTCAAAAAACTATCTATTTTTATCTTAAAAACATTTAATGAAGGAGCCTCTACTGCTTCACTGGGCAAGGAATTGCATAGCTTCACAACCCTTTGGGTGAAGAAGTTCCTCCTAAACTCAGTCCTAAATCTACTTCCCCTTATTTTGAGGCTATGCCCCCTAGTTCTGCTTTCACCCGCCAGTGGAAACAACCTGCCCGCATCTATCCCCTTCATAATTTTATATGTTTCTATAAGATCCCCCCTCATCCTTCTAAATTCCAACGAGTACAGTCCCAGTCTGCTCAACCTCTCCTCTTAATCCAACCCCTTCAGATCTGGGATTAACCTAGTGAATCTCCTCTGCACACCCTCCAGTGCCAGTACGTCCTTTCTCAAGTAAGGAGACCAAAACTGAACAATACTCCAGGTGTGGCCTCACTAACACCTTATACAATTGCAGCATAACCTCCCTAGTCTTAAACTCCATCCCGCTAGCAATGAAGGGCAAAATTCCATTTGCCTTCTTAATTACCTGTTGCACCTGTCAACCAACTTTTTGCGACTCATGCACTAGCACACCCAGGTCTCTCTGCACAGCAGCAAGCTTTAATATTTTATCATTTAAATAATAATCCCGTTTGCTGTTATTCCTACCAAAATGGATAACCTCACATTTGTCAACATTGTATTCCATCTGCCAGACCCTAGCCCATTCACTTAACCTATCCAAATCCCTCTGCAGACTTCCAGTATCCTCTGCACTTTTCGCTTTACCACTCATCTTAGTGTCATCTGCAAACTTGGACACATTGCCCTTGGTCCCCAACTCTAAATCATCTATGTAAATTGTGAACAATTGTGGGCCCAACACTGATCCCTGAGGGACACCACTAGCTACTGATTGCCAACCAGAGAAACACCCATTAATCCCAACTCTTTGCTTTCTATTAATTAACCAATCCTCTATCCATGCTATTACTTTACCCTTAATGCCATGCATCTTTATCTTTATGCAGCAACCTTTTGTGTGGCACCTTGTCAAAGGCTTTCTGGAAATCCAGATATACCACATCCATTGGCTCCCCGTTATCTACTGCACTGGTAATGTCCTCAAAAAAGTCCACTAAATTAGTTAGGCACGACCTGCCCTTTATGAACCCATGCTGCGTCTGCCCAATGGGGACAATTTCTATCCAGATGCCTCGCTATTTCTTCCTTGATGATAGATTCCAGCATCTTCCCTACCACCGAAGTTAAGCTCACTGGCCTATAATTCCCGCTCTCTGCCTACCTCCTTTTTTAAACCGTGGTGTCACATTTGCTAATTTCCAATCCACCAGGACCACCCCAGAGTCTAGTGAATTTTGGTAAATTATCACTAGTGCATTTGCAATTTCCCTAGCCATCTCTTTTAGCACTCTGGGATGCATTCCATCAGGGCCAGGAGACTTGTCTACCTTTAGTCCCATTAGCTTGCCCATCACTACCTCCTTAGTGATAACAATCCTCTCAACGTCCTCACCTGTCATAGCCTCATTTCTATCAGTCACTGGCATGTTATTTGTGTCTTCCACTGTGAAGACTGACCCAAAAACATGTTCAGTTCCTCAGCCATTTCCTTATCTCCCATTATCAAAACTCCCTTCTCATCCTCTAAAGGACCAATATTTACCTTACCTTAGCCACTCTTTTTTGTTTTATATATTTGTAGAAACTTTTACTATCTGTTTTTATATTCTGAGCAAGTTTACTCTCAATCTATCTTGCTCTTCTTTATAGCTTTTTTAGTAGCTTTCTGTTGCCCCCTAAAGATTTCCCAGTCCTCTAGTCTCCCACCAATCTTTGCCACTTTGTATGCTTTTTCCTTCAATTTGATACTATCCCTTATTTCCTTAGATATCCACGGTCGATTTTCCCTCTTTCTACCGTCCTTCCTTTTTGTTGGTATAAACCTTTGCCGAGCACTGAAAAATCGCTTGGAAGGTTCTCCACTGTTCCTCAACTGTTCCACCATAAAGTCTTTGCTCCCAGTCTACCTTAGCTAGTAATTCTCTCATCCCATTGT
The DNA here is from genome assembly GCF_902713615.1 of Scyliorhinus canicula. Lineage (NCBI taxonomy): Eukaryota > Metazoa > Chordata > Chondrichthyes > Carcharhiniformes > Scyliorhinidae > Scyliorhinus > Scyliorhinus canicula. Next base: position 53,605,320 of record NC_052149.1, on the reverse strand, counting down.
AATCTCCTTTGTTTAAGCACAAAACACTAGTATTTGATTTTACCTTCTCACCCTCCATCTGTATTTTAAATTCCACCATATTGTGATCGCTCCTTCCGATAGGATCCCTAACTATGAGATCATGAATCAATCCTGTCTCATTACACAGGACAAGATCTAGGACCGCTTGTTCCCTCGTAGGTTCCATTACATACTGTTCTAGGAAACTATCGCGGATACATTCTATAAACTTCGCCTCAAGGCTGCCTTGACAGACCTGATTAAACCAATCGACATGTAGATTAAAATCCCCATTATAACTGCTGTACCATTTCTACATACATCAGTTATTTCTTTGTTTATTGCCTGCCCCAGCATAATGTTACTATTTGGTGGCCTATAGACTACTCCTATCAGTGACTTTTCCGCCTTGCTATTCCTGATTTCCACCCAAATGGATTCAACCTTATCCTCCATAGCACCGATGTCATCCCTTACTATTGCCCGGATGTCATCCTTAAATAACAGAGCTACACCACCTCCCTGACCATCCACTCTGTCCTTCTGAATAGTTTGATACCCTCGGATATTTAACTCCCAGTCGTGACCATCCTTTAACCATGTTTCAGTAATGGCCACTAAATCATAGTCATTCACGATGATTTGCACCATCAACTCATTTACTTCATTTTGAATACTGTGAGCATTCAGGTAAAGTACACTTGTGTTGGCTTTTTTATCTCTTGTTTTGAATCTTAACATCTTGATCTGTAACCTCTCCTAATTTATTTTTCCTCTTAACTTTTCTCCTAATTTTCCTTGTCGTTGAACCCATATCTTCATGTAACAACCTGCCGCGTCGCTTATCATTGATGTTTTTACTTCCAGTTTTATTCCTTTTAGTATTACTGGGCCTATTCACTGAGCTCCCCTCAGTCTCTGTACCTTGTACTGTTGCCCTTTTTGATTTTTGACTATGGCTTCTCTGCTTTACACTTTCCCCCTTACTTCCTTTTGCTTCTGTCCCTGTTTTACTACCTTCCAACTTCCTGCATCGGTCCCCATCCCCCGCCACATTAGTTTAAACCCTCCCCAACAGCTCTAGCAGACCCCCCCCCCCCCCCCCCCCCCCCCCAGGACATCGGTTCCAGTCCTGTCAAGATGCAGACCGTCCGGTTTGTACTGGTCCCACCTCCCCCAGAACCTGTTCCAATGTCCCAGGAATTTGAATCAACATACCATCCTGGAGTCTCGATTGCATCCGCAGAACTGCCTGTCTATTCCCCATACGATTGAGTCCCCTATCACTATAGCCCTGCCATTCTTCTTCCTGCCCTGCTGTGCAGCAGAGCCAGCCACGGTGCCATGAACCTGGCTGCTGCTGCCTTCCCCTGGTGAGCCATCTCCCTCAACAGTATCCAAAGCGGTATATCTGTTTTGCAGGGAGATGACCGGAGGGGACACCTGCACTGCCTTCCTACTCTTGCTCTGTCTTTTGGTCACCCATTTTCTATCTCCCTCAGTAACTTTCACCTGCTGTGTGACCAACTCGCTAAATGAAGGGGTAAATCAGCTAAAGTCACTATTTCTCATCACCTTGCATTCCCTATTGGCAATATGATTGCGTGTTTGTGTCTTTTTGTGAGGTCAGGATTTTTTTCAGAGTTACTCAATATGATTGAATTTTCTGCTTACTCTGGAAGAATGCTACCTGGGTGGGGGAACAGCAACCAGTTGCTACCCCTAATCCATATCCCGGAGGAGGTGTTAACATGAACAGCAGAGTTGGGATTGGGCAAAACAGACTTCTCTCAAGCTAATACTTTCCTATAAAATATTAAGAGATTCCCATTACTACCGCACAGACATTGGTGCAATGTTTCTCACAACACTTCAGGTTTGTATGTTAATTGGGAATACTGTGTAACAATTTAGAAACGTCCTGAAAGTATAGTTGTGTATAAAATGTGATTAACTGGAATTATTTCTAGAAATCTTGAGTCAATAGTAATCAATTTGTAGAAAGCTTATTCAAGCAATTTGTAATTGAAACAGATCCTTGCATGCAAAACTGCAATATAGACTGCATATAAATCAGACAAATCAGTCACAATACCATAGGAATTCTTGGAAGTGTATACAGGATGGTATTCTGAGCCAATATGTTGAGGGAACCAACTAGAGAAAAGGCCATCTTTGACTGAGTTATGTGTACTGAAAAATGAATCATTAGCAATCTAGTTGGGGATGAGCGACCATAATATAATAGAAGTTTTCATCAAGATGGAGAGTAACTTTTACTTAGTTGATTCGGAGACTAGGATCCTGAATCTAAATACAGGAAACTACAATGATATGAGGCACGGGTTGGCTATGATGGATTGGGAAGCCTTACTTAAAGAAATGATGGTGGATAGGCAATGGCAAACATTCAAGAAGCGCATGGGTGAACTGCAACAATTGTTCATTCCTGTCTGGCTCAAAAGTAAAACAGGAAAGATGGCCAAACGGTTGCTTACAAGAGAAATTAGGGAAGAAGCATACAATTGGCCGAGAAAACAACAGACCGAGGATTGGGAGCAGTTTAGAATTCAACAAAGGAGGACCAAGGGATTGATTAAGAAGGGGTAAACATCGAACTTTTGCAATTACTACTGGGCGGCTAATATAGCCATAATTAGGAAGTGGGTCGTGGGGGAGGGATCGGTGTGGGAGCAGATGGAGGTGGCGTCATGTAAAGACAGAAGTGTGGGAGCATTGATAACGGCACCTCTCCCGTTCTCACCGGCCCGATACTCCACAAGTCCAGTGATAGTGGCGGCTCTTGAGAATCTGGGGGCAGTGGAGGAGATATAAGAGAGTGGAGGGAGCATCGGTTTGGACCCCGATTTGTAATAACCATCGGTTTTTGTACTAGGTAGGCTGGATGGTGGGTTCTAGAGATGGCAAAGGGCAGGAATTAGGAGGATGGGGGGGGGGGGATCTTATTTATAGACGGGAGCTTCCCCAGCTTGAAAGCCTTGGAAGATAAATTTGAATTGCCAGCAGGGAATGAGTTTAGGTATCTACAGGTACGAGACTTTTTGGGAAGGCAGTTTCCGGCCTTCCCGCTGCTGCCGCCACGGGGGATACAGGACAGAGTAGTCTCCAGTACCTGGGTGGGAGAGGGGAAGGTATCAGATATTTACCAGGAACTTTTGGAATCAGAGGAAACTCCAGTGGAGAATCTTAAGGGCAAGTGGGAAGACGAGCTAGGAGGAGAGATAAAGGTGGGTCTCTGGGCGGATGCCCCAAGCAGGATTAACACATCCTCATCATGTGCCAGGCTTAGCCTGGTACAATTCAAGATAGTCCACCGGGCACACATGATGGTGGCCCGGATGAGTACGTTTTCTGGGGTAGAGGACAGGTGTGCGAGGTGCGCAGGAAGCCCAGCATATCATGTCCACATGTTTTGGGCATGCCCGAAGCTTAGAGGGTTTTGACAGGGTTTCGCTATGGCAATGTCCACGGTGCTAAAATACGGGTGGTACCGATTCCAGAGGTGTTGATCTTTGTAGTGTCGGAAGAGCCAGGAGTTCCGGGGGCGAAAGAGGCAGACATCTTGGCCGTTGCCTCCCTGGTAGCCCGGAGACGGATCTTATTAATGTGGAGGGACTCTAAGCACTCCCCCTCCCATCGAGAAAATAAAGTTTGCCTTAAAGAGGGTCAATGGGGTTCACCCAGAGGTGGCAGCCGTTTGTCGACTTTCTCGGGGAAAATTAAAAGGTTAGCAGAAGCTGAATTCCAAAAGTTTGGGGGGGGGGGGGGGGGGGGGGGAAAGAGAGGGGTTGTTTTATTGTTGGGGGGTGTGAAAATTGGGATGGGGATGGAAATGCTTATTAAACCATATTTATGTCGCTGTTATTGTTATGACTATAGAAAGTTACAAATACCCTAATAAAAAAATTTTTTTTTTAAATGAAGGGGAAAATAGAGTACAAGTGTAATCTTGCAGGGAACATAAAAACTGACTGTAAAGGTTTAAAGTTTCATGAGGAGAAAAAGATTGAAGACAATAAATGTAGGTCTCTTACAGTCAGAAACAGGAATTAATAATGGGGTACAAATAAATGGCTGACCAACTAAATACATTGGTTGTATCTTCACAAAGGAGGACACAAATAACATACCAAAAATGTTGGGAACACAGGTTTGGTGAGAATGAGGAACTGAAGGAGATCAGTATTTGTAGAGAAATGGTATTGGGGTAATTGATGGGATTGAAGGTTGATAAATCCCCACGGCCTGATAATCTACATCCCAGTGCACTTAAGGCAGTGGCTCTGGAAATCGTGGATGCATTGGTGGTCATTCTCTCAAGATTCCAGTCTCTGGAACAGTTCCTACAGATTGCAAGGGTAGCTAATGTAACTCCACTATTTAAAAAATGGAGGTAGAGAGAAAACAGTGAATTATAGACCAGTAAGCCTGACATCGGTAGTGGGGGAAATTCTAGAATCCATTATCAAGAATTTTATAGAAGAGCACTTGGAAACCAGTATCAGGATAGGACAGAGTCAGTATAGATTTATGAAAGAAAAATCATGCTTGACCAATCTACTGGAATTCTCGAGGATGTAACTAGTAGAGTTTATGCAGGATAACCATTGGATGTGGTTTATTTGGGGCTTTCGACAATGTTCCACATAAGAGATTAGCATGTAAAATGAAAGAACATGGGATTAGGGGTAGTGAATTGAGATGGGTAGAAAATCTGGTTGGCAGATAGGAAACAAAGAGTAGGAGTAAACTGGTCTTTTTCCAAATGGCAGGCAGTGGTAGCAAAAACAAGAAAGCAGATTATCTGAATGGCCATAAATAAGGAAAGGGGAATATGCAACAAGATCTGGGTGTCTTCATACACCAGTCGCTGAAGTTAAGCATGCAGGTGCAATAGGCGGTAAAGAGCAAATGGTATGATAGAACATTGGACAGGAAGAGGTTATTCAGCTCCTCGAGCCGGTCCCACCTTCATAGCAAGAGGATTAAGTACAGGAGCAGGAGTGTCTTGGTGCAATTATACAGGTCTTGGCAAGGCCACACTTGGAATATTGTGCGCAGTTTTGGTCTCCTAGTCTGAGGGAAGGATGTCCTTCCTATAGAGGGAGACGGTTTACCAGACTGATTCCTGGGATGGCAGAACTGACGTGTGACGTATCAGCTAGGATTGAACTCGCTCGAGTTCAGAAGGTTGAGGGCATCTCACAGAAACCTATAAAATTCTTGCAGGACTAGACAGGATAGATGCAAGAAGAATGTTCCTCATGGTAAGGGTGTCCAGAAAAAGGGGTCACAGGGTAGACCATTTAGGACTGAGATGAGGAAGAATTTCTTCACTCAGTGGTCGGTCTGTGGAATTCACTACCACAGAAAGCAGTTGAGGTTAAAACACTATGGGCTCGATTCTCCCAGACAGGGAGAAATCGTAAGGCTGGCGTCAAAACCAGGCGGGTTTGACGCCAGCCTCCCCCTCCCCGACCGGGAAACGATTCTGGTCCCCAGTCGGGGCCAGTATGCCGCGGCCATGAACTCCGGCATCGCGGGCTTAACGAATTTCGTTAAGCCCGCTTGCCAGAGTTTGCGCCGGTTGACGCGTCACATGACGTCAGCCGCGCATGCGCGGATTGGAAGACTCCAACCCGCGCATGCGCGGATGACATCATCGCGCATTTGCACGAAACCCGCGCATGCGCGGGCCGGGATGCCCCTCAGCCACCCCGCGAAGTGATACAGCGGGGCGGCGGAAGGACAAAGAGTGCGCGGGAATCGGACCCACTGCCCGCGATCGGTGCCCATCGATCGCGGGCCCATGGCACCCTTGGCACGGCCGTGGTACTGCCGTGCCAATCGGTGCCATGGTTTTCAAAATCGGGACTTTACGGCCGTTTTTACGAACGGCCAGACCAGGTGTGTTTGCCGTTCATAAAAACAGCCGTAAAGGGCTTGGACTTCGGCCCATCGGCCAGCTGAGAATCGCTGCTGGCCGTAAAAAAACGGCGGCAGCGATTCGTGTCGGGAGTCGGGCGTGGGGGGGGGGGGGGGGGGGGGGGGGGAGAGAATAGCGGGAGGGCGTCAGACTAGCGTGGCCATAAAAATTTACGAACCCCGCTATTCTCCGCACCGTCGTGAGTGCGGAGAATTGCGCCCTATGTTTTCAAGGAGCAGTTAGATATTGCACTTGGGGCAAAGGAGACCAAAGGCTTGGGGGGGGGGGTGCAGGTGGGATCAGGCTATTGAGTTCAATGATCAGTTATGATCATAATGAATGGGGAAGCAGGCTTGAATGGCCTCCTGCTTATGCTTCTGTTACTTTTCAAAATGATTATTTGATAAAAGGATGTATATGTACTGAAATATGAAGCTTAAACTGAACCTGAATGTTCCAAACCTTGATAATACAGATGAGGAAGTAAAAAGCACACAATGTCACAAACTTTTATATTGTTCAAGAATGAAAATGTATTCAACTACAAATGAAGACAAACATATTAATTAATTAAATAACTGACCTGAATAACTCAATTTCATCATCCCCAAAAGGTTTGTAGTCCTCATCCTCAAGCATGCCAAGATAGGCTGCTTTCATGTACATGTATGTTGACTGTTAAAGGAAAGGATTAGGGCAACAGTCAAAACCAGCCATTTTACATTTATTTCATTTTGTTTCAATCTTTTCTAAATCTTTTTCCTTATAGTGATTTTTTTTTACATTATAGATACTACATAAATTATTTATTTCCAGTAATAGGAACAGCCAACCTGATCCTTCTCTCTTGCAATCAGAGATTATAAACAAATAGCCAATTTATAACACTAATAATACCAGTGGAAATTGGATTCCATGTCATCTTTGCAATATCAATGTTTTCCAATCAAAGTGGGGAGATTTCATCCCACCTATCCGACTTACATTTGAACCTAGCTCTAGGAGTCAAACACATTTTTCACTGTAATCTTGCCATGTCCTCAGACATCATTAAATGTCAAATGAGGACACACAGACGGAATTGCTGTTACAACTGCAACTCTGAATTTAAACACCATCATGGGCTCGTTTTTGATAGATTCTGTATTTACCATGCTCGTACTTCGGAAGCAACATTTTTATCATGCGTTTCAAAGAATAAAGGAACCTTGTTTTTAGTTAATTTTAAATGGTGAAAGCAGCTTATTTGAACACACTTCTCCTTGTCCTAGTGCAGCCTATAACTGAAGAGGTTTCTTGCTTGTTGTTGGGAGTGATATTTATGTCTTGTGGCACTTGAGATTTTCACTTTTCCAGGGAGCAGGTTACCCCATCATGCATTAAGAAACCATTTTACTGACTGGGACTTTTGTACTGTATTCAGCAATGTTTTAAAACCCAGTAGCAGTTTATTTTTCCAGTCTGTGTCCAGTGCAACACCAAGGAGTAAAATGATCTTGGAAAAATGTTCTGAAACCCAACTCCAAATCATCATTTATCTTTCCTTCAATCTTGAACTTTTCAGAAATGTCATTCACAATTAGGCACATTAGCAATAAATATATATTCATGAAACACATCAAAAACATCCACAAAGATCAATATGGAGTATAGTAAACATTCCTGCAAGTGTGAATAAGAGTTCTTAAAAATAAGTAGATGCACAACGAGATTTTCAGCCAGTTCCATGGAGCTGATTTTAAATAGCGAAGGCACCTGGTTAACAACTTCTTTACCGCATCCCTCTTCCTACTTTGCATCAGGAAATAACAAATTGGAAAAGCTAAAATGATGAAATCTCAATTCAGTGAAGAATATAAATAAAATGTGCTCAATATAAACCACGGAAAATTTTGCTGGAGGCAGACATAGAACATTACAGCGCAGTACAGGCCCTTCGGCCCTCGATGTTGCGCCGAACTGTGAAACCACTCAAAAGCCCATCTGCACTATTCCCTTATCATCCATATGTTTATCCAATGACCATTTAAATGTCCTTAATGTTGGCGAGTCCACTACTGTTGCAGGCAGGGCATTCCACGCCCTTACTACTCTCTGAGTAAAGAACCTACCTCTGACATCTGTCCTATATCTATCTCCCCTCAATTTAAAGCTATGTCCCCTCGTGCTAGCTTTGATCTTAGCTAGAGCTCAACTAGCTTGGCTTTAAATTTCCAATAGATAGTGTTGCTGCCTAATATTTGCATGACTCACTATACTTGGGTCTTTAACTTTTGTTATCATTGTACATGTGGACTTATATAGAGCCATTATTCAAAATGCATTGCTACAAACAAGAACCTCTTTACCCCATTATAAAACATGCCTATAATTATCAGAATTATATAAAATTCACGCAATGTTAGTAATCTTGTCTGCAAAAGTCTCTCCACATTTTGCCCGATGAGTTAGTAAAAGTATCAGAGAACTACATTAAGGATTGCCCTCATATTTCTCTAGCATCACACTCCAACTGCATTACTATGTCAGATTTGAACATTTTTCATGATCTCCAGAACATTAGGAATGCCACTGGCTTACTGATTAAATAAGTGGATCACACTGCAAATATGATTCGTACAACAATTACAGAGTACTTTATTCAAAGGTTTCCAATATGTAATACACAGTTTACCTGGATAATGCTTTTTTTTTTTTTAAATTTAGATTACCCAATTATTTTTTCCAATTAAGGGGCAATTTAGCGTGGCCAATCCACCTACTCTACACATTTTTGGATTGTGGGGGCGAAACCCACGCAGACACGGGGAGAATATGCAAACTCCACACGGACAGTGACCCAGAGCCGGGATCGAACCTGGGACCTCAGCGCCGTGAGGTGGTTGTGCTAACCACTAGGCCACCGTGCTGCCCGTGGATAATGCTTAAAAAAAGGAGAAGGATTTCATTCTTGAGTAATTAAAGTAGTCCATGAATCTTTATTTTACTTGCGTGAACAATGTTTGAATGCAATCTCAGGCAACACACTACTGTGCTGCATATATCGAAAAGCAAGACTCAGCATCCAGGGGTGGAGGGAGTCCTGGGGAGCAGCTGGATGAGGAGGGGAAAGTATCTGTCTTTCTCAGACCAATGTCACATGCAGAATTACCCTCACCTTGGACCACGCATTTTCTTTACACAATAGATCCGCATAGAAATATGCCATTTTCCACTGACGTTTGAAAGTAAAGCACCACATTAGCTCCCAGTAGCACATATGATGAAACTGCTTCCAGTGTTGCTGGGCCTCACAGCACTCCTCAAAACGTAGAATAGCCTAGAGCATTTTTGAACAAAAAAAGTATAAATAAATCAATCAAAATGAAGATTAACTTCAATTTGAGACAAACTAGAAAATCTGATGTTCTGCACTCTTATCTCATATATTAATATCCATTTTTCCCTCAAAATGTGTAGCTGTGATTATAGTTTTCAGATGACGGACAGAAGAACTCCCATGTCCTGAAATAATATTTTCTGCTACATTAAAGACAAAATGAGTCAAAACATCCCAAGCTATAAGGGCCAATTTATCATGAGCTGACATATTCAAATAAATATGCTATATAAAGTAAAACAGATGCTGTGTTATGTCATTGTTGCTCCATTGGAGAGGGAGAGAGACAGCATGATAGTGTATCCAATTAAAAATGCTACAGTTACACTTCTGGTACTGCTGACAGAACACTAATGTACATGGCTGCAAAACAAAACTTTACTGCAGCTTGTATGATAATACATTTCTACAAATTAGTCAAATCAAGATAGTTACAACAAGACTGCATTGTTAAGACCATTAGTAACTCTATTTAACAACTAGCTGAGATTTCTATTTGCACATGACAGAAATTGCTACAGTTATGCTCCTTTAGAATGATTAAGGATAAAATCTGCTAATTGTGTCAATGGAAATGAGACGGGTTCTATAACTCGTGGGCAAAACTGTTGTGTCAGGTTACTCCCATGTTGTCAAAATGAGATTTTGTCCCAGCTGTTTCCTTACTGCATCAATATTTCCTCTGATTTCTTCAATTCTTCCTGCAAAAAATAAGAAGATGGCACCCTGTAGGAACACAGAATTTCAAATTAAAATCCATGTGTTATCATTTAATAGCAATGTTTAAAATAAAATATTCATAAATCTCCCATAAAGTACCTTTGGATACCGTTGAAGAAATGGTAGTAGGAGGTGCTCTGCATCATCAACATCACCTTCGCCTGTCCCTGTTGAGAATTGCAGAATCTTTGTTACACAAGTTATAACATTGACAACATTTGTTTTTTTTAAAATAACTTTTATTGAAAAATTTTGTATTTATATAAAAACGAACCGCAATACAATACCAACAATAACAATAACAGTCATAAACATTCGCCCATCCTTAATGAACAAAACATATTAACAACAACTTAAATTAACACAGTATTAAGTTAAATAACCATAGAGAAAAAAAATAGAAACAATAAAGAACACCCTCCATTCTCCCCCCAAGATACCTATCTTTGAGCCAGGAAGTCCAGAAAAGGCTGCCACCGTTTATAGAACCCTTGTACTGATCCTCTCAGGGCAAATTTGACCCTCTCCAATTTTATAAATCCCGCCATGTCACTGATCCAGGTCTCCACACTTGGGGGCCTCGCATCTTTCCACTGCATCAAGGTCCTCCGCCAGGCTACAAGGGACGCAAAGGCCAGAACACCGGCCTCTTTCGCCTCCTGTACTCCCGGCTCCACCGCAACTCCAAAAATCGCGAGTCCCCACCTTGGTTTGACCCTGGATCCAACCACCCTCGACACCGTCCCCGCCACCCCCTTCCAGAATTCTTCCAGTGCTGGGCATGCCCAGAACATATGGGCATGATTCGCTGGACTCCCCGAACACCTGGTGCACCTGTCCTCACCCCCAAAGAACCTACTCATCCGAGTCACAGACATATGGGCCCGATACAGCACCTTGAATTGGATGAGACTAAGCCTCGCACATGAAGAGGAAGAGTTGACTCTCTCCAAGGCATCCGCCCAAGTCCCATCCTCTATCTGCTCCCCTAGTTCCCCCTCCCATTTAGCCTTCAGCTCCTCCACTGACGACTCCTCCACCTCCTGCATTACCTTATAAATGTCAGACACCTTCCCCTCTCCGGCCCACACCCCCGAAAGCACTCTGTCCATCGCCCCCCGCGAGGGCAGCAAAGGAAATTCCTCCACCTGTCGCCTAGGGGGAGCGCAAATTTATCTTCCAGTTCCCCCAGGCCCGCAAACCTCCCGCCAATAAACAGGTCCCTCAATTTACTGATGCCCACCCTATGCCACCCCCTAAATCCCCCATCAGTGTTCCCCGGGATGAACCGATGATTTCCACCTAATGGAGCCTCCATCGAGCCCCCTGTTTCCCCCCTATGCCGTCTCCACTGTCCCCAGATTCTCAGGGCCGCCGCCACCACCGGGCTCGTGGTAAACCTCTTAGGAGAGAGCGGCAACGGCACCGTTACCAGGGCACCCAGGCTCGTACCTCCACAAGACGCCATCTCCATGCATTTCCACCCCCCCCCCCCCCCCCAATCACCCATTTACGCACCATTGACACATTGGCCGCCCAATAGTACCCCAAAAGGTTGGGCAGCGCCAGCCCGCCTCTATCCCTCCCTCGCTCCAGGAAAACCTTCTTCACTCTTGGAGTCCCATGTGCCCACACAAAGCTCAAAATACTGCTAGTCACCCTCCTAAAGAAGGCCCTGGGGATGAAGATGGGCACTGAAAGAGGAACAAGAACTTCGGAAGCACTGTCATTTTGACGGACTGCACCCTCCCTGCCAACGACAATGGCAGCATGTCCCACCTCTTGACTCCTCCTCCATCTGATCCACAAGCCTGGTGAAATTATGCTCGTGAAGAGTTCCCCAGTCCCTGGCCACCTGCACCCCCAGGTACCTAAAACTCTCCCCTGCCCTCCTAAGCGGGAGCCTACCAATTCCCTCCTCCTGGTCCCCAGGGTGCACCACAAACACCTCACTCTTGCCTAGATTTAGTTTATAGCCTGAAAAGGTCCCAAACTCAGCTAGCAGCTCCATCACCCCCGGCATCCCTCCCATCGGGTCCGCCACATACAGTAGCAGGTCATCGGCATACAACAATACCCTATCTTCCTCCCCACCCCAAGCCCCTCCACCTCCCTGAATCCCTCAACGCCATCGCCAACGGTTCGATTGCCAATGCAAACAACAAGGGGGACAGGGGGCAACCCTGCCTGGTCCCTCGGTAAAGCCGGAAGTACTCCGACCTCCTCCCATTCGTGGCCACACACGCCATCGGGGCCTCATATAGCAGCCTCATCCATCTAATAAGCCCTTCACCAAATCCAAACCTCCCCAACACCTCCCATAAGTACCCCCACTCCACTCTATCAAAGGCCTTCTCCGCATCCAGCGCCACCACTATCTCAGCCTCCCCCTCAATCGCCGGCATCATGATGACATTCAACAATCTCCGCACATTCGTGTTCAGCTGCCTTCCCTTAACAAAACCTGTCTGGTCCTCGTGTACAACCCCTGGCACACAGTCCTCTATCCTGGTGGCCAGGATCTTTGCCAGCACCTTGGCATCCACATTAAGGAGAGCTATGGGCCTGTATGAACCACACTGCTGGGGGTCCTTGTCCCTCTTTAACATTAAAGAAATCAGCGCCCGCGACATCGTCGGGGGCAAAGTCCCCCCTTCCCACGCCTCATTAAGTGTCCGCACCAGCAAGGGGCCCACTAGGTCCACAAACTTTTTATAAAACTCCACCGGGAACCCATCCGGCCCTGGCGCCTTCCCTGACTGCATCTGCCCGATCCCCTTAACCAGCTCCTCCAGCTTAATCGGCGCCCCCAACCCCTCCACCTGCTCCTCCTGCACCTTCGGGAAAGATAGCCCGTCGAGAAAACTCTCCATTCCCCTCCTCTCCACCGTTGGCTCCGACCGGTACAGTTCCCCGTAAAAGTCCTTGAAGACCTCATTCACCTCTACCCCCTTCCGCACCACATTCCCACTCTTATCTCTCACTCCAGCAATTTCCCTAGCCGCATCCCGCTTGCGGAGCTGATGAGCCAGCATCCTACTCGCCTTTTCACCATGTTCATACACTGCCCCTTGTGCCTTCCTCCACTGTGCCTCCGCCTTTCTAGTGGTCAACAGATCAAATTTAGCCTGTAGGCTGCGCCTCTCCCCCAACAATCCCTCCGCGTACCTCCTATCTACCTCCAGGATCTTCCCCACCAGTCTATCCTTCTCACTCCTCTCCCCGTGTGCCCGGATGGATATCAGCTCCCCACGAATCACTGCCTTCAGGGCTTCCCAGACCATCCCCACCCAGACCTCCCCCGTATCATTCACCTCGAGGTACCCCTCAATACTTGCCCGGACCCTCCTGCACACCTCCTCCTCCGCCAACAACCCCACATCCAACCGCCACAACGGGCACTGGTCCCGCACCTCCCCCATCTCCAACTCCATCCAATGCGGAGCGTGGTCGGAGATTGCAATGGCCGAATATTCGGCCTCCTCCACTCTCGGAATCAGTCCCCTACTCACCACGAAGAAGTCTATCCGAGAATAAACCCTATGTACATGGGAGAAGAAAGAGTACTCCCGTGCCCTCGGCCTCACAAACCTCCATGGGTCCACCCCTCCCATCTGGTCCATAAACCCCCTCAGTACCTTGGCCTCCTACCCGTCCTTGAACTGGACCGATCCAGTGAAGGATCCAACACCGTATTGAAGTCCCCCTCCCATAATCAGACCTCCCGCCTCTAGATCCGGGACACGTCCCAGCATACGCCTCATAAAGCCCGCATCATCCCAATTTGGGGTATACACACTAACAAGTACCACCTTCTCTCCCTGTAACCTGCCCTTTACCATAACAAACCTACCCCCCTTATCCGCCACTACCTCAGTTGCCTCAAACGACACATTTTTCCCCACCAGAATCGCCACTCCCCGGTTCTTCACATCCAACCCGGAGTGGAAAACCTGCCCCACCCACCCCTTCCTCAGACGGACCTGGTCCGCCACCTTCAGGTGGGTCTCCTGAAGCATTGCCACATCTGCCTTTAGCCCCCTCAGATGAGCAAGTACCCTAGACCGCTTCACCGGCCCATTCAGTCCTCTCGCATTCCTCAGCCTTAAAATCTGCAAAACAGAGCAGGAGATCTCCTCCTCTGGTGCTCCACCGGCCACCATCTTGGAATCCTTCCCCCGTTTTTTTCTGGGGAGCTGCTGCCGTTTTTTTCCCCCTTTCCACTCGAGTCATGAAATGTGGAGAAAGTTGATCACCACACCTTCTCCCACCGGGAGACATCGAAAAAATTCCGCTTTGGGCTCTAAAAAGAGCCGAAAAAAGTCCGTTTGACTCGGGAGCTCCCAAATGTGCGGCTTCCTATGTCATCGCCGCCACCAGAAGTTCTTGACAACATTTGTTAAAATCGCACCATTTCACCAGGGCTATAAAAACGTGACATGGTAGTAGGTAATTTGTTCAATTATCATTTTTTTTTTCCATTCATAACACCTCCCACACTCTCCTGCCCTCCACCCACCATCCTTACGGTTACTGTAGAGGTCTAACAACCAAAATCAAAAATGCAACATAATTCTTTCTCAGAAGATATTATATGTAAAGAAAGCTTAAATAGGTCATGTACCTTGCCAATTAATGTCTTGTAAAAGAACAGAAATTATTCTGTATTCACTACTATAAGAACAAAAACTCCTTGGCCGCAATATTCACTTCCATAGGCCTCTGGAGCCAGTGCTATGAAGTGGGAGAATCTGAAAATAGCAAGTAAGGTGACTGCCAGGGTACAAGCAAGGATGTGCCGAAAGCATAGTGGGCTGGTGATGTCAACCAGTCCTTCCAGCTGATTTGATGCATGTTCTGCCAATTTGGACCACGCTGGTTCAGTTAACACCGTTTCCTATTTGCTCTCAGCCATTCAATTTTCAGAGTCTGCATGTGTTAGAATCCCTGCAGTGCAGCAGGAGGCCATTTGGCCCACTGAGTCTGCTCCGACCCTTAAAAAGAGCATCCTACACATGTCCACTCACCCATCCTTCCAGCCCCATCCCCTAACTCCATAACACAACCTACACATCCCTGGACACCAAGGGGCAATTCAGCATGGCCAATCCACCTAACCCGTGCATTTTTGGACTGTGGGAGGAAACACCCAGAGGAAACCCACGCAGACACAGGGAGAATATACAAACTCCACACAGACAGTGACCCAAGGCGAGAATTGAACCCGGGTTCCTGGCGCTGTGAGGCAGCTGTAACTTTTGAGCTACTCTCCTTCATACAAAGTTTATGGAAATACTGTGGTGCATTCTTCAAAGAGATTTGGTAACTCTAGATTTTGAAATCGGTGTTGCTACAGCCCGATGGGGAGTTGTCTGCCCTGAAAACAGAAAGCCTGCCAAAGTTATGGGATCCCTCTGGGGTTGCAGCACAACAGAGATGCAAAGGATCGGCTGCAGAAAGGGCAAGCTATCAACAGAGAAAGAAAAGAGAATGGCTCTCCACTCAAGGCCCTAATGACCAAGGGTATTCAGGGAGCACTCCTCCTATCTCCCCCTCAGCCAGGAGAATGTGTGAGGTGCCCACAATTTACAAAGGAGAAGGTTACTAAACTGTACCACTTTTTTCAACAGGACCTATTGCCACACAGCAAGGAGAAACTGGCAATGCCCTGTTGATCATCAAGATTACTGTTACACTGATTTGAAGTAAGCACATCCTTCCAGGCAGGATCAGGTGGCTTAGTCAACATTTACCAGATCGTCTTTCATCACTGATCTTCTATCCCATCAGAAAAAGAAGAACGAGCAGGCACATGACTTTACTAGGGTGGCAGGAATCCCAATGGCGAAAAGAGCATACATGAGACTCTGAAGGCACCACATGTGGACTGGAAATCATACCGGAAGCACAAAGGGCGGGATTCTCAGGTCGGCAATGGCAAAATCGCGATCGGCCGGAGAATACCCGTTTCCGGCCAAATCAGGTGGATACGCCACTTTCGCGATGCTCCCCCCCGCCCCCAGCCCCCTCCAAAGGGGCATATCGACAGCCTTAGGACGTTGCCAGAGGCCAACCCCCCGATGTTTCGCCCCTGACCGGCCGAGTTCTCGACGGTGTCGGTTGTGTGTGCTATCATCCATCGGGAACTCAGCGTGGCGGCTGTGGACTCAGTCCAGCACTGCCACAGTTGGGAGGGCCGATCTGAGGGCAGGAGGGACTTTGTCAGGGGCTGGGAACACTGTTTGGGGGGTGGTCCGGGGCCTGTGAGCCGCCCAAAGGGGGGGCATTATTTTGCAGGCCGGGTCCGCGTGCGGCTGGTGCTATGTTGCACGCTGCGGTCGCTGCAGGCCGACACAGTGCGCATGGGCAGCCATGGACCCGGCAATTCTCCGGGCCATATCAGCAGCTAGAGCTGGGTGCTCAATGCTGCTCGGATGCTAGCCCCCAGCTAAACGGAGCATCAGTGGCCATTTTGCGTCGGATTTTTAGGAGAAAAACGCCACCGTTCCCAAACCGGCATGAAGACATAGCCTCACAATTGGAAAATCCAGCCCAAAGTCTACCACCCTATTAGTGTGTAGTTTATGTGCAGCCATGCAGAGAACGCAATGTCGGTGAATGCCTGCTATCGTGGCAGGAGCCATAATACTTTCATCCTCAAGCAGTCAGCCGTTCCCACCATTTTTTGGCCATCGTGACAAACCACGGCTGGTTGCTTATTGACACCTGGCTCATATCTCCCCTCCATCTCCAGCTATATTACTGCAATGCGCTTCTAACAAATGGCATACAGTCGGAAGGAACATTGTGGAGCAAACCATGGATATCCTAAAGCAATCGGTCTGCTGCGTGAACAGCTGGAGTGGGAGCACTCCTTTACTAAGCAGAGTGGGTCCCCAAGTTCCTGGTCACCTGCCGTGTACTCCACAATGTTGCTATCATAAAGCATATCAATTATTCCTCAAAACAATTTTATTGCGTAATGATGCAATTGTGATTTCTACTAGAAACTAAGGGCCTGCAAAGAAACATGCCAATAAAAATATTTCATTACAGTACTGAAATAAATCCAAAACTGTAGAATTGATGGGATCATGTGTCTAGCTCTCCAAAAACCTTGATTTAATTTTCTGTTCACCGATGTGATTATCAGGGCTGTACACAGGATTATATAATGACATCACTAGCTTCATGCTTCCCCACGCCTGAAAAAAATGGTTACATATTTATACAGAGCCACATCAAGATTTCTGCTTTGTCATACAAAGAACATTACACCACATGAACAGGCCCTTTGGCCCACCAAGCATGTGCCGATCCAGAAAACAATCCAAGTTTATTCAATCTCTCCTCATAGCTAACACCCTCCAGACCAGGAAACATCCTGGTAAACCTTCTTTGCACTCTCTCCCAAGCATCCACATCCTTCTGGTAGTGTGCCGACCAGAATTGCACACAATATTCCAAATGTGACCTAATTAAAGTTTTATACAACTGTAATATGACCTGCCAACTCTTGTTCTCAATGCCCCGGCCGATGAAGGCAAACATGCCGTATGCCTTCTCGACCACCTTCATTGCCACTTTCATAGAACTATGGGCCAGAACGCCCAGATCCCTCTATGTCAATGCTGCAATTTACTGTGTAATTCACACCTGAATTCGATCTTCCAAAATGCATCACCTCACATTTGTCCGGATTGTACTCCATCTGCCATTTCTCTGCCCAATTCTCCAAATCTATCTATATTCTGCTGTATTCTCTGTATTCTCTTCAATATCTACAACTCCACTTATCGTAGTGTCCTCTACAAACTTGCTAATCAGACCATATAAATTTTTCTCCAGATTATTTATACATATTAAAAACAACACTGGGCTGAGCACTGATCCTTGTGGAAGACTACTATAGTTACAGATCTCCAGTCACAAGACTGTCTCACAGAAATGTCAGATTTACATTTCATTCTTGTATACGCCTGAAGGTTTCTTGCATTTGGATTGTTGGTTGTGTGCAAATGCCACAATACAAAGGCATAAACAGATATTCACAATGAGGCAATTGATAATGTGCATGCTGCAATACTGTATAAATATTCCAAGGCATAAAAAGAGAGGGCACTGCAGTTGAATCCTAACCTCAGGGAAGCCTCATACCTTCCAGGATTCACCAGTTTGGATTCTGCGGCCTCAGAAACACCTGCCTGGTCCCCTAATCATAGAAACCCCCATTATTAATGTTTTTCCAATGTTCTTCCAGGCCCCTGTACAGCGGAGACATTTTTGAAAAATAACAGGTGGGCTTCGCTGGCTCGGCCAGCATTTATTGCCCATCTCCAATTGCCCCTTGAACTGAGTGACTTGCTAAACTATTTCAGAAGACATAGAAGGGTCAACCACATTGCTGTGACCAGGTAAGGATTGCAGATTTCCTTCCCTAAAGGGCATTATAGTGAACCAGATAGGTCTTTATGACAATTGACAATGGCTCCATGGCCATCATTAGACTTTGCAGTCCAGATCTTTTTAATTGAATTCACATTTCACCATTTGCTATGGCAGGAATTGAACCTGTGCCACAAAGCATTAAACCTGGATCTCTAGATTACTGATCCAGTGACAATAGCATTATTCTACCACCTCTGCTTGACATAGACATGGACATAGCTCTGTTTGCACTCCCCAAAGAAACTATCACTCATTAGAATTCAGAACTGAATACTGGTTGGGACTCCTCCACTGCCTTCCTGGTTCTCCTTGTCCATCCTGTACTCACCCATTCCCACTTTGATGGCTGTGGAGTCACCCTATCCGGAAATATGCCATCCATGTAGCTCTCAGCCTCACAGATGTATTGGGGTGACACCAGCTGCTGCACAAGCCCCATGTGCATCCTGTGGTGCCTTGACATGCCTTAACTGACTTAACTTAAAACTTACATAAACAAACAATAACCAATCAGCTGCTTCTCGTGTTCACAACACTTTTTTTGAATAGGGAAGTTAATTTAAATGAACACAAGACTTATTTACTTGCGTATACTTAAAAATACCAAATTTAAAATTTACCTAACATAGCTACAAACTAAGTAATCAACTAAATATCTTTGTTTAACCTACTGTTCTCAATTAGAGAAATGAAACAACAATAATAGATACCTATCAAGTACCTACTTGTTAACTGAGCTCGATCCTTGATTTTTTTTTTGTTACTGAATATATACTGCCATTGCTCAGCTTCATGCTCTGTGCAATCCCCGAGCGT
Organism: Scyliorhinus canicula; assembly: GCF_902713615.1. Taxonomy (NCBI): domain Eukaryota; kingdom Metazoa; phylum Chordata; class Chondrichthyes; order Carcharhiniformes; family Scyliorhinidae; genus Scyliorhinus; species Scyliorhinus canicula. Next base: position 53,586,010 of record NC_052149.1, on the reverse strand, counting down.
CAATCTTGCAGGTGGCTTTGAATAACTTGGTGTTCCGATTCAGTGCCATCCCAGTGGCTACAGCATGGCTGGGGACTTTCAGTGGAGGAGACTGCAGATGGCTTCACAGAACAAACTTGAGTAGTTCTGGGCCTAATTAAGGATGTGGCTTCGTACCACACCATATCTGTATAGACAGGAGCTGCGTGGGCTGGCTAGCTGACAAATAACATTCAAGGGCACTGACTGAGTAACAGCAGTGGGACTTGAATGATGGCATCATGGTGCCGCTGGCATTCCCCTGTGGTAGCACCTCAGAAATAGTAATAAACTGCTGGCAGGTTGCTGGATTGCAGAGAGCCTGCATATCACTGAGCACTTGGGATCCACAGCAATGATGTCTGCAATCTGAATGGCACCAAGCATAGATCTCATGTTCTCAGTCTGAGAGTCCACTGCAACACTGCAATGTTGGGTGGCTTCTGCCTATGCGGCAATGGAAGCCGAGACCTTGACCATCAAATGCTGTATCATGGATGGGTCCGAAGGTCCTGTCGCTACTGCCACTGGAAAGAATGAGCTCAAAAGAGCTGTGCAAAACCCTTGCCAAAGTGGAACCGGGCTGTTCCATGCTCCTTGACAGTAACAACATACTGCCTGGCAGGCCAACCAATTCACCAAGCATCTGTGTGCAAGCTCATCAAGGTTCTCCTGTATGCCAATCCATCAAAGTCCACAGTTGAGTCAGTTCTTCAGTTCTGTAACAGAAATTACCTGCAACCTCTCTCTCCAGGGAGCAAATACATGAACTGTCTTTTCACCCTGACCTGGCTGCAGTCGCTTGTGCCTGTGACTCAATGCATGCAGAACTCAATTCTATATTACTCTTTAAGGTATATCTGAGCTGGTGGCTGCGCCTGTCAGAACAAGTGACAGTGCTTCTTTCTTAGAGGTTTCTAAAAGCTCACACATCCTTATGAGGTGCGCCAGATGGCAGATCTTTAGTATCTGTAACCATATATGGAAGAGAGTGTATGGCAGGAAGGGAATTTGGGTGGAAAGCATGAGGTCCATGGTAGCATCATCCGCGACTTTCAGGCTTTCATTTCACAATTATTGTGACTCCCCTTGAAGAGGGACAAACTGCCTTTTAGACTTGAGCTAGCTGAAACATGCACCAGCCACACATGTTGCCTGGCCCCATGTTGAGCACATAGCCAGCTAGTGATGTGCTTGGTGCTGGGCTGCACATTGAAATGGAGGAGGTAGCATGGAGTTTGCAAGCTGCCTGCCTCATGGACCAGATGTGGGCGAATCATGATTCAGGATCTCCATGCCCAAAAACTGAGGTTATTGAAGTTCTTTCCCCATAGCACATATATAGCACCCTTAACTAAAAAACATCCCAAGCTGCTTCACATTTACAAACTGGACACTGAGCCAATAGAGGTAAATTAGGAAAGGTTTGAAAGCTGACCAAAGAGATGGGGAGGTGGTAAAATGACAGAATTGTTTAGGGAGAAATGGCCAGACAATAGGATCTAAAAGAGTGAAGGCTCTGCCATCAATGGATTGTCGAGGCAGGATGGTTGTAGGCGAAATAGAACTGGAGGAGATTACAATGATGTGGTTGAACAAGGCCTGAAAAAGATTTTAAGGGCAAGAATAATGATTTAAAATTTACTGGAGGATGGATACTATTTAAGAAAGGGTACTAAACAACGTCTTCCCAAGCCAATGAGAGCAAGATGAGGTATGTTACATATTCTGGACAAATGGAGCTAATGAAGGATGGGAATGTTAAACCATCAAGGAGAGTTCGATGTATTTGCGTTAGCAGGTAATTACTTTATACAAGGGTTTTATTGTCTATGGGCTGATAGTGCTAGGGATTTGCAACATTACAAAGGTGTCAGAAAATGTTCTTTATGCACAATGAAACAATTCATTTAAAATAAAATATTTTGAATTTTTACATCTGTATACTATACAATAGGTGAGCAAGATGGTTCGTATACGTACAATTGACATGCTCCCCTTTCGTCGGCCTTCCCTTTTGCTGTTCGGGCTACATCATGGGCCCTTTCTTCCATCATAAATGCTGTAGGCTCTCTTTCAGTTTGTATTTGTTACTGCTGCCCCCATGGCTTTGTATGGGGGGGCCCTCTGGCCCCCTCCTCGGTCTTCTCCCATGTCCCCTCCTGATGATTCCCTGGGTCCCTTCCTTGCTGTCCCCCTCTCTCCCTTTATTCCTATCTGCTCTGTTCCTATCTATTCCCCTTTTGGAATACTGCTTCTGCTGAAATTTTAATTTTCCCCGAGAAAATCGACGAACTGCTGCCACCTCCGAGAGAAATGCAACATTGACCCTCTCAAGGCAAACTTTATTTTCTCCAGCCTGAGAAACCCAGCCATGTCACTGACCCAAGTCTCCACACTCGGGGGCTTCAAGTCCCTCCATATTAAAAGGATCCGTCTCCAGGCTACCAGGGAGGCAAAGGCCAGAACGTTGGCCTCTTTCACTCTCTGAACTCCCGGATCTTCTGACACTCCAAAGATCGCTACCTCTGGACCCGGCACCACCCAAGTTCCGAGCACCGTGGACATTGCCTTCGCAACCCCCTGCCAAAACCCTCTGAGCTTTGGGCATGCCCAGAGCATGTGGACATGGTTTGCTGGGCTGCCGTACACCTCACACATCTATCTTCTACCCCGAAAAACGTGCTCATCCTCGCCACCGTCATGTGCCCCATGGACCACCTTAAATTGTATCAGGCCAATCCTGGCACATGAAGAGGAGGAATTGACCCTGCTTAGGGCATCCACCCATAGACCTGCCTCTAACGCTCCACCTAGCTTGTCCTCCCACTTGCCCTTAAGCTCCTCCACCGGGGTTTCCTCCGCATCCAACAGCTTCTGGTAGCATTGTGGATAGCACAATCGCTTCACAGCTCCAGGGTCCCAGGTTCGATTCCGGCTTGGGTCACTGTCTGTGCGGAGTCTGCACATCCTCCCAGTGTGTGCATGGGTTTCCTCTGGGTGCTCCGGTTTCCTCCCACAGTCCAAAGATGTGCGGGTTAGGTGGATTGGCCATGATAAATTGCCCTTAGTGTCCAAAATTGCCCTTAGTGTTGGGTGGGGTTACTGAGTTATGGGGATAGGGTGGAGGTGTTGACCTTGGGTAGGGGGTAGGGTGCTCTTTCCAAGAGCCGATGCAGACTCGATGGGCCGAATGGCCTCCCTCTGCACTGTAAACTCTGTAAAATATCCGACACTAGCCCCTCCCCCACCCAAGTACCGGACACGACTCTATCCTGTATCCCCCCCTGGCGGCAGCAGCGAAAAGACGGGCACCTGTTTTTTCAGGGACTTTGTGCTCTCTGCCTCCTCTTCGGATGCTCTTTGCATCGCCAGGGGTTCAATTGCCAGGGCGAACAGGAGTGGGGACAGCAGGCATTCCTACCTGGAGCCTCTGTGCAACTGGAAATATTCAGAGCTGGTGGTGTTGGTTGTACAGAAGTTTCACCCACGAGGTGAACCCCGTCCCTACCTCAAACTGCTCCAGTACCTCCATGAGGTACTTCCATTCGATTCTGTTGAAGTCCTTATCTGCATTCAGGGAGACAATCACCTCTGGTGTTCTCTCCCGGATGGGGTTCATATCACATTCAGCACGTCTGATGTTCAGTTAGCTGTCTATCCTTGACAAAGCACGTCTGGTCCTCTGATACACAGTCTTCCAGTCTCTTGGCCAGGACTTTCGCGAGTATTTGCGCATCTACATTAAGCAGCGAAATGGGTTTGTATATTCCGCATTCCATTTGGTCTTTGTCTTTCTTGGATATCAGTGATATGGTGGCCTGTGTTAGCGTTGGAGGCGGGAGCCCCTTGCTAGCAAGGCTGCGAACATCTCTTGTAGGAGCAGGGCCAGGGCAAATATTTTTAGAAGTCCGCTCGGAATCTACTGGGTCCCGAAGCCTTCCCTCCTGAATGGAGTTGATGTTCTCCATTACCTTTCCCAGTCCTATTGGTGTTTCCAGCTCCCTCCGTCTATTGTCCCCCATGACTTGCACGTCCAGTCCATCGAAGAACCGTTTCATCCTCGAGTCCCCGTCCCCGTACACAGAGATGTACAGTCCCCGGTAGAAGGGCTCAGATGCTCGGTTGACCTTTTTTGGTTTGGCTACCAGTCCGCCTCTGCAATCCTTCATCTGTGTTACCTTCCTTGTGGCTGCCTGCTTTCTCAGCTGGTGAGCCAATACATGGTTAGCCTTTGCTCCATGCTCATAAAAGGTGCCTCGTGTCTGCCGCAGTTGTTGCACTGCCTTCCTGGTGGATAGCAGGTTAAATTCGATTTGTAGCTTTTCCCTCTCCACCAGGAGCTCTACGGTCAGGGCCTGGGAGTACCTTCTGTCGACCTCCAGGATGGAGTCTATCAGTTCTTGCCTGGCCGCGTCCTCTTTCCTATCCCTATGTAACTTGTAGGTTATAATCTCTCCCCTAATCACCGCCTTCAGTCCCTCCCAGATCGTGGAAGGGGAGACTTCCCCATTCTGGTTGTGAGTGATGTATTCGCCTGTGGCCTTTGAAGTTTTCTGGCAGAAGACCTTATTGGCCAAGAGGGCCGTGTCCAACCTCCATGTGGGCATTGGGCATGGCCCGTCTCTAACCTCACATTCATGTAATCTGGAGCGTGATTGGAGATGACTATCGTGGAGTAATCTGCTCTTACTTTGTCTGGAATCACCAATTTCCCCACTTCAAAGAAGTCAATACAGGTGTATAACCTTGTGCACTGGTGAAAAGAACGAGACTTCCTTCTCACCAGGGTGTAGGAACCGCTATGGGTCCACTGCCCCCATCTGCTCCATGAATGCTCCCAGTTCCCTAGCCGTGCCTGTATCTGTCTGTCAATGGGTCCTGTTGACAGTTAAAGTCTCCCCCGCCAAGCCCCATGAAATCTGTGTCGTCCAAGTTGGGAGCCTACAAGTTCATCAGTACTACCGGTGCCCCATCCAGGACACCACTAAACGTGGTGTACCGTCCCCCTGGGTCCCTGACCATCCTCGTCACTGTAAACACTGTACTCTTGCTAATCAGGATAGCTACCCCCAGCCCTCGTCTGTAACATGAATTGTAGTCTGCCCCACCCAGCCCTTTCCTTACCCGCAGTCAGTTCTTCTCCCTCAGGTGCATCTCTTGAAGGAAGACGTTGTCGGCTTTCAAACTTCTCAAATGTGCGAAGACTCTGGATCTTTTCACTGGGCCATTAAGTTCTCTAATGTTACAGGTGATAATCCTGGTGGGGTTTTTTTGTCCACCCCCTTCCTGCAGGATCAACCATAGTTACCTGGCGGACGTGCTCCTGCACTCCGGGGTTTCCCTTTGTCGAGGGGGCACCTAAAATGGCCGCCAACTGTGCACGCCACATGGGTGCGCCCCTGCACTCCAGGGTCTCTGGCACCTTCCAAAGTGGCTGCTTGTGACGCCATTTTGTTCCTTCAACCGCCACCTTACCTTCTGAAGCTAATCTGAGAGCCGTCCCTTTCTTGTACTTGTATTTCCCCTTTAGTCCCCCCCCTGCTACCCACCTGGTTGAACTCGGCCCTGCGCTTTGCCATGTTTGCCCCAATGTCCTGGTAGACCCGGATTCTATGTCCTTCCCAGCTTCTCGCCTTCGCTTGCGAGGTAGGCAGAAAGCAGGAAATTATAGGCCAGTGAGCTTAACTTCGGTAGTAGGGAAGATGCTGGAATCTATCATCAAGGAAGAAATTGCGAGGCATCTGGATAGAAATTGTCCCATTGGGCAGACGCAGCATGGGTTCGTAAAGGGTAGGTCATGCCTAACTAATTTAGTGGAATTTTTTGAGGACATTACCAGTGCAGTAGATAACGGGGAGCTGATGGATGTGGTATGTCTGGATTTCCAGAGCCTTTGACAAGGTGCCACACAAAAGGTTGCTGCATAAGATAAAGATGCATGGCATTAAGGGTAAAGTAGTAGCATGGATAGAGGATTGGTTAATTAATAGAAAGTAAAGAGTTGGGATAAATGGGTGTTTCTCTGGTTGGCAATCAGTAGCTAGTGGTGTCCCTCAGGGATCCGTGTTGGGCCCACAATTGTTCACAATTTACATAGATGATTTGGAGTTGGGGACCAAGGGCAATGTGTCCAAGTTTGCAGATGACACTAAGATGGGTGGTAAAGCGAAAAGTGCAGAGGATACTGGAAGTCTGCAGAGGGATTTGGATAGGTTAAGTGAATGGGCTAGGGTCTGGCAGATGGAATACAATGTTGACAAATGTGAGGTTATCCATTTTGGTAGGAATAACAGCAAACGGGATTATTATTTAAATGATAAAATATTAAAGCATGCCGCTGTTCAGAGAGACTTGGGTGTGCTACTGCATGAGTCACAGAAGATTGGTTTACAAGTGCAACAGGTGATTAAGAAGGCAAATGGAATTTTGTCCTTCATTGCTAGAGGGATGGAGTTTAAGACTAGGGAGGTTATGTTGCAATTGTATAAGGTGTTAGTGCGGCCACACCTGGAGTATTGTGTTCAGTTTTGATCTCCTTACTTGAGAAAGGACGTACTGGCGCTGGAGGGTGTGCAGAGGAGATTCACTAGGTTAATCCCAGAGCTGAAGGGGTTGGATTATGAGGAGAGGTTGAGTAGACTGGGACTGTACTCGTTGGAATTTAGAAGGATGAGGGGGGATCTTATAGAAACATTTAAAATTATGAAGGGAATAGATAGGATAGATGCGGGCAGGTTGTTTCCACTGGCGGGTGAAAGCAGAACTAGGGGACATAGCCTCAAAATAAGGGGAAGTAGATTTAGGACTGAGTTTAGGAGGAACTTCTTCACCCAAAGGGTTGTGAATCTATGGAATTCCTTGCCCAGTGAAGCAGTTGAGGCTCCTTCATTACATGTTTTTAAGGTAAAGATAGATCGTTTTTTGAAGAATAAAGGGATTAAGGGTTATGGTGTTCGGGCCGGAAAGTGGAGCTGAGTCCACAAAAGATCAGCCATGATCTAATTGAATGGCGGAGCAGGCTCGAGGGGCCAGATGGCCTACTCCTGCTCCTAGTTCTTATGTTCTTATGTCCACCACAGGATCCTCACGATCCCGGTAACAATGCAGTTTTGTGATTATTGCCTTTGGTTTCTCCCCTGCTTTGAGCTTCGGTCAGAGTGATCTGTGCGCCCTGTCGACCTCTGGTGGATTGGGGAATCTGTCCCTCCTGACTAGGTTGCTCAGCATCTGGCTTGCCCACAATCCGTATATTCTGGCGTCGGGACCTATTCTCCTGGTCCCCGCCTTACCCCTTAAAGCTCCCCTGGATCACCACCAATATTTTGATTTTGCCCCCCAAAATGACAATCCTGTCACTCTGGTCCATCGACACCTTCCCAGCTTGAGGATCACCTTCCCCCGAGCCTGCAACTTCTTCCCCAGTCTATCGATCGCCATCTTCCTGGCGACCAACACCTCCGTCACTGCGGCCTTGATTTCCACTTTTATCACCCCACTCATTGCCATCAGTTCCTTTATCCTTTATCAGGAACGTCTTCCATCCATCTCCAGGTTGGGGGGGGGGGGGGGGGGGGGGAAGAGGCCGTTGTTCGGGTCGCTGGTCTCCCTCTTTCCGGGGAGGCTGAGGATCCCTCGCTTCGTGGGTCCTTCGCTGCTCGTGGCCTTTTCCTCCGCTCCTGCCGTCTCTGCGGCCCCTCGGGCTCCTGTTTGCTGACATGGTGATTCTATCCCTTCCCTTTCTTTATTGTTGGTGAGATAAGACTGAATTTTTGGGCTAATTTTTTTTAAAAGTGCCTATTTGGTTGTGTTCTGAGGGACAGCCATCTGATGTGCGTCTGCTCAGCACATCACCGTCACTGGAAGTCCTCATGAAACAATTCATAACCAGAATAAAGCCTGGAAAAATGTTTTGAACAAACACAATGGGTTCATAGAATCTATCTCCCATTCTTGAGTAGTTATAGTGCAGAGCCAGAAAATGTGTTTTAAATGAAGGGACAATGAATAGATACTTTTCTTTGTTACAGTTTATTTAATTATGTTGTTAGGATTGTTGGAATCTCTTTCCTCTCACGCATGATATGATTTAGAGATAATTTCAAACTTTCCTTTGTAACTAAGCACAGAACTTATGGATGACCAAATTTTGGTCCTCAGATGTCAACATCCTCATTGTAAGATCCACAGTAACTTTATCCCACAGTATTTTAGATTTGGAGTATCACAGTTCTATATGAAAACTTAGCTTTGGACAGCATTCTCATTTTTTTCTCCACACACTGTTGTATTTCAGTGTGCAAAAGACCAAATGAAGAGAAAAATTACAGCAAGGTGTGTCAGTTGTGACTCAACAGCAGAACTTTTCCCTGAATCAGAAGGATGTGGGTTCAAGTCCTGCTCTAGGGTTTGAGTGCAACACTCAAGGCTGACACTATAGGCAAGTGCTACACTGTCAGGAGTGCTGTCTTTCAGAAGGGACATTAAATTGAGGCTCAATTTGGTTTTCAGTTGGTAGGACAGCTGATGAGCGGTGGCAACTGTTCAAGGAGATGCTCAATTCTTCACAACTAAAATATATTCCAGAGAGGAAGAAAGGCAGTAAGAAGAGTAAAAAAAATAAAAATTCATGGCTAAGGAAGGAGGTTAAGGACAATATAAGACAGAAACTAAGATATACAATGCTGCAAAGGCCAGTGGCAGGCTGAAAGATTGGGAAACTTTCAAACATAAACAAAGGGTTACTAAAAGGTAATAAAAAGACACAAGGTAAATTACGAAAGAAAGCTAGCGCAAAATATCAAAAATGATAGCAAAAGCTTCTATAAGTAAATAAAATGGAAGAGAGTCGTTAAAGTGAATGTTGGTTCCTTGGAAGTTGAAACTGGAAAGTTAATAGTGAGGAACACAAATGGTGGAGATGTGAAATCAATATTTTGCCTCAGTTTCCATGGTGGAGGACACGAGGTCCATTCCTATAGGGATGGGTCATTCAGAGGTAATAGAAAGGGTGGAGGTTAGAACAATCAGCATTAATAGGGAAATAAGTCTCAACAAACTGTTGGAATTGAAGGCAGACAAGTCTCCAGGGCTTGATGGCCTAGATCCTATGTTAAAGGAAGTGGTAGCAGGGGCTGGTTTAGCTCACTCAGCTAAATCGCTGGCTTTTAAAGCAGACCAAGCAGGCCGGCAGCACGGTTCGATTCCCGTACCAGCCTCTCCGGACAGGCGCCGGAATGTGGCGACTAGGGGCTTTTCACAATAACTTCATTGAAGCCTACTCGTGACAATAAGCGATTTTCATTTTTCAGTGATAGTGGATCCATTGGTTATAATATTCCAAAATTCTCTGGACACGGGAAAAGTTCCAGTGGATTGGAAAAATGCTAATGTAATGTCTTTTTTCAAAAAGTGAGGGAGGCAGAATGTAGGAAATTACAGCCCAGTTAGCTTAACATTTGTTAGGAAATTGTTAGAATGTATTTTGAAGGAAATAATATCAGGACAGTTAGAAAGTCAAACGCAATCCATCAGAGCCAGCATGATTTTATGAAGGGCAAATCATGTCCAACTTGTGTTTGGTGTTCGCTGTCTAGCAAAGAATCCACAGAACTGTTTGTGTAATGATCTGGTACAGAGCAAGTTATCATGGAGTTTGTTTATACTCCCCTGGAACTACCCCAATGCACAACTGTCCTCATGTACGTCTTATAACCATCCCCGGATCACCGACTCTGCATTGTCACATCACCACTGTCTCGAGACCACGTGGTGGATCTTTACCGCCACCAACTATCTACAATATTGCTTACAGGCACATCACCATATGACTTTTGCTAGAGTTCTTCGAAGATGCAACAAACCAAGTGCATAATTGGGGATCCTGTAGAGATGTAGTGTATCTGGACTTCCAGAAGGCATTTGATGAGGTGTCGCACAGAAGGTCATTACACAAGGTTGGATCACATGGGGTTAGGGGTAACTTATTAGGTTGGATAGAAGACTTGCTGATGGACAGAAGACAGATAGTCGGGAGAAAAGGGTCTTTTTCTGGATGACAAGATGTAACCAGTGGGATGCCATAGGGTTCAGTCCTTGGGCGCCAATCATTTACAATATATATTAACGACTTGGATACTGGGATTGAAGGTTCTTTATCCAAATTTCCAGATGACACTAAAAATAGATGAGACAGTAAGTTGCAATGAGGAAATAAGAACCTTGCAAATGGATATAGATAGGTTAGGTGAGTGGGTTAAATGTGGCAGATGGAGTTTAACGTGGATAGGTGTGAGGTCATCAATTTTAGTCAGAGAAATAGAAAGGCAACTTATTATCTAAATGGGGAGAGGCTTTGGGGTGCTCCGGTGCAGAGGGATCTGGGTGCCCTCGAGGAAGAGTTGCAGAAAACTAGCATCCAGGTAATAAAGAAATTGAATGGAATGTTGACATTTATAGCTAAAGGAATAGAGTATAATGGAAGTGTTGATGCAACTGTATAAAGCATTGGTGAGACCACACCTGGAGTATTGTGCACAGTTTTGGTCCCTCTGTTTGAGAAAAGATGTAGTGGTATTGGAGGCAGTTCAGAGAGGTTCACTAGATTGATTCCAGAGATGAAGGATGTGTTTTATGAAGAGGGATTAAGCGGTTTAAGCCTATACTCTCTAGAGTTTAGTAGAATAGGTGAGATCAAATGTAGGTATATAGGATGAGAAAAGGTATGGATAAAGTAGGCGTGGAGCAGATGCTTCCTCTTGTGGGACATTCTAGAATGAGAGGTCAAAGTCTCAGGATAATCTACAGTGCCGAAGGAGGCTACTCAGCCCATCGAGTCTGGACCGGCCCTTGGAAACAGTACCCTTCTTAAGCTTCCACTTCCACCATATCCCTGTAACCCAGTAACCCCACCTAATCTTTTGGACGCTAAGGGGCAACTTAGCATGGCCAATCCACCTAACCCACACATCACTTTTTTAAAATTTAGAGTACCCAATTATTATTTTTTTTCCAATTAAGGGGCAATTTAGCGTGGCCAATCGACCTAACCTGCACACCTTTGGATTGTGGAGGTGAAGCCCATGCAGACATTGGGAGAATGTGCAAACTCCACACGGACAGTGACCCAGGGCCCGGATTCGAATCCGGGTCCTCAGCGCCGCAGTCCCAGTGCTAACCGCTGTAGCCACCTGGGGTGGTCACGTCCAGATTCCAAAATGGACACTCGCAAAGACTGCAGGGAAAAATGGACAGCACTAGAAAAACAAGCAGGTACAAGGTTTCCTGTGGATTGGAACCTGCAGAGCCCAGACAGAACTGAAACTACAAGCCATTAGCATAGTAATGAGCTATCTCCGGGGACAAAAGAGAAACATTTAAACAATCGGTACCAGGGCAGACTCCCCGGCGCCAGTGGAGATTAAAACAAAGGCAGGCCAACAGTTACCTAGGGCCCGCCCAGCGATCAGGGAACGACCCAGTTATTGGAGAGAATTGATACAAACGATTGGGACATGGTCCAATTAATTGGGACCAAGTCCAGGGTCTGCCCAGAAGGGCGCAAAACCCTTTGGACTATAAAGCAGAGTCCCCAAGGTCAGAACGGCCTCTCGGAAGAACTCGTGAACTTCACCTTGGCATTTGGCTCTCAGCGACGAGAGGCCCGCCAAGCACCAGCCAAGTAAGTCTAAGGTCAACGCACGCTACAAGATAGGCGTTCCTAGCTACTATTCTATACCAGTTCGAAGCCAGCAGTATCAGAACCGGACAACGGCCATTATTCCTCTGACTGAGTGGGCACCCGAAGCTAAGCATAGGCTTTTAGTGGTAGTTGTAGTTTAGTGAGTAGAGTTTATGCATGAGTAATAATTGACTGTGTGTGTAAATAAATGTGCATTGATTTCAAACTTACTAACTGGTGTATCGAGTCATTGATCAGTATTCGTTTTTGAACCTTGTAGCCGTATCAAAAAGATACCTGGCGACTCTTGAGCAAAGGTAATTAAAACAGAGCAAATTAAGGAAAGCATAACGAGCAACACTGCTGCTACACGTGCCGCCCCTCCCGCACATCCTTTGACTGTGGGAGGAAACCAGAGGACCCAGAGGAAACCCACACAGACACGGGGAGAAATTGCAAACTTCACACAAACAGACACCCAAGGCTGGAAATGAGCTGGAGCTGTGAGGCAGCAGTGCTAGCCACAGTGCCAACCCAGGAGTAAGAAATTTAAAACAGAGCCGAGGAGAAACTCATGAATCTGTGGAATTCCCCCCCCCCCCCCCCCCGTGGATGCTGGGATAGTGAATAAGTTTGAGGAGTGAGACAGATTTTTAAATGAGTAATGGGTTGAAGGATTACGTAGGTCGGGTAGGACAGTGGAGATAAAGCCATGCTGAGATCAGCAATGATCGTATTGAATGGTGGAGCAGGCTCAATAGGCTAAATTGCCTACACCTGCTCCTAGTTCTTATGTTCTAAGAAAGAACCATTCTGTCTAATTCCACCTTCCAACTCTTGGTCTGTAGCCCTTTAGGTAACAGTACCTCAAACACAAATCCGATGTTCTTGATTAATATGGGGATTTCTTGATTGATATGGGGATCAAGGGTTATGGGGAGAAAGTAGGAGAATGGGTATGAAGAACTTGATCAAAAAGTGGAGCAGACGTGATGGGTCGAATGGCCTAGTCCTGTTCCTATATCTTATGGATGTAAATAATAATCTTTATTAGTGTCACAAATAGGCTTAACACTGTAATGAAGTTACTGTAAAAAGCCCTAGTCGCCACACACCGGCGCCTGTTCAGGTACAGTGAGGGAGAATTCAGAATGTCCAAACTACCTAACAGCACGTCTTTCGGAACTTGTGGGAGAAAACCGGAGCACCCGGGGGAAATCCACGCAGATACGGGGAGAACATGCAGACTCTGCACAGACAGTGACCTAAGCCGGGAATCGAACACGGGTCTCTGCGCTGTGAAGCAACAGTGCCAACCACTGTGGTACCGTGCTGCCCAAAGGAACTCATGACACTATTGGGAAGGGGGGGGGGGGGAAATCTCCAGTGTCTTGACCAACATCAAAAAAACAGATTAGCTGGTCATTTATCAGATTCCTGTTAGTGGAAACTGGTGTATGAATTGGCTAATGCGCTTCCTACATTACAACACTTTTTCCAAAAGTTCAAAAGTGCTTCAATGGCTGTGAAATCCTTTGGGACATCCAGTGGTCATGAATGTTGCTGTATAAATGCAAGTGTTTCCAAGCCTCCTTCATCAAGGAATGAAGAGTTATCACATCGTCTATACATGCCACAGCATTTCACATCCAATAAATTATGTTCAAAAGGCACATCTCTGTTGCGATGTGAGGAAATACTCGGCTGTCTTGAGCAAGGGCTCCACATACACAGTGCCAATACCAAAACACTCATGTTTTTTTTTTGACTTTGAGTACCCAATTTTTTTTTCAATTAAGGGACAATTTAGCATGGCCAATCCATCTAACCTGCACATCTGTGGGTTGTGGGGATGAAACAACATACAAACACGGGGAGAATGTGCAAACTCCAACACTCAGCTGTTTAACAGTCTTCACAGTCCTGCAGCTTGACAATGGACAGCATCCTCACCTCTCAGTCAGAAGACTGGGAATTCAAACCTGACTAGGGACTGGGGTGCATAATCTCAGCTGCAACTTAAATGCTAATACTGTGAGTGAGCTGCATTGATAGATGGGCTACTTTTAACTTTCTAAACTAGGTTTTCTTGCATCTATTTAGATTTCTTAATATTCATGTATGGGCTGTGGGTGTTGCTGGTTAGGCCAGCATTTATTGCCCATCCTTAGTTGCCCTTCAGAAGGTGGTGGTGAGTTGCCTTCTTGAACCAATGCAGTCCTGGAGGTGTAGGTACACCCACTGTGCTGTTAGGGAGGGAGTTACAGGATGTTGTCCCAGCGACAGTGAAGCAGCAGCAATATATTTCCATGTCAGGGTGGTGAGTGACTTGGAGGGGAATCTCCAGGAGGTGGGGTTCCCAGGTATCTGCTGCTCTTGTTCTTCTATATGGTGGTGGAGGTGGGTTTGGAAGGTGCTGTCCAAGGCACCTTGCTGAGTTACTGCAGTGCATCTTATAGTTGGTACATGTGGCTGCCACTGTTTGTCGGTGGTGAAGGGCTGAATGTTTGTAGGAGGAGGAGCTAGCAGGTGGGCTGCTTTGTCCTGGATGGCGCCGAGCTTCTGGAGTTGTTGGACTGCACACATCCAGGCAAGTGGAGAATATTCCATTACACTCCTGACTTGTGCCTTGTAGATGGTGGACAGGCTTTGGAGGTTCAGGAGGTGAGCTGCCATGGAATTCCAAGCCTTTGACGTGCCCAGGAAACCACAGTATTAATATGGCTAGTCCAGTTCAGTTTCTGATCAATGGTAACCCCCAGGATGTGATTGTGGGGGATTCAGCAATAGTAATGACACTGAATATCAAGGGGCGGTGGTTAGACCCTCTTTTGTCGGAGCTGGTCATTGCCTGCCACTTATGTGATGCGAATGTAACTTGCCACTTGTCAGCCCAAACCTGGATATCATCCAGGTCTTGCTCCATTTGGACAAGGACGGCTTCATTATCTGTGGAGTAAGAATGGTGCTGAACATTGTGCAGTCATCTGCAAACATCTCCACTTCTGACCTTATGATGAAGGAGCTGAAGATGGTTGGGCCTCGAACACTACCCTGAGGATCTCCTGCAGTGATGTCCAGGAACTGAGATGATTGACCTCCAACCACCACCGCCATCTGCCTTTGTGCCAGGTATGACTCCAAAACAGTGGAGAGGTTTCCCCCGACTCCAGTCTAGTTAGGACTCCTTGACGCCATACTCGGTCAAATGCTGCCTTGATGGCAAGGGTAGTTACTCACCTCATCTCTGGCATTAAGCTCGTTTCTCTATGTTTGAACCAAGGCTGTAAAGGAGGTCAGGAGCTGATTGACCCTGGCGGAACCCAAACTGAATGTCCGTAAGCAGGTTACTGCTGAGTAAGTGCCACTTGATAGCACTATTGATGACTCCTTCCATCACTTTGCTGATGATGGAGAGTAGACGGATAGGGCGGTAATTGGCTGGGTTGGATTTGTCCTGTTTCTTGTGTACAGGACACACTGGGGCAATTTTCCACATTACCAGGTAGATGCCAGTGTTGTAGACGTACTGGAACAGCTTGGCTAGGGGTGCGGCACGTTCTGGAGCACCAGTCTTCAGCACTATTGCTAGGATATCATCAGGCTCCATAACCTTTGCATAATCCACTACCTTCAGCCGTTTCTTGATAGCATGGAGTGAATCGTATTAGCTGAAGATTAACATCTGCAAAGCTGGGGACCTCCGGAGGAGAGACCGAGATGGATCATCCATTCAGCACTTCTGGCTGAAGGGTGTTGTGAATGCCTCAGCCTTGTCTTTTGCACATGTGTTGGACTCCTCCATTATTGAGCGTGGGGATATTTGTGGAGCCTCCTCCTCCAGAAACCTCCATGACATGACCACAGAAACTAAAGGAGTATCCAACACATTAGCTGAACAACATAGTGAAAAATAATCATTTGGTAATACAGAACTTTTATTGCTGGAAAAAAGGGAACATGCTGAAGTTTTTCATCTGAAGGATATACCATGGGGTCATTTATTTCATAGTTGCGTGAGGGATTGTCTGTGCGCAAATTGTCACATGCCTACAAAATAATGACTCACTTTAAAAACAATGAGTGTAAAGCGCTTTGCAATATCCTGAGAATGTGAAAGCTGCCAGATTAATGCAAGATTGTTCTTTATCGACACCAGCCCATGCACGCATGAGTGGGATCTTAACATTTTTCAGCAATAGATGACATGCACACCCTGTTCAACCTGGAATACTTCCACTGGAAACCACAAACTGAATTTTAATCTTTATTTTAAAGAGAAAAGAAAACTTTGTATCTTTATTCAGTAGGTTTCATTTTTATAGAAAAATATCAACGTTATAGAAGTATAATTTTGCAATAACCAATTTTCTGAGCTACATAGTAATCCCTGAAGCTCGATTAGCCTCATGTCCTCCTCCATGGTGAGTTTGGTGGCGGAGGTTCATTTAATCAGGTGGTTGGGACACGTGGGTGGTCGTCCCATCTTGCTGCCAATTGAGGCCCTTAGGGGGGCAGCACGGTGGCAAGGTGGTTAGCATTGTTGCCTACGGCGCTGAGGACCCGGGTTCGAATCCCGGCCCTGGGTCACTGTCCGTGTGGAGTTTGCACATTCTCCCCGTGTCTGCGTGGGTTTCGCCCCCACATCCCAAAAGATGTGCAGGATAGGTGGATTGGCCACACTAAATTGCCCCTTAATTGGAAAAAATAATTGGGTACGCTAAATTTAAAAAAAAAAAAAATAATAATTGAGGCCCTTAGGTGGGTAATAATTCCCACTCAAGGGCCTCGTGCCATCATCACTGGTATTGGTCCAGCTGTGAGCAGGCGGGTATGATTTGCCACCCTGGGAACATGCTGTGGGTTTGTCCCTAGTTCAAAGTGACTCGATGCCTGATTGAGGAACCCAGCATCTGAGGAGGCAGTGGGGAGGAGGGTACTGAAACCCACCCCTTTGCCCATGCCACCAACCTCTTTCCACCTCTGATTGGCCAGCAGCTCTCCAGGAGCAATACTTGCACCCCAGGGTCCTTATTTCTGGGGAAAGGCCTACCGCTGACCTACTAGAGTGGCCCTTCCCAAAGGACATGATATGGGAATCTCTTGTTGCCAGTTGTGACTCCCAGTGACTCCACAGATTCCACCCATTGTCAGAAAAATTGAAAATTTGTATAAATTTTTTTTAAAAACAGCACAAGGACTGACGTGTTTAATTCAGGTGTAAACAGTACTCACCTAATACAAAACTCATGAACGTGTGATAACACAGAAGCAGCATGGTACAAAGCAGAGCCCGAAAGTTCTCAGTGGATGCACCTTCCTGGAGTTGTTCCAAACCATATTCCTAAAGACAAAGTATGTCATCAGTAAAAGAGATTATATTCTCAGTGCATTGCTGTTTTGTTAAATGGTTAAAAAATATACTTCTTCTGATGCAGTATTTCTTGCATATTTTGCAGGATTTATTTTTCATCTTTCCAGGACAAATCTTTTGAAAAGTATTTGAGGGGTTAAATCTCAGAGATAGACATACAAGAGACAGATGTTAGCAAATCAATAAATGGAGAAGCAGCTGACTATAACCAAATAAACTGAATTGACACGGATCTTGTAGCTTTCATTTAATTATTTTGAGCTGAAAAAAGCAGTTTCTTCTTTAACATAACAGCTCCATTTCAGTTTGTGTATATTAGTGACAAAATGCAGGTCAATGCTAAACTCAACTTTGCATAACCAACATGGAGTACATACTGTTACCGAGGGGTGTACAAGTTAACTTACATACTTGCCTTATATTTCAGAGTGATTGGCAGTTTTACTGAGATAGTATAAATTATTACTTAATCTCATATCACCGTGTCTACCTGGCAATCAAAATTATGAAATAAACAGTCGATCAAATATCTTTTATGCCATGATCACTTACATTTTTCAGTCCATAAGTCACAGATAAAAATACTTTATTCTTTGGTACATAGTGTCGAATTGGAGGATTAAACAGTGAAGATCAATGGGTGAAGCAGTTTTCCAACAATCAATATCATGCACCAGCAATCCTGGTTCAGCAAGTGAAAGGTATTTTTTTTTGTGTTGTCGGAAAGAAAATGTTTTGAAAGAGAGACAATTTGTAGGATTCGAAAAAAGGTAGGCAAATTGGATAGAACAGAAACAAAAAGGGGATATGGTTATTAATGGGGATCTAGAAATTCTTGTTTTTAAACTTTATATATGAACTTAGAACAAAGAACATTAAAGCACATCAACAGGCCATTCAGCCCACCATGCCTGCACCGACCCAGATTCCTTATTTAGACCTACTACATATTGCCCAAACGATTAGTATCCCTCCATTCCCCACCTGTTCATCTGTCTATTATGATACATCTTAAAACTTGCTATTGTGCCTTCCTCCACCACCTCCTCTGGCAACGTGCTCCAGGCACCACAACCCTCAGTGTGAAAAACTTTCCCCACACATCTCCCCTAAACTTTCCCCCTCGTAATTGAGTCTTTCACCCTGGAAAAAAAGCTTCTGACTATTCACCCTGTCTATACCTCTCGTAATTTTGTAGGCCTCAATAAGATTGCCTCTCAGCCTCAGTCTTTCCAACGAAAACAAACCAAGTTTATTCAACCTTTCCTCATAGCCAACACCCTTCAGACCAGGCAACACCCCGGTAAACCTTATTTGCACTCTCTCCAAAGCATCCACATCCTTCAGGTAGTGTGGCGACAAGAACTGCACACAATATTCCAAATGTGGCCTAACAAAAGCTTTATACATCTGTAACATGACCTGCCAACTCTTGTACTAAATGCCCCGGCTGATGGAAGGCAAGAATGCCATATGCCTTCTTGACTTGTACAAAAAAAAATGGTTACATTTCTAGCTGAGAAAGAATTCCACTGGCGAGAGGAGTACTTTGTCAAGCTTCATTATTGCTATTGTATAATGGCTCCTGTGGTTCATGGAAGGTTGAGTATTATAGCAAAAGTCTGGATTACAGATCAGAAACTTGGAGGTGAGGGTCCAATCATAAACATGAAGAGAACTTGACACATCTCTGAATATGCAAGCATTGATTTGGACCAGCCACTTTTATTAAATCTACTGATGATACTGCATTGGGCAGTACTGAGCCCAAAACAAGACATGAGTTTTCTCTAAACTCTGCCAAAGACTGGACAAGTTGTACATATGGAACTGGGAAAAGTAATGTTACCCTGCAAGGTGAAAAAAATTATTCCATCCTCGAGATTTCAGATTTTGAATATTTATTCTTACCTTGTTTCCAGAAAAGCCAACAAATTCCAAAAGTCGGAGAATCCTTGTTGGCAACAGGGATATAGTCTGAGAAAGGTAAGGAAGGAAAAAAATATTCAGAAATGTTTTGTTGACCAATTGATGTTCAGCGTTCACCAAAACTGAATGAATGGAAAGAATTAGGATAAAGTCCAAGACTGACAAAAATCTCCATGCATATGTTTCAATTTTGCAAGTTTGATATAAAGAGTGCTTTGCTGGTCCATGGTGTATGCTGAGAAGATGGGAAACTCTATTTTGTAACAGGAATCCTTCTCCCTAATTTGAATTGACAACTAACATGTGAAAAGCTTATCCAGAAATCCTGCCCTTCCGCACAATTGCTCGAGGAACAGAAAGATCATCAACCTGATATGTTAACTCTGTTTCTCTCTCTACAGATGTTGCCAGACCTGTCGTGTACCTCCAGCATTTGCTTATTTTTATTTCAGATTCCCAGCACTCACAGCATTTGGCTTTGAACAGGATTCTTTGTTTAAGATAGTTGTCTATCAGCATTACAATTTTCTGCACTGAGAGCGAAGTCTTGATTCTTTCAAAATTATTTTTAAAGAAAAATATTTTTAGCAACAAGCTTATGAGGAATTTGTTCTTTCAATCAAACTGATTTAATTACTCTATTTTGTCCAGTGGCATGATATCATCAGATTTCAATTTAGTAAAGAATTCCTGCATGATTGACTCAGAGCAACTGTTGCTGTGACCTTACAATTTAGCCAAACCTCTGATCAAAGCCAGACATGACTGGAACTTAAGCACTTCTCCACAGGGTGTCGAGAAAATCATCTGAGAGACAGTGGGATGAATAGGATTTCAGAAGTGTTGTAAATCGATCGTTCATTGGTTGTGGTGACTGGGTTGTCCATTCACCAAGAGTCCATTTTGCAATTATCGGCAGATTTTACCCCTGGTCACAGCTAGGATGGCCTTTCAGTTCACAGTTGTTACCAACAGTCAAACCACTAATAAAAGATGCAGGTTGTCTGCTCTTCAGTAGAGTATAGTGCGAGGAGTTCTAACACAAAATAAACTATAATCTGGTTGAGGCGGAGGGGAGGGATGAAAGTAAATAAATCAACAGTGATAAAGAACATGTTTGTACTCACTAGATTAAAAGCCCCAATTCCGAGTTGAACACCACCTTCAAAATGGCTATAGTTCTCTCCTTTTGTGTAGTTGGATGACTGCACAATATTAAGAAGTTCCCTTTCAGGAAATAAAACAAAGTGATTGGGGCTTAGAGGTGAAGAAAATAACAACTTACAACAACAGAATAATCATGGACTTCCCACTGTTGTTAAATGTTTATGCTTAAAATCTAAAATCGGACTTCATTTTATTTTCCAGATTTAATGTTGTAATTATTTGCATTGACAAAGTTCATCACTGGACCTCCATGGACATTCATATCAAGGTAATATCGATTGCACATTTTAGGATGACGTCAGCTGCAGATTCTCTTTGTCAATTCTTCCCAACAGGACATAGAATGTTTCCTTGTCTGATAGAGATGGCCAGATTTCAAGATTAGGAGAAATCTCATATTCATGATGCGGAGTACTTGGAGCCAGACCAAGAGGCTTCCAGAAACTCAAGACATCAGACATGTTTATTAAGCCCAAAACTGGAATATTGGATAAAGAAATTAGAAATGTTCAAGTTTTTGAGACATTTCACAGTGGCTTGAGCTGTTAATTTTGGATTGTTTATTTATATTAGTCCTTTTAAACAGAGATCTTTATTGAAAGTGATCAACAAGCTTTACAAACCCAAATGCTCAGTTTACCTAATAAGACAGTTAATGGAAAGATGGGGTGTGGGTTATATTCCTGCTCAATGCTTTATTCCTTGCTGGACCCGCTGTGGGATGCACTAACTGAAGGCCAAATAATTCCTCACAAGGTAGGGAGAAAGGATAGGTCAACACCAGACTGCTACTGCATGACTCTTGGCATGACTCAAGTAAAGACCAGTATTATTAAAGGTAGGAGGAGCAGTATTTGTTATGTGGGTAGCACTGTTGCTTCACAGCTCCAGGGTCCCAGGTTTGATTCCCGGCTTGTTCACTGTGCGCAGAGTCTGCACGTTCTCCCCGTGTCTGCGCAGGTTTCCTCTGGGTGCTCTGGTTTCCTCCCACAAGTCCTGACAGACGTACGGTTAGATAATTTGGACATTCTGAATTCTCCCTCTGTACCCGAACAGGCATCGGAATGTGGCGACTAGGGGATTTTCACAGTAACTTCATTGCAGTGTTAATGTAAGCCTACTTGTGACAATAAAGATTATTATTTGGTGCAGCAGTCACATTTAAGGGGTGCCTGGGCTGTCATCACTCCAGCACATCTCAATACAAGCCGCATAAAACATAAGTTTACAGGATCCTATTGAAGGACCCCTTAAATGTGAAGTTAGACCCGGTTTGCGTGGTTTTCGACCCCACAACGCAAAGATGTGCAGAGTAGGTGGTTTGACCACACTAAATTGTCCCTTAATTGGGAAAAAAATGTATTGGGAAATTTATTTTTTAAAATGTGAAGTTAGATAGGAATGGAGTAGGTCAGTCAGCACCTCAAGCCTGCCTACCATATAATACCACGGCTGATCTGTACCTCAAATTCCATTTAGCTGCCTTAGCTCCATATCCCTTAACAAAAATCCATTGATCTCAGTCCTGGCATCCACAGGCCTTGAGGGGAGAAAATTCCAGACCCTTTGTGTGAAAGCATGCTCCTTGATTTCACTCCTAAATGGCCTGGGTACAATTCTTAAGATTCTATCCTTCATTCCTTGTACTTGAATCAATCTCAAAAGATGATCTAAAGCAGAGCAGGAACTATAATTATAAAAATCAATCATACAGCCACCATCCCTTTTAATTGTTCTATTTGTTATTCTTACAGTGACAAAACATAAAATCCACACCAACACCTAACAAGCACAATCCACCCAGAGTTCAGCCCAACTTACTTGTATGTCTGGTAGCTGTTTCGTATTTTGATGCTACCTTTGATAAAGCTAATCATGTTCTCATCCTGTGAAGAAAATGTTAATTGAAGTGAATTTGAAGTATTGTACATGATGTGGTTGTTAAGAAAGATTACCGACTTGCTTTGCCTTCTTAATCTGGAAAACAAAAATTACTTTTGCTTTAAATCGTGGAACACATTGTGCAATGTGGTAAGAAACATAGAAAATAGAAGCAGATGGAAGCCATTCGGCCCTTCAAGCCTGCTCCGCCATTCATTGTGATCATGGTTGACCATCAAGTTCAATACCCTGATCCTGCCATCCTAGCTCTCACCTAATATCCAACTACATTTGAACATCCGTAAAGTCTCTAGCCTGGAATTTCATCCTGGAGGCGAGTTGGGGACTTGGGGAAAATTCCCAGTTCAGCCAGTCCACGGAGGAAGAAAGTGCCAACAAGTTAGGGTTGTCATTGCTGGGGACTGGGTGCGCACTGGAATCTTGCCATCCAACCCTGGAAAAAGTGCAAAGGCAGCTGCAGGGGCTGCTGGGTTGTTTAAAAGGTCTTTGTCCCAGTGACCACACACCCCCTCAGGCTTGTTATGCCCTTTATGCCAAGCGCTGCCTTTCCACCCACTCCCTCAGTATGAACTCTTGGGCGAGAGCCGTGACATCTATCAGACTAAAACACCTACTCCCCAAATCGACCTGAGGGAGTTGGGGAAAGACCAGAATTTGGCTTAGGAGACTTTTTAAAAGTCCCTTCCTGCACACTAGGTTTCACGAATCCTCTAAGGAGCCATGACTCATGACTCTTTAAAATTCCGACTCCATGAAAAGTGTGGAGGACTAGGACATGCTGCTCTCCGCAATTGAACCAGCCAGGTCGGGCATGCTGGATGTGAACTTCCGGCAGGAAGCACCCCGCACCCTTTAAATGGTCCTCCCAATAATTGCACAGCCCGACAATGGGGTTGGGAATCCCAGAATTGGGATCCACCCACTATTTTTAAAAGGGCTCTCAAGTCAGGGAAAATCCAGGCCTCCATCTCTATGACACCATCGGGATGGTTCTGGTATCTATTCAAAGTAGATTTTTTATCTCTTTACACTCGTAGCTTCTAACCCTATTATCTAGCCTTATTTTAAAATTTTGAACTTGCATCATCATAGCCACTTAATAAATCAACAAGGTTTTTCCTCAGCTAAATTTTACCTAAGGGGTGGAGACCAAGCTTTTTTCACTGTTTCATGTGGTACACCGACTTTACAATTGGAATAATTATTACTGTACTTCTCGTTCCAATGCTCATTAATCTATTTTGTGATATTATACTTTTTTCAAAGGGTCGGACAGGATGGAAAATAAAATTATCAGACGTTCTTTAGCTGATGCCAAATAAAGTCCTACAAAAGAACAGAATTGGGCTAACTGATGTAACCCTGTTCAACCCAGGAGTTCTACGTCATAAACAATATATAGAACAGGACATTTTTCTTGAGAAGGTGTATAACCAAATTAGGCAAAATTCCAGATTTTTTTTTTTTACATATTTGATTCCGTCCAATTCAAACTGTCCAATTTTTAAAATTTTCTGGTTCAGCCCTATTCATTAGAAATTTTCACATTGCTAACGCTAATTTATAGGCTGCTTCACAGTGTACATGTTCCAAATTGGAAATAGTGCTCAAGGGAAGCTGAAGCCTCAGTGGCTAACTGGAGTATAAGAACGTGACCTGCTCCCTCAAAAAATGATTTCCATACACATAAGATCCAAAGGCTGTAGATGTGGCAGGACTTTCTTTCAGTTATCTTTGAAGACAGGGAATCAAGGATTGGTCCTTTGAATGATTTCTCACATGCGAAAATAAAGAAATTGCTGATCGGCTAAACAAATCATTTGCTTTTGCTTGCCTTAACAAAGATGATGCCACAGGACAGAGTGTTTGGCAACTCTTGCTTAAATGCAAGTGAGTTAAACCCCTCCTCCGGCAAAAGATATTAGCAAAACTTTAAACGATCGTGCTGCAGGACAAAATAACACGCTTCCTTAATTATTTAAAGAAATCAAGGAATTTACATTTAAGCCCAGTGCTTCCCGAGAACAAAATGCTCACCTTCTAAAAAAGGAAAAAAATGGACCCTGAAAATTATAAGCAGTTGAAATGTCAGCAGGGAAACTATTGGACAACATTTTGTATGAAATGATAAATGATAACTTGGAATCACAGAATGATTACAGTATGATGATTAGTGATGCCAAACATTTGGGAAGCACAGAGCCATACTAACTTTGTTTTCGACATATGGTGAAGGATATTGGAGCTCTGGAGAACATAGAGGTAAGCAACCAAGTTGGTGCCAAATGTAAAGCCCTTAAGTATGAGAATAGGCTAGGAATTAGGGTTATCTATTTGACCAAAATGCAGGCTTAGATGTGACGGATTTCAGAAAACAATGTACGATTTATTTACAAGATTATTTGCAAGGGATATGGATAGCTAAAGGTCAAGTTATAGAATTCATAGGCAAAGAACTTAGATTCTAAAAAGAAATAAGACATGTGGTAAATGTGTTATTGTTATGGATTTTTAAAAAGGGAACCTGACAAGTTCCTAAATAAATAAGATTGTCAATTCTGAAAAGTTGGCTCATACTGTGTTGTAGCATGGGCAACACCTTCTCCTGGAGCTGGCTTGACCGACTTCAGGGGCAGGAAAGGAATTTCTTAGTTTTCCTTGAATTTTTGCCGTTTCTTGCAAACTTTATTTTTGCATGCGATAATGTGCAAGGTTATGCAGTTTACTGGATGAGACAAGTTTGATGGCCCCGAATTGCTTTTCTGATCCTTCATTTTGTACATTCAGTTGTGTTTTAACTGAGGAATAGATACAGTTTAAATATCAGTGTAATTACAGGGAATGATTCTGTAAAGAAAATAAAACGACTTCAACTGAAAGACATCATTTCAGCAATTAATTATATATGACTCAACAGGAATTGATAATCAAGTAATAATTACAACTTTTCATTCCCCTTCCCCAGATCAAAAAACGGTTACCTGTAAGAAAGTGAGAGCAGCCCTCTGTAACAAACACTCAGCATAGCAGACTTCAGCATGCATCTCCTCTGTGTGCAGAGCAAACATTGCAGATAAGATTCTGTTACTAAAATACTGCAATAAAACACCATACTTACCTTTTTTTGAAGAATTCTCTATACTTAATTTCATACACAGTGTACCCGAACAGGCGCCGGAATGTGACGACGAGGGGCTTTTCACAGTAACTTTATTGTAGCGTTAATGTAAGCATACTTGTGATAATAAAGATTATTATTAGATGTAAGAATACCAAATTTCAAAGTAAAAATAATTTATTCTGCATGAGAAAAGGGTGCTCTTTTATACAATCCATCAGTCGTTGAGATGTCACACCAGTGCTGAAATTAATATACCACAGTACAAATTTCTGTGACAGGCAGACATGCTTTTGGCTTGACGACAGAATCCTGTTAGTGGAAACATGTCTTCCTACCACATAATAGCAGCCTAAAATGGCTAGCTACACCTGTTGCTCAAATATTTGAGATGCCTTACCCTTCCATGGTAATTTGAGGTAGACTGGACACTTTTCAGGTCAAAAGGTAACAATGGGCCCATTCGTGAGAACGCATAATACACAGCAAGCAATGATCAGACTGGGGTAGCTTTGGTGTGCCTTATCCTGATATCATACTTGCAAATGGCTTGGGCCCCAATTAGGATAGGCTTTTGCAAGAATTTCTTTACACACTTTAATGTGTCCCTTCCCACGCTCAAATTCATATTTGAAATGGAGAAGTCTAACAAGCTCCCTTTCACTGACGTACTCGTTAAGAAATCTGCTGCTGGATTCTCTATTACTGCCTACTGCAAACGTAGCTTCACTGGTATCACTGGAAACTGAAAGGAAGAATCTACAAAGCAGTTCCGAGAGGTTTTGCTATATAGTCAGAAACTTGAGTAACATCAAGAAGAGAGAAACAATGACGATACTAATGAGATGCAGATGCTGAAATGGACGTGTGAAGCAATGAGAAAAAGACACAATCAGACAGCAATTCATCAGGGGACCAGTGAAGATTGAGAGAGTATTGAAGAAAGTAGCTGAGAGGTAGGTGGGTGTGTGTGTGCGCGTGAGTGAGTGCGTGAGTGAGAGAGAGAGAGAGACAGACAGACAGACAGCGAGTGACAGCGGACATATGATGGGCTGGGTGATGAAAATGGGACTCCCAGGTAGAAGGAGAAGTGGAAGACCCAAGACCAGATGGAAAGACGTGGTGATGATATACTTACTACCAGTTTGTGTGTGTGTGTGTGTGTGTGTGTGTGTGTGTGTGGGGAGAGAAGAAATAGGAGACTGCAGCTCAATGAACCACTGGATCAAACAACACGAATTGTTTGTCTTTTTAAACAAGAGAAACTTTCACGATCCCTGATCGCTTAGGAGGTTTAAAGTGGATATCGAACCCTGTGTATAATAGTTATACGTACAATAGGAAAAAGCCAGGTGACCCAAAGAGCAGAGGGATTTGGGAGTTAAGGTTCAAAAGTCAATAAAAGCAGTACCTAGAGTGGCTAAGGCCAGATGAAAGCTACTAGCCTACAGTACTCACCATCAAAACTCACATCAATAATAGCTGGGTTTTATTTCAGACAATGGTGGCAGACTCGAAGGAAAGAGAAACATTATAAAACACTGCTGAGATATCATTTTAAATAATTTGTGTACCCTTTTTACAAGTGGGAAAGAAAGATAAGAATTTTCGGAATTGGTGGATGATAAAACCATAAATTACAATACACTGTACTAACCTTCAGTAAACTGTTCTGCAGCATGCCTATTCATCAGGTTGTTGAGGGAGTCTGCAACGCTGGTCTTTTTCCTAAATCTAACAGAAGGAGAGAGTAAAGAACCTTCATTAATAGCCTGTAGCTATGTCAATGAAGGTGAATTTACAAGTTCACTTCGCTCTCTAATTTTGCCGAATGATACAGTTATTCATAGAATTATTCATAGAATTTATAGTGCAGAAGGAGGCCATTCGGCCCATCGAGTCTGCACCGGCTCCTGGAAAGAGCACGGTTAACACCTCCACCCTATCCCCATAACCCAGTAACCCCACCCAGCACGAAGGGCAATTTTGGACACTAAGGGCAATTTATCATGTCCAATCCACCTAATTTGCACATTTTTGGACTGTGGGAGGAAACCGGAGCACCCAGAGGAAACCCACGCACACACGGGGAGGATGTGCAGACTCCACACAGACAGTGACCCAAGCCAGAATCTATGGGCTTGGCTAAAATGTTAAGCATTGAAAGCAAAAAAAGTATATCTGTACATCAACTTGACACATTGCAATACAAAGTTATTTGTTTGCTTCACCTGTTGTTGCTTAATATTTTTGATTTGATTTCTGTCATGCTGCTTCAAGTCTGAGCAACATTGCTCTTTGAAGGACATAACTTTACATCTTGATGGTTCTGATAGTCATAAATTAATTGGTTATTGGTTCATTGAATCACACTCTTACAATTTAAAGGATAAACATTTTGGGTTGTTGTTTATGATGTGCCACTGATAGATCTTTAAAATACCAATTTAATCTTAGTGTAGACTGTAGCTCAAACCAAAATAAAGTAAGACCACGGAACAGGTTTCGTAATTAGAGTACACAGCGAGTAAAAAAGTGCTCTTCTTTAGTCTGGTACAACAGCAGTGTGGCCCAACACTTGGAAGGGTTAAAACATCTTCGGCCAGGAAAGTAATTTTAAGTCAGACAAAGTAATTATTGTGGGAAGTAGTAGCTTAGGGGCTAAAAGTTCAATTGCACTATTAATTGAGTGCAGAGGTTGCCATTCGCAAATTGTCCACAGTTCCAGTGGAGATAAGCAGCATACAGATTTGATGCTGCTACCTTATTTCCATGATTGCTGCATAGGGCCAAGTGGCTGCCATGCCACTGACTGCCTCTGCACTCAGCAGAGAACCAAACAGTGTTCGCTTAAGGAATGTTCTGAAAAGACAGTCTGTCCAATGAATCACAAGAAGTTGTTGCTGAAAACTATCGCTGTAATTCAAAAGAAGGGAAACCAAGGCAGAGAGAGGGTTCCAGGATGACAGACACAGTGGAAGTGGACACATGAAGCAATGTTGTGGTTCCACAGAGAGCAAAGGAGGCCCTCAAGGATCACCCACAGATCAACAGAAGAGATGGGAATTGGTAGATTGGGAGGTCAATTCCGGGTGTTTGGACCAGAGTTTCAACAGTGCCACACAACATCTAATAACCTCACATGGGCAGTTAAGACTAATAAATGGAGCTTTGCATGCCATTTACTACCCATTACCCCGCCAACTTCTCATGTTGTTCAATGCATGATACCCCTAACTCATCCAGCACTACTGCCTGGTATTCAGGACCAGCGTCTAAAATCCAGTTGCTCAATCTCACCTTCAGACACCTGCCAATGCTGCCAGCCTCACACCCACCTCTCAATGCCTCCTCATATCTCAGCTAGTCAGCAATGGTAGGAACATCGAGTACATCACAATCACTTCCATTCTTCCCTCACTTGCAGAATATGGTGGCCCATAACATGAGGGAGCAGGTCACCACCAGTAAAATACAATGATGCCTGGATCTCCTGAACCCTATGAAGGAGATGGTCCTCCACATCATAGGGCCAGCTGCAATAACCACTTGCTCAGATTTTGGCACTGCACTAGCCTCAAAGGGCATAGAGTTGGGATCAGTATGTGGTGAATGGCATGCAGTCAGAGCCAGGGGTAATAGTTTGTGCCCCAGCTCACTGTAGGGAGAGGTCACAGATGAATTATGCTACAAGGGATGCAGATGATGACATCAATAGGGGCGATATACAGTGTGATATGCATGAAGCAATTCTATATATATTATGCATGACCTCCGACCAGCAGGTGGCAGTGTAAGACTACCATGCAGCTCTGTGCCTCGAGTGAGTAGGGAGTAAGTATGTTGGTGGATAGATGTATTTTGCAGTAGCTCTATAATACTTAGTTTGTGTTAGTAGTATGTTATTTATTTATTCCAGTTATCTTTACCACACAGTTGTTTTATAATAAATTATTTAAACTAGATGTTATGTAATGCGTATTCAATCAGCCAGTCTACAGAACATGACATGGTACCTATAGTAATGATCGACTAAGAGCAAGAAGATTCTGCACAGATCCGAACAATTAAAAGATAACTTTGAAGAAGGAAGAAAACACTTTTTTTTTCTCTAGTAACCTGATAAGCTACTGGCAACTGGTGCTCAACACGCAGTAAAACTTCGAAGTCCAGGATGGAAGGAAGGGCAGCGCGGTGGCCTAGTGGTTAGCACAACCGCCTCACGGCGCTGAGGTCCCAGGTTCGATCCCGGCTCTGGGTCACTGTCCGTGTGGAGTTTGCACATTCTCCCCGTGTCTGCGTGGGTTTCGCCCCCACAACCCAAAAAAAATGTGCAGAGTAGGTGGATTGGCCACGCTAAAATTGCCCCTTAATTGGAAAAAATAATTGGGTAATCTAAATTTATTAAAAAAAAGGATGGAAGGTATCAAGGTACCTCAACAGCTTCGGATTACAGGTAACGTAGACGAGAATTGGCGGGTGTTTAAGCAGCAGCTGAAACGCTATATTTTAGCCCTTGGTCTGCAGGCACAGCCTGACAAGAGGCTTATCGTGTTGCTGCTCACTGTAACAGGTTCCCAGGCAATTGAAATTTTCAACAGATTTGTCTTCAAAAGTGAGGTCGATAGCAAGAACTTCAAAGTCCTCAAGCAATTTGACTAGCATTGCTCTCATTAAAAAAATGAAACCTTCGAGCGCTGCATATTTCGCACATGCACCCAGAAAGCAGGCAAATAATTTGATAGCGTTCTCACTGACTTGCGGTTGAAGACGCAGTCATGTAATTTTGGTACCCTCCAGTCATCAATGATCAGATCATATGCGGCTTCTCCAACGATAAAGGTACGCGAGAGGCTTCTATGAGAAACAGAGCTTCAACTCGAAAATGCTATCCTCACATGTCATGCTAGTGAGCTTGCAGCAAAGCAGGCCAGCACATTTAATCTCCGGCATTTTGGCACAAAGGTAGAAGAGGCGGCCGACGCCATTAGTGTGGTGACGCAGTCGAATAAAAAACGTGGTACCAGCGCAAGCGGCTATTTTGAGTGGCCGACCCAACCTGCCATTTCATGCCAGCGATGCAGAAAACGGCATTTGCCACAATAATGCCCAGCGTTTGGGAAGGTATGCTCCAAATGTGGAATAACAAATCATTTTGCTAGCCAATGTTTTTCTCATCAAAAAGAGGAACAAACGAAGCCACCAACACAGTTGATGAAGTGTGCCTCGAAGACATGCTCTTCGTTGACATGATCTAGGAGACTCCATGCTAAATGATTTTCCTGAGATTTTCCAAGGCTTTGGCACTTTACCGTACACGTACAAAATCCAATAGAAGAAAATCATGAAGCCAGTGATTCACGCACCGAGACATGTACGAGCTCCATCGAAAGACAATTTGAAGGCCGAGTAGAGAGGATGACAGCTTTAGGTGTATTAGGTGCATAGAAGAACCTACAGACTGGTTAACCTGTATCGGTTGTGTCAGAATAAAAGAAACCACCAAGGACGCAGTCTTGCAGATGGTGAGACAATATCTCCACGAAGGATGGCCCAGAGGATCCTGCTCAAGTTTTTACATCGTAAGAGCAGAGTTAAATGATGCAGATTTGTTTTTTGCTGTGAAAAAAAAAAGAGAATAGTAATTCCCAAATCTTTAAGATCGGTGGTTCTGAGCAAAATCCACGAAGGGCACACGGGAAGAAAAAAATGTAAGAAAAGAGCCAAAGACACAGTCTGTTGGCCAGGTATAATCCAAGATATTGAGGAAATGGTACGAAACTATACACTGTGCAGGAGAGTGAACGTCTGCACACAGTGCGGGAAGCAAACAAACTGTACACAGTGTAGAATGCTTCAGTTCCAATTGTCAAAAGAGTCCGGTGCTCCAGAAGCAGAAAGGCAACCAGTCTTTCAAAAAAAGGAGGCAAAGTAGAGATTTTGGGCCAAATCCACAAAGAAGTTTGACAATGAATCCACGAAAAGTCTCCAACCATTGTCATGCAACCACCAGAAGAAGCATGTAACAGTCCCAAGACAGCTGAAGAAGATACAGTGCAGCATAAGGAGCAACAAGATACAGACGCAACAATACAAGAAGAACAAGCATCCACAACTACAAAGGAAGATGAAGAAACTTCACAAGTTCAGCAGCCACTCAGAAGATCAACAAGGCTAAGATGCAAACGTGAGAGATTGAATTTGTGACAGACTGTAAATAGCTTAGATGTAAATATTTATGCATATCATATTGAACTGTAAAAAAATCTAATGAATGTAAGTAATTCAATTTTCCAAAGGAAAGGGGAAGTGATGAAATGCGTAAAAGCAATTCTGTTTATATTATACACGACCTCCGACGAGCAGGTGGCAGTGTAAGTCTACTATGCAGCTCTGTGTCTCGAGGGAGTTGGGAGTAAGTCGTGTTGGTGGATAGAAATATTTTGCAGTAGCTCTATAATAGTTAGTTATTTATTTATTCCAGTTATCTTTACCATGCAGTTGTTTCATAATAAATTATTTAAACCAAATGTTCTGTAGTGCATCATTAAATATCGGCCAGTCTACAGAACATGACATACAGGATGATGTCGATGAGGATGCATTTAAAGATGCTGAGTTAATTGTCTGACCTGCCAGGCAGTCTCTAGTCACCATGAAGAAGCATGGAGGAGTCCAGCTTCAGGAGGACATTGTGTAGAATATGCTCTCTCTACATAGCCTTGCTCCATTTCCTCGTCATGCTCCCTACCCAGAGGCACGGCCATTGCAGAACTCTCATCTGTGAAAGCCCTGGCGTCGCAGGCCACTTTCTCCTCTGCCTACTCCATGGAGAATTCAATAACACTCCTTGTCAAATCCAAGAACCCACCACATCACCTCCAAAAACACTGCAAAATACTTCCATACATTTTGCAAAAGCAGAAATTCTTCAAAATTACCATAGCTGTAAGTTTTGTGCTCAACCCTATAAATAACACTAGCTTTGGGCCCTTGTAGTTTAACACTTAATCTTTCTTGAGTGATGCACATAATCTTTCTTGAGTGATGTACAAATACATCGACTTAACCTGAATGTTACCAAATCTGGTAAACCAGCATCACATCAACCAGCAGGGCTTTGATGCATCAAGACACTGCCAATTCAGTTGCTTGTGTGCATGCAGGGTACACCAGCATGAGGACCCTTCTGTCAATGGTGTGCCATGAGAGCCATTCCCCGCACTCCCAAGGAGAGCTTTCAGTTTCAGTAGCTCTGTCAGTGTTTGCAGCGCTACTGATCCAAATAAATACCATGCTCTAGATCTTGTTTACAGACCAATGACAGAAAGGTTGCTATAGTTCAACTGTAATAAACAACTTGATCCCTCACTGAACTGTGTTTAATACAATGGGGTTAAAGTTTTACAGGATTTCCCATAACATCAGAAACCCCAGGAAAAAGGTATAAATTCACCCTCACCCTTGTAATTTCCTGATCAGTCAGCTCGCTGATCAATCTCTGTACTGTGAAACACTTTCATGATATTCAAAATATTTGCAATGCAATCTGGAGCAGCAAGTTTATATTATCACTTTAATTTTCTCCTTTCCTCCTCGTTCCTATTCCACCTAGCTATTTCCTCCTTGTTCCTATTCCAAATAGCTATATTCATATTTGAAATCCTTAAATCTCTTCATAATCCATGCTATCCCTGTTCCCAGATCTCGAATTAGCTGGAGGAATCCAAGATCAGCTCCAGGATCCCAGGTTCAATTCCTGGCTTGGGTCACCGTCAAACCTGGGACCCTGGAACTGTGAAGCAACAGTGCTTTTTACATAATTATATAATTTTGTACATTTTATATAATTTTCTATAAAAATCAGGCTTAAAATGTTATCCTTTGCTACATTTAACTTTATTATGCTGCATAATTGACAAATGTGAATCTTACATGTTTGTATTTGGTGTCAGAACTATTAGATGTTGCAAAGTAGAAATTGTTCAATTGAATTATTACTGAACTTTACAATTTTACTTTTTTCTACAGAAAAAAAAAACAACAACTTGCTTTTGGCAGATTGTTTGGGCTTCTTTCATTGTATTCCCAGCATTAATAATGTCCTCAGGTTCAAAGGTCATCATAGCTTGCATTTCCAATATAGTGGCGTAAGTCAGAGAATGGTACATGCTGTCTTTGGCTCTGTAAAATTATAGAAAAAAAATAAGTACATTGATAGTCAATAATTATTTAATCAATAAATTGCAGCCCATTCCTGTTAATTCAATGCCATTTACACTAGAAAAAGAAACATTGAATTATGCAACAGTTTGAATTAAGCAATGTAATTAACGTGACAGAATATTTTTCCAGAGAAAAAAATAATTTGACATAATTCTAGTTGAGAAATTTGAAACTAATAGAAAACTATTTAATGCTGAAAATAACCACGTTATAAAAAAGATGCATTAGCGATTTCTACCAGTAACCATGGACCTACAAATGTTTTATGTCTAAACATCCCAAGAAAAATCTCATTACAATATTTAGACAAATCCAGAACCATAAAATTGATGGGCTCATGTGCCTAGCTCTTCAAAAACCTGGTTTTAATTTTTTGTTCATTAATGTATGTATGGCAGAGTTTTACACAGCACTATGCAATGATATCATTAACTGTATGAATCATCATGCTTCCCCATGTCTGAAGAAATAGCTACACAGTTTTGTAGGCTCACAAAGATCTCTGCTTCATCATGTGGTTGTCGTGCAGAAATGACACTGATTTTCATTGTACACACCTGGTTGGTGCAAGTTTCTTCTGTTCAGTTGAGTCACAGGCCTTAAACAGATATTCACAATGAAGCAATTGATAATATTCCCCTTCAATTCCACCAAAATGTGTGAAGAAACCAAACTATTTAGATAAATAGATTGGCGAAGTTGGGACTGTTCTCGAAGCAAAGGCTTTGAGATTTGATAGAGGTATTCAAAATCATGGGGGGTGTGGACAGAGCGTTTGGGAAGAAATTGTTCCCATCAGTGGAAGGATTGTGAACCAGAGGACACAGATCGAAGGTAAGTGACAAAAGAAGCAATGGCAACATGAGGAAAACCTTTTTTCACACAGCGAGTGGTTAGGACCAGGAACATCCTGGCTGAGAGTGTGGTGGAGGCAAATTAAATTCAGGCATTCAAGAGAGAATTAGATTATCTGTAAAGGGGTTAACTCTTGGTGAATTGCTCCTTTAAAGAGCCAGCAGAGTCACAATGGGCTGAACAGCCTTATTCTGTGATTCTATGAAAAGGAAGCACAGCATTCAGCGCCCAACACGAAGCAAGTACATCAGTACGACCGATTATACCTGCAGTTAGTGATCAATATTTCATTCAAACATTTGTTGAAATTGATGCACCTCTCTTAGTCAATCTTAACAACTATTGCTTGTAGTGGAGACGTCAGAAAATGTTCACAGTAGAATTTTAAGGAATATGTGAAATAGCAATTAACTGCAAGATATAGTTTACAAATCACACGCAGTCTGATTTTATTGTTGGTAAAGGAAATGCCTTTTACCTGTGACTTGTAAAGAACACACATTTGTATAGCGTTGTTCATATGCTTCAGACACTTGTAACAATTAATAACTGATAAAATAGCCAATTCACAAGCAAGAACGTCCCACAAAGAGCAATAAGGTGAACAACCACCAAATTTATTTTGTTGGAAGGATGAGTATTGACTAGGATACTAGAAATCCATTTGTACTTGGTAGGCAGTGGCATAGTGGTACTGTCTTGGGACTGGTAAGCTAGCAATCAGTAACCCAGGTAATGTTCTGGGGACCCTGATTTAAATCCCAAATGGTGAAATTTGAATTACTAAAAAAAAAAAAATCGGCAATTAGAAGTCAATCATTGCAAATTGTCGTAAAAACCCATTTGGTTCACTAATAGCCTTCAGGGAAGGAAATCTGCCGTTCTTACCTGGTCAGGCTAACATGCAACTTTTAACTGCCCTCTGAAATGGCCAAACAAGCCACTCAATTCTGGGGCAATTAGGGATGGGTAACAAATGCTGGCTCAGCACAACGACACCCACAGCCCATGAATGAATTTTAAAAGTGCCATGATATCCTTTACATTCATGTACTCAGGGTCTCAAGACTCCCAACAGTTCAGTTTTTATATTCAGTATTTTATAGATTATTCTACAAAAGATGGACACATGCGCCTCAGAAGGGCATTGGTATCATTAATCCTCACTGGAGTCAGCCAGTCTCCGAAATATGTAGATATCCTACCTACAAAGCTGCACCTGACTGCTATATCTGATGCAGTGAAATAAAAGCTGCAACGAATACAGCCATCATTGAGAAGTCTGTGCGATGGAGACATAACCCTCAAAGAATGAAGAGCGCAATAACAAATACAATGCTGAAGGGCCCTTGTATTTAATGGGCCCTTGTATTTAATAAGTGTCTTAATTCGACCTGGACTGGTTTAGGTCATTGGTAAGTAGCCTGATGATGCCTAGAATTGCTTATTATGCACAGCACAAATACAAGCTATTCAGCACAATTGGTCCATGCTGGTGTTTCCATCCCACTCCTCTTCACATGACCCTATTAGCATAACTTTCTATTCCTTTCTCCTCTGTGTATTTATCTAGCTTTCTTTAATCATTCCCAGTATTTGGTGCTTGGTGGCTGTTCACCAAACTCATTTGTCAGCTGATTTGACTGACTTTTTCCAGTTATACTTCCTGTGAAGCTGAAAGAATAGAAGTCATTCTTCCATTATACAATTGAGAGTTTGTTTTTAAGAAGTTCATTCACGGGACGTGGGCATTGATGGCGACACCTGCATTTGTTGGAAATATATGGATATATTTCCTCGAGAAGGCAGTGTAGTTCCGGGTTCTTGAACCTCTGCAGATGTTTGGTGTAGGCACACCCACAGTACTGCTAAGGAGGGAGTTCTGGGATTTAGACTCAGCAACAATGCAACACGGTAGCAAAATGGTTAGCACTGTTGCTTCACAGTACCAGGGTCCCATTCCCAGCTTGGGTCACTGTCTGTGCGGAGTCTGCACATTCTCCCCATGTCTGCGTGGGTTCCCTCTGGGTGTTCACACAAGTCCTGAAAGACGTGCTGTTCGGTAATTTGGACATTTTGAATTCTCCCTCTGTGTACCCGAACAGGTGCCGTAATGTGGCGACTCGGGGCTTTGCGCAGTAACTTAATTGCGGTCTTTATGTAAGCCTACCTGTGACGATAAAAGATGATTATTACTGAAGGAAAAACGATAAAGCTCCAATCAGGATAGCATGAAATTTGGAGGGGAGCCTGCAGGTGGTGGAGTTTCCATGCACTGGCTGCCCTTGAGGAAGGTGCTATTCAAGTCTGGTGCAGCTGTGCAAGCCGCAGCCATGGTGTGATGGTGGTGGAGGGAGTGAAGATTTAAGGTAATTGAGGGTGGTGAAACACAGCAGATGATGAAAAATTACCCAAAGACTAATTTGAGATTTCAACGGTAATTATGAGATTTTTAAAAAATAACAAATTGATGAGACAAAATGCTGAATTTTAAAAAAGGACAGTTTAAAATTACTTGCGTCTTTCCATTGATTATATATTTTTAATCTCTTTGGAACATTTTGATATTCAGTTTGAGAAGGAAGGGAAGGGAACAATCCATAGAAGCATACTGGTGTGTTTGAACTTTTACTGTGAAAGGGGAGAAGAGTGGGGTTAATTTGCAGCTTTTCGTTTTGAAATCATTGGGGTAATCACAGCCCATGCTCACGGTTCTAGCAATCCAACTTGAGGGCGAATATTCATGCGAGAAAGTTGCAAGGTAGGGATTTTTTAAAGACCCGCCCAAGGACTCCAAATGTGGAAGGACTGTCTCTCCTATCTCTAGAAATATTGTCTAAGTTAATGCATGTGAACTTCCGAAAGGAAAATACTTCAAGGAATGACAAATGCTCGACCATCTGACAGCACAGTTTTCACACAAGCTGTTCAAACGCCATCCTCACTGTTCTTGCATCTTGGAGAAGCAAATGCAATTTGTATGGTTATATTTCACAAAGAGAAATCTTTCATAGCTGGCACAATGAGAACACATCACTCCACAATATGCTGCCCAATAAGGACACGAGTACAGCGGCGAGACTGCTGCTTTTAATTCAGGGCTAGAGTGCGACCTGTGTGTTGGGAAGGGTGAAGTTGTAAAAACCTTTCATAACAGTGTGAACCTGGTTTAAATTGAAGGTGCTTTCTGAACCCAGCAAGAGTCACTACCTGACTGACAAGCAAGAGGGGGATTGCAGGCAGCAACAGACCACTGCAAGGGTTTGGGTGGAGCAGTCCCTGACAAAGTCAAGTGGGTCTGTGGAGCTGTGGAAGGATTTGAAGTTGGGATGTGGGGAGAAACCTATGATCCAGGGTTCTGCGGTTTCCTCATGCAGTCTGGAGAAGTGCACCAGCTCTTGGAACCACTGGAAGGAAGTTGAAATAAACCAAATTCAAATTAATGTTTTTGCATGTCAAAAATATAAGTCAACACAACAACTGAAACAGCCCCAATCAAAGCCATAGGCAACATCATATGTGACTGTGACCATACTACACTTTAACCCTCCTCAACCTATCTGTAGTCTTTGACATTGTCACTGATGCCAGTTTCTTCCAAAGCCTCCAACTGTTCTTTCCCGCTTCAGAGGTTAAATAGTTCAAAGTCAGTTTAAAGTCAAGGGTGATAATCCTAATGAGAGGAATGGGACTGTCTAAAGTCTGTACATTTCGTCAAGTCTGTGTAGGTGGTCAGGTCCTGGTGTGGAGCTCAATTTGGACAAACTGACACACGATGATACCTCAGACTAAGAAAATCTTTTGCAATTAAACTGAAATTTTTGAAACTGGACATTGGAAATTGAAGGTCTAGAGCAGTCAGCTTAAAATCTATTAAAACATGCAGGAAACAGCTTGGGTTCTCTCCAACAACGTTTTGAATAGTTTGTTAGCAGTTTTCATAAGTCGGCAGCATCTCTTATGAACTGAGTTCTGTACGCTTTATTCTTTGCTGTACTAAGTTAGTCCAGTCTAAGTCCAATAGTCAATCCCTGTTATGAATTGGAGTACACATGGACTTTCTTTCAGAGGCAGTTAACTTTTCAGGATGACCTTTCATCAAGTCTTGATGACAGGTATCGTATTGGCAAACTGTAATATCTTTTCCAATCGCTGTCAAGTGTTAAGACAAGATGCAAGGCATTCAGAGAAAGAAGGCAAGAACTCAATCTACAGTTTATTCAGATATTGGGCTGCAAGTTCTCATTTAAGACCACAGACCTGAAATGCTACCCATTTCTCGTCAAAGATGTTGCCTGACTTATGAAGCATTTACATTTTCTTTTTATATTCCAGATTCCCGGCACCTGCAGAATTTTCCCTTCGTAATTTGCAACACGAATTGGATTACAATGTTCCAACAATTTTAAAGACGAAACAGTTACAACGGGCTTTCTTAAACAGAATCTCTCTCCCAATATACAAGCAGCTGCTTGCAGATTTTCATACATACCAAATGAATGGCCACCAAATTTCACATCTATACACTGAATTCCTTTGTTAAAGGAGAGCCTCTTTGAAGATGGTCTTTAGCAAAGATAAAATCTTAATTGTCCAACATCTGAGTAAACAGTAAGAGGGCCATGGATTCTTATCTACTCTTTCATTGGCCTGCATTTTCACCAGGTTGCCTTAACAAATGACAGCATTGGAAAATATATTTTGGATTGTCAAAGCAATATTCATCAAATCTTGAACTGGGTTCAAATAAAGCATTAAACATTGCCATTGTTTTTTTTTAAAAGCTTACTAATTATTGTATTCAGGATAATGGGTTTGGGCCTGTCACAGTAGAACCAGGCTGCCAAATGTTGCAGAAAACCTCAACACCCCTTACTGAACTTTGAAAATGAGCACACACATTTCTGTTCAAAACTGTATGAAACCAAGAAGAAAGGATGCTGGTTTTCATCATCAAAACTTATTTTCAGAGAAAAGATAGGTCTTTTCATCATTGCTCAGATGTTACAAACGATAAGTGTGTACTTGTTTTGCCGGTCTTTCTCAAGCTATCTCTTGTATTTCTTGCAATCATGGAAATTACACCAGAGATGGCAATAATTTGGGTTATTGCACTTACTTAACCAGGGCTAACAACTCTAATCATAACTATAACCTCACATCATGTTATCAGTCAAATGAATCCACACTATGTCTACCAGTTCCTTGTCCTTTCTCTAATATACCAACTGAGTCAATGTTTTGTACAAATTTCACACCACCTCCTCTTGTGTATTTGATATCCCTCCATGTAAAACAGATCTTGTGGTCACATCTCTATCTCTAAGCCAGAAGCTCTGAGCCAGAAGCTCTGAGCTCAAGTCCCACTCCAAGACTTGACGGCGATAGAAGATTTGTTCATAATATTATAGGCCAGGTTTAGAGAACACTGTCTGACCCACAACTTTTAAATTGAATTTGGTTATGGGCAGCGCAAGGGCCCACTTTACAGGTGTGATACAACAGAGAACAAAAACAATGTTTATTCTTTGAATCCAGTTAACATTTTATAAACGCACAGTAAACATCTCATCAACTACCAACCCTGATAAGCCCACCAAAAAGATACAGTACTCTAGGTAACACTTAGTAACTTTCCTAACAACATCCATAAGCCAAAACACTTTTTCACAAAGACAGTAGGTTTGAATTCTCTACAGCGAACAGTTATCACTTTTAAATTATTATTACAGAGAGAAAGACCACTATACATCTGCTTGGTTTGAATGCAGCTCTCCAACTGCCTAAAATGAAAGTAAAACACAAAGCAGCTGCCAGCTCAAAACGAAAGTAAAGGACATAATCACATTCCAGCTCCACTCACATCACTGCAGCCATTTGATAAAACACACTTTTCTTAAAGGGACTCTCACATGACAATAATGTGGTCAGCCAGGTTGATTATCAACTTGTAAATTCTTCCAACATACACCAACAGAAAGTGGTAAGAATGGGAGGGAATCCCAGTCATCATGTGATGGAAAGAACATTGGAGCTTCCACTATCACTATCCATAGCACCAGGCTACAACATGCATGTAGCCACAGTAACTTGGACTTGATGGGAAGCCGGTGGCTCAGTTGTTTGGATGACTCGTGTGGATCAATTTGGTGCCACAAATGTGGGTTTTTGATTCCCTGTTCTGGCAGGGTGGATTCTGGACCTGCCTCCTCACCCCACCCATGGTAGAGGTCACAGTGCTATCAGACCTGCCCTGGGAAATATGTAAAACCCAGAATCTCGCTCATCTTGTTATACCCATTCCTCCTCACTCCAATCTTAAAATGATAATCAGTTTTGGACACCTAAAGCTGTTGAGAAGGTCGTGGTGAGCCCCCATCTTGAGCAATGTATATTTATAGCTAGCCTTTTATATAATAAAATGTTCCAAGGCACTCACTGTACCAAGCTACATAAGGAGGTATGAGTGTCTTAAGTAAGGAAAGCAAGGTACAGAGGTGGAGAGGTGTGTGTGTGGGGTTGGGAGAGCAGATAGCCCCGAGTTTAGGCCCTTTGCAACTGAAGATATAGATTAAAACTGGGAATGCACAAGAAGCAAGAATTAGAAGATCACAGACTTCACAAGACGGTTGAGGGTTTGGAGGCAAATAAAGAGGTAGGACAGGGCGAGACCAAGAAGGGATTTGAACACAAGGATGAGAATTTTTAAATCAAGACGATGCTTGACCAGGAACCAATGGAGGTCAGCAAGCAAAGGGGTGATGGGAAATAGTTATGACAAGGACAGCAGAGTTTCAGATGTGTTCAAGCTTATAGAGGGCAGAATGTGGGAGACCAGTCAGATAACAAAGGCAAGACTAAGGGTTTCAGCAACAGTGAGCTGAGATGGGATGAAATCAGGTTATGCCATTCAAGATGGAAATGGACTGTTTTAATGATGGTATTAATATGAGGTCTGAAGTTATCTCAGGATCAAATGTGACAACAAGAGTGTAATTGACTAATTTAATCTCAAACTGTTGCCAGGAAGAGGAATGATATTGATATCTAGAGAACAGTGTTATGAGCAGGGACTGAAAACATTGGCTTCCGTCTTCCCAACGTTTAACTGGAGGAAATTTCTGCTCTTCCAGGTCTGGATATTGGATAACAGTACATAATTTAGTGACAGTGATGAAGTCGACAGAGATTGGGATGACGTAGAGCTGGGTGTCGTGAGCAAACGTGTGAAAACTAATGCTGTGCTTTTGGATGATGTCATGGGGGGGGGGGGGGGGGGGGGGCAGTTTGTAATATAATGGAACCAGGATGGCTCCTCAGAGCCATTACCTATTAGGGATATTACCTATCCCTAATAGTCCTTGAGGAAGTGGCTACACTTCTCTGGCTGGGATAAGAATGAAACCTGGTGAGAGCACTTGCACCAAGCTGGACGCAATGGAAGAAGATAGTGTGGGCTAACTGTGTCAAAGGGTCCAGATAGGTTGAGAAGAGTGAAGTTTACCTTTGTCACAGTTACAATGTCATTTGTGATTTTGATAAGAGCTGCTTCAATACTGTGGCAGGGACAGAAAACTGACTGGGAGGGGGGATTCAAACAAGGAATTCCAGAAATGGTGGAAACAGATTTGGGAGGCAACATCAACATTCAAGGACTTGAGAGGAAATTGAGATTTGAGATGGGATGGTAGTTTGCAAAGAGGCTGTTATCAAGGGTTGGTATTTTGAAGAGAGGGGCGATCAAGGTAAAGCAGTGCCAGTCAAAATCCACTGCAGGACTGGTGTAACAAAAACAGAAAATACCAGACAATCTCAGCAGGTTTGACAGAATCCATGGAGAGAGAAGGAAGCTAACATCGAGTACCAGGGTAACTCGCACAGTGTTGTTAGGTACAGAATTCCAGGATAGTGTGCGACTTGGAGGGGAACTTGCAGTTGATGGTGTTTTCATATGCCTGCTGTCCTTGTCCTTCTAGGTGGTAAAGGTCACCAGTTTGGAAGGTGCTGTCAAAGGAGGCTTGGCTGGTTGCTGCAGCTCATCATATAAATGGTATGCACTGATGCCACTATGCACCGGTGATGTAGCGCATGAATGTTTCATGTGGTGGATGGGGTGTAGATCAAGTGTACTGCTTTGTCATGGATGTGGTCAAACATCTTGACTGTTGTTGGGGCTGCACTCATTCAGGCAAGTGGACAGTAATTCCATCGCACTCCTGACTTGTGCCTTGCAAATGGTGGCCAAGCTTCGGGGAGTCAAGAGGTGAATTACTCACCACAGAATTACCTGCCCTTGCAGTGACAATAGTATTTAGCCCAGTTAGGTTTCTGGTGACCCTTGGGGCCAGAGTGTGGAAGGAAGCTCTGTGGAGGGTGAATGTGTCCTCGGTGTGTGTGAGGCTAAGTCTAATCCAATTTAAGGTGGTGCATTGAGCTCACATGATGGCATCCAGTATGAGTCGGTTCTTGACGGTGTGCGTGGGGGCAAGTGAACCATATGCATATGTTTTGGGTGTGTCCAAGATTGACAGCGAGTTCCTCACGGCGCCGAGGTCCCAGGTTCGATCCTGGCTCTGGGTCACTGCCCGTGTGGAGTTTGCACATTCTCCCAGTGTTTGCGTGGGTTTCGCCCCCACAACCCATGTGCAGGCTAGGTGGATTGGCCATGCTAAATTGCTCCTTAATTGAAAACAATTAATTGGGTACTCCAAATTTTTTTTTAAAGACTGATAGTTCTGGAAAGGAATTTTCCGAAGTAAAGTTGCGGGTAGTGGTAGCTACGAGTGTTGGAGGATCTGGCAGTACAGGTGGAGAGAGAGTCCGACACCTTGGCCTTTACCTCCCCGATAGCCCAGAGACAGATTTTACTGTGACGCAGGACTTGGAACTGCAAAAAGGTGGGGGTATAGTCTCCCTGCATCTGGGATAAATTAATTTCGCTATTTGAGTGGTGGAGGAGGGGTTCGCCTTGAGGTAGAAGCTGTTTAAGACTTCTTTAAAGGAGTATCGAGTTGTCAGAGGTATTTACTTTTTTGTTTGTGGGGACCATAAGTTGGTCAAGGGAGGCGGGTGCCAGTGCAGCAGTAGGATGGGGGCTTTCGTATTTTTGTGGTTATGTATTTATTTCAACTGCCTTCAATAAAATGTTTTTTTAAAAATAAACATGGTGACCCTAGGCTAGGATATTGTTTGATGATGCTGATGCTATTGAATGTTGTGGGGAGGTGGTTAGACTCTCTTATTGGAGTTGGTAACTATAGATCGACAACCCAGTTTTCCTTTCCTACTACCTGCACTGCTCCTTTTATTTATCACTATTAAAATGAGCAAGAATGGGTGGCACAGTAACACAGTGGTTATCAATGTTGCTTCACAGCGCCAGGGACCCAGGTTCGATTCCTGGCTTGGGACACTGTCTGTGTGGAGTCTGCACGTTCTCCCAGTGTCTGTGTGGGTTTCCTCCGGATTCTCCGGTTTCCTCCCATAAGTCCCGAAAGACGTGCTGTTAGGTAATTTGGACATTCTGAATTCTCCCTCGGTGTACCCGAACAGGCGCAGTAGTGTGGTGACTAGGGGGTTTTCACAGTAACTTCATTGCAATGTTAATGTAAGCCTACTTCTGACACTAATAAAAGATTATTATGCTATTCTCATTGGAATTCTTTATCTAATACTCAATGTCCAACTGTGAATGGGGGGGGAAATACCCCACTGGTTTCCAAAGTTAATAAATGAAACCGCATGCATAGCAATGCATTAAACGTTTGGAACTACCTTACAGTTCTCTATATTGAACCACATCTGCCACTCATAAGTCTCAAATAACTTTTTTCTTTCTTTCATAGCATGTGTTGCTGGCTAGGCCAACATTTATTGTCCATCCTTAATTGCTGGTCATCTGGGGCAATGGTGACTTTACTCTAGAATTTACTGTATTCTTCACAGCTTGTCATGCCCGCCAATAAATTTTCAACGAGCAAAGTTCAATATCCTTCCTCAAGCCAAAATCATCCAAATGGAAAACAAAAGAGGTTCTGAACAAGTCTCTGGGTACACCATCAACTCCGACCTGTCGATCTGAAATCACACGTTTTTTTGCTCTTTGCTTTCTTTCGCTGAGCCATGCAGCTGTGTATTTCCTTGAATAACAGACACCTTCATTTTTGATGCTTCTTAGGCACATTAACAAGTGCCTGCTGAAAA
Source organism: Scyliorhinus canicula (assembly GCF_902713615.1). Taxonomy (NCBI): domain Eukaryota; kingdom Metazoa; phylum Chordata; class Chondrichthyes; order Carcharhiniformes; family Scyliorhinidae; genus Scyliorhinus; species Scyliorhinus canicula. The sequence goes on along the minus strand of NC_052149.1, from coordinate 53,541,538 downwards.
AATGCATAGATATAAATCCCTAGGCTTCTTTTCATCTATGCCCCAATTTACTGAAATAATTCAATTAGTCTGGCAATTTACAGGCCACGATTAGTCCAGAAAGATCAAAAGGAAGAACAAAATCTTTTGGGCTTGTACCACAACAGGTAACTATCCTGGATGCAATCTTGCAGTCCCTTTTAATTTTCCCCATAAACTATTCTCTTATCCCATTTTAACATTCATTAAAATTCCCTATATTTACAACGCTGTTACTGCCGCAAAGAACCCAAAAGTCTCATTTGTAACTTCTTTCATACTATACAGTGATCTCTCAAATACCATATTCCGATTCACATAGAAGCTCCATTATGCCCTCGCGCTTTCCTGCCAGATTCCATCTGTACACCATCACCCTGCTCTCCATGGTTAAAACGTTGTCTTTACTTAATGAGGGTACTGGCCTTGTCTTTCTTTCCCTATCTCTTATGAAAACTCTATACAATGGTTGAAGTCAAGCTTTTGTGAAGGCTACAAAATAATATACCTCTATTCTAATACATGCTTCCGGCTACCAAAACGTTATTTTATGTTTGCATAGAAATACTGAAAATCTGACACGTTCGTACTCCTCAGTACTCTTTTCCTATTTGCTTCTGTTTTTGTTTCATTAACCTCATATCTACTGTGAAATACATCTCATCTATCTTCTCATAACTTCCTAATTTGGACTACTTTTTCAGTCGTAATGCTTTTTCTTAACTCCTAGCCCATGTGGTCTAAAATCTGCCCCTTCCATATTTGATACATCAAGAATTTTAGCCACAGGACAGGATGGTTGGATTGTGTGTAGGTGTGAAGTTAAACATTTTGAAATTCTCAACCCCAGACTCAACCCACCCATTTCTGGTTTTAAAAAGGGCGGGTGACCAACCCACTCTCTGGATCAGCCACTAAAATTGTTTAAGCAGGCTGCCTACTTGCACTGTACCTCATTTTTTTGATTTTTAATCCCTGGATTTCCCAAACCATGTTAAAGGAAGTGAGAAGGGCCAGATCCAGGAAGTAAGGCCCCTCATTGCATTAACTGGCAGCCAAGAGGTGCAGGAGCATTACCCCAGGCCCCACAGGTTTACCACCCCACAATCAGAAACTAGCAATCAACTAAGCACCGTCAACCAACAGTGATTGGCCATCAACCCAGCAATCCCTGATTTCCATGTCCGTGTCCCCCCCGAACAATTTCTGTATCCACACATGATATCCAACTCCACCCTGAAATCAGACTCCCTCCCTCTGTGCCTCAGCAATGTCAGACTTACCTTACGTTGTTACCTGGCTGGCTTCCAGCCTAACATAGCCGGTCAATCTGGCTAGTTGTCAGGCAGTAAGCTGCTGAAAAAAAATTTAAAAGACATCCTGCTGGTAAATCTTCCCATATTGCAAATCTCGATTTCTCTGGGAGGCAGGGAAAATATGCAAACAAAACCTTCTCAAATACCAAGGATGTCTGAAAAATGTAGAGAACATATTGTAAAGTACAATATAAGGTATACATTACAAGATTTCTTAAAAAGGGCAGCCTTTTTACCCCCGTTAGCAATGACAATACATACACTTTTTTTTAATGTGTTCATGGGATCAAAGTGTCACTGACAAGGCCAGCATTGTTGCTCATCCCTAATTGTCCTTGAGAAGTGAACCTTGCTTGTTCTCCTCCACTCTATTGCTGGCACTAAGTATCAAGGCATGGTGCCATTCATAGTGCAATATTAATAACTATGATATTTTTGCTCGTGTATTAGAAAACACTGAAATTAACTCCCCAACACCCATGATATTGAGAATTATAATGCACCAAGAATATCATGAGGTAATCTCATGAAGGAGTTCAGTTCATAGAATTTACAGTGCAGGAGGAAGCCATTCAGCCCTTTGAGTCTGCACTGGCCCTTGGAAAGAGCACCCCACTTAAGTCCACACCTCCACCCGATCTCCGCAACCTTTTTATTTTGGACACCAAGGGCAATTAGCATGGCCAATCCACCTAACCAGCACATCTTTGGACTGTGGGAGAAAACCGGAGCACCCGGAGGAAACCCAAACAGACACGGGGAGAACGTGCGGACTCAGCACAGACAGTGAACCAAGCCGGGAATCGAACCGGGCAATTGTAAAGCCGAGAATCGAACCTAGCCACTGATGACAATTGTAAACTGCAATTCTCCATAGGAAATCAGTGTCTTGTAATCATTCAGTATATCTCATCTTTTAATGTGCATTCGCCTCAATTTGTGAAAGCACTTAGTTATCTTTTGCTGTTATTTCTGTAGTAATCAACCATATCTACGAACATGTTAAAGACAGACCCTTTTATGAAAGTTTCATTGTACTTATCCCAATACTAAATGATTGTTTCAGGAATAAAGATTGACATCATAGCTCAACTGAGTTTGCTTCGACATGTCCCAAGAGCACCGCAACCAATTGTAATGCTCTAGGCACGGTCCCAGCTGACTTCAGCTAAACTCACCAGATTGGAAATCAAAGCTATAGTCCAACCATCTATATGGTGTCATGTTACAGTGGTGATGGCTGCTTTAAGTATCAGGTCTGTTTTTATTGCTACTGACCAACGGTAGTGAGAATGATAGAAAAAATGAAAGAGTTCTGCTTTATAACTGAGTACACAAAGATGGGCTGAGAAACAGGGAGTAGTGTGGGACAATATGGAGATTAATATTGGTCCTTTTGCATTCTCCTATACATAACAGCAGGAACCTAATCTGGACCTCTCCATTCCTGTAACATTGCCTCCATTTACAGCTTTATAGGACAGCAAACGACTGTGGTTGCTGGAATCTGAAACCAGGACTTGGTCTGTGACACCCTAGTCCACTCATCCATCATCCCCCCCCCCCCCCCCCCCCCCAGCCCCTCTCCATCGGAAAGGAATATTTGGGGTCTTGAATGGTGAGGAGGTAAAGGGGAAGGTGTTGCATCTTGTGTGACATCAAGGGAAGGTGCCATGGGAAACGGATGGGGAGTAGGACATGATGGAGGAGTGGATGCAGAATGCTGATGGGGAATGAGGGGAAATTTGTTTTGTCGTATTGATTCTTAAAGTTGCTACATTTTATTACAGTTTCTGTAGCTCCAACACATTCTCGCTCCTTTCAGTTTTAGAACATAGAACATTACAGCGCAGTACAGGCCCTTCGGCCCACGATGTTGCACCGTCCTGTGAAACCCTTCTAAAGTCCCTCTACACTATTCCCTTATCATCCATATGCCTATGCAATGACCATTTTGGTCCAATGACCGTTTTGATGAAGAGTCTATGGGCTCGAAACGTTAGCTCTGTTCCTCTCCTGAGAGATTTTTCCAGCATCCTCTGTTGAGGCAGATTTACATCCTGGCATATATTCACATTGTAAATTTATTCTCCAAAATCCTCACTCAAATCTTATTTATGCCTCAGTTGATTTTTTTTGTGCAACACATGCTGTTTCTTTAATATTAAAACAGTAACAAATTTTCTTGATAAATAAGGTTGGCTGTTGCTCGGCAGTAGTTCAGTCATTAAATTGATGAGAGGATACATTTTAACAATGATACAGGTTTTATTGTCTTGCTAACTAACTGATAGCAATGGAAGTGACTTTCTGAAATATAATGCTTAGCCAATGTTACATTTCTTTCTGCCTTGCCTGTGAAGGTAGTTTCAAGGTCTGAAGTGCAAGTTCCCAGAATGTGCCATTGAGTGGGAGGGTGACACGCTCTTCAACGTGACAAGTATGCATGTAGTTATAGGAATGAAATACAAGTCTTTAACAATTACACAGTTGTGCATTATTGTTATTTTCATACATGCATCTTAACATATTGCCCAATTTTTCTTCTCTGCAGTTTCTTTCAGCTCGTAATATATTGTTTAAGCTATTTTAACTCATTTAAAATGAGGGGGATAAACTCAAAAAAAACATCAGAAAATAGTTTCAAGCAGAGTGATGCAACTGTTAAGAGTAAAAGCTGAAATTATACTTGATTCACGTTGCGATTAGGTTTCAGGTCGCAGAAAATTCTATCCTGCATGCATTGCAAATCTCTATTGCTCCGAGAGCCAGACAAAAGGTGCATAAAAATCTTTAATACCGAGGATGACAAATGTAAGGGAACGTTTTGTAAAATACAATTTAAGGTATACATCACAAGATTTCTTAAAATGGATACAACCAAACTTTTCCTGTTAGAAATTACAATGCATTCTTCTTTTCAATGCGTTCATGGGACACAAGTGCACTGGCGAGGCCAGTATTTGTTGCCCATCCCTAAATCGCCCTGGAGAAGTGAACCTTGCTTATTGCAGGATGTGCTCGGTTTACTCAGCCACGTGAAATGATTTCATGAGACTGGAATTAGAATTCATAAATCATTCACTCACCCAGCCCAGTGGCAATTTCCTCATGGAAAGAAAAGTAAAGGAGCTAAACACAACAACAGATATCTCCACCCTTTAACGAGATACAGAAACACACAAAACAAACGTTAAGAATGCAGTGACGCAACATTTAAATAACTGCTTCAAAGTAGCATGCATTCCTTTCTACCTTGCGCAAATGTAAAAAGTATAGATATTGGTTTACAGTCAAACTGCTGCAACTTAAACATGAAAACACAAAAAGTTGCAACATACAAGCTACCTGATACAGAAGGCTGATCCAGCTGATAAGGAACTACACAGTCTAATCCCACTTCCCAGCCCCCAGGTTATCCCCCCATTAATGTCTATATTCAAGCTATTTTGTAAATGCAACTAGGGTTTCTACCTCCCTTTCTGGCAGTGAGTTCCAGGCCCTCCTTGGGAGAAGAAAAATAATCTTCTCAACACTTCTCTAATGCTTTTGCTAATTAATACTTATCCTCTCCCACCCACCTTCACTGGGCACCGCCCCTCCCAACCCTCTCTGCCAAGGTAAATATGTTCTTCCTGTCACCTCTCTCTCTGCCCCTCAGAGTTTTGTCCATTTCAATTACTTCCTGTGCTTCAAAGAAAATAACCCCAGCATATCCAATATTTCCTGATATCTAGAACTTTTCATACCTGGCCACATTCTCATAAATCGTGTCTGCACCACAAAACCACAATAAATAGGAGCAAGAGTAGACTATATGGCCCTTCATGCCTGCTCTGTCATTCAATAAGATCATGGTTGATCTGGGGCTTCAACTCCATTTTCCTGCCCACTCCCCATATCCCTTCATTTCTTGAGACTGAAGATCGGTGTATCCCAGACTTAATCTATTCAACATTTGAGCATCAACAACTCTGATCGAGAATTTCAAAGATTCACTACTCTTTGAAGTAATTACTCCTCAACACAGTCCTAATGATCAACCTCGTAACCGGAGACTGGATCCTGTGCTTTCAACTCCCCAGTTGGAGACGACAAATCCTCAGTATCTATCCTCAGAGATTTGTCGGTTTCAAAGAGACTGCTCCACATTCTTCTTTTTTTATATATAATTTTTATTGGAATTTTTTACAGAAAATATAAAACATAACGACAAACAATGAAATGCAACAAAATAACCCATAATAACTGTGACACCCCCAGACCGTATCGGCGCATGTATCACATCCCCCCACCCCCCCAACCCTAATGAACAACAAAAGAACTTAAAAAATATTAAAATTAAATAAACAAACATAGTCATTGTCGGCCCCCCCCCTTTTCCCTCCCCGGGTTGCTGCTGCTGCTGTCCCCGTACCCTATCGTTGAGCCAGAAAGTCGAGAAAAGGCTGCCACCGCCTAAAGAACCCTTGTACCGACCCTCTCAGGGCGAATTTGACCTTCTCTAGCTTAATGAAACCCGCCATGTCATTGATCCAGGTCTCCACGCTTGGGGGCCTCGCATCCTTCCATTGTAGCAAGATCCTTCGCCGGGCTACTAGGGACGCAAAGGCCAGCACACCGGCCTCTTTCGCCTCCTGCACTCCCGGCTCCACCCCAACCCCAAAAATCGCGAGTCCCCATCCTGGCTTGACCTTGGATCCCACCACCCTCGACACCGTCCTCGCCACCCCCTTCCAGAACTCCTCCAGTGCCGGGCATGCCCAGAACATATGGGCATGGTTCGCTGGACTCTCCGAGCACCTGACACACCTGTCCTCACCCCCAAAGAACCTACTCATCCTCGTCCCAGTCATGTGGGCCCGGTGCAGCACCTTGAATTGGATGAGGCTAAGCCGCGCACACGAGGAGGAAGAATGAAGAATGCTCCACATTCTTCTAAACTCCAGAGAACAGAAGCCAATTTAGTGAACTTCACTGTTCTGCCTCCAATGCAAGTACATCATTTTCTAAATGTGGAGACCAAAACTGCACACAGTAGCCCAGATGCAGTCTCACCAAAACACTGTACAACTGCAGCAAGACTTACTTACACCCTCTCGAGTGCAACCATATCCTTCCATGTAATGCAGTGACTGGGACTGTACACAATACTCCAGCTGTAGCTTAACCAGTGTTTTCTACAATTTTAGCATAACCTCCCTACTCTTATATTCTATGCTTTGGCTAAGGAAAGAAAATATCCTTCATGCTTTTTTAGGTATCTTGGGTGCGATCAAATGAAACGAAAGAGTGCAAGCAGCGGGAACGACCTCGCTATCTCCTGTCTGTGTGGAGTCTACACGATCTCCCAGTGTCTGTGTGGGTTTCCTCCAGGCGCTCTGGTTTCCTCCCATGAAGTCCCGAAAGATGTGCTTGTTCGGTGAATTGGACATTCTGAGTTCTCCCTTAGTGTACCCGAACAGGCTCCGCAGTGTGGCTACCAGAGCAGGCCAAAGGCTAGGAATCCAAAGGTGAGTAACTCACCTCCTGACCCACCAAAGCCTGTCCACCATCTACAAGGCACACGTCAGGAGTGTAATGAAATACTCTCCACTTGCCTGGATGAGTGCAGCTCTAAAAACACTCAAGAAGCTCTATACCATCCAGGACAAAGCAGCCCACTTGATTGTTCCTCCTCCCACAAACATTCAAACCAGCCACCACTGACGAACAGTGGCAACCATGTGTACCATCTACAAGATGAACTGCAATACTCACCAAGGTTCCTTAGACAGCACCTTCCAAATCCACGACCACTACCATCTAGAAGGACAAGAGCAGCAGATGCCTGGGAACCCCACCACCCGGAGGTTCCACTCTCAAGTCATTCACCACCCTCACTTGGAAATATATTGCCATTCCTTCACTGTCACTGGAGCAAAATCCTGGAACTCCCTCCCTAACAGCATAGTAGGTGTACCTACACCTTGCAGCGGTTCAAGAAAGCAGCTCATCGCCACCTACTGAAGGGCAACTAGGAATGGGCAATAAATGCTGCCCTAACCAGCGATGCCCACATCCCATTAATGCATTTTTAAAAATAACACAATTTACAGGGTCCAGCATTGAGACAGCATTGTAGGTGAGGCCACATCATCAGGAAGTCCTTTCAAAATCACTAAGGCAGTAGCCAGAATAGTAGAGAACTGGAGCAGCAATAAACCAGTGTCCATTACATGCTTTTCAAAACTAAGCCTGTCTCGAAGTATAATAAGGAAGTTTCACTAAATGGATTTATTTAAAATAGCTTTAGTTGAAATATTTCCAGTTGCCCAAGCTGGAGCATTTCAGCTATGAAGAGAGGCTGGTATAAGCAGGGGTTCTTCTCAGAGCAGAGAATGTGGAGGGGGGACATCACTGAGGTATACAAAATTGTGAAGGATATAAATAGGGTAGATAGAAATAAACTTTTCCCCTTAGTAGAGGGGTAATAACCACGGGGCATAGATTTACACAAGGAGCAGGAGACTTAGAGGAGATTTGCAGAAAAACCTACTCATCCAGAGGATGGTTACATAGAATCTGAAACTTACTGCCTGATAGGGCGGTAGAGGCAGGAACCCTCAACTTTTAAGAAGCATTTAGGTGAGTACTTGAAATGCCATGGCACAAGATTACGAACCAAGTGCTGGAAAATGGGATTAGAATAGATGGGTGCTTGATGGTCGGCAGAGAAATGATGGGCCGAAGGGCCTATTTCTGTGCTGTAAAACGCTACTTCTGCCTCTACTTGTAAACCTGACCTGCAATGCATTGAAGAGAAGTTAATGGGAAAAGCTTTGCGGGATTCTTCCAATAACCAAGTTCCCAGCAGTCACATTCAGGAAAGTAATTCATAAATTTTCACATGACAATACGATTTTTATTAAAAAAAAGAAATAAAATGAATATTGTATAGGAATTAATCAGTGAATAATTAAATTACCAGAGTATCACAATAGCTTAAAGAACACTAGTAATTTAACAGATGGTAGTTAGCAACTGCATTTTTTTCCTCCATGTCTTTAAGAAAATTTAGCTGCAAATTTTTTAGTATTTTGAGCTTTGTGTGGGCGCATGGGACTCCGAGAGTGAAGAGGGTTTTCCTGGAGGGAGGGAGGGATAGAGGCGGGCTGGCGCTGCCCAACCTTGTGGGGTACTATTGGGCGGCCAATGTGTCAATGGTGCGTAAATGGGTGATGGGGCGGGGGGGGGGAGGCGTGGAAAAGAATGGAGATGGCGTCTTGTAGAGGTACGAGCCTGGGTGCCTTGGTAACGGCGCTGTTGCTGCTCTCTCCTAATAGGTATACCACAAGCCCGGTGGTGGCGGCGACCCTAAGAATCTGGGGATAGTGGAGACGGCATGGGGGGGAAATGGGGGGCTCGATGGAGGCTCCATTAGGCGGAAATCATCGGTTCATCCCGGGGAACACTGATGGGGGATTTAGGGGGTGGTATAGGGTGGGCATCAGTAAATTGAGGGACCTGTTTATTGGTGGGAGGTTTGCGGGCCTGGGGGAATTGGAAGATAAATTTGGGCTCCCCCAAGGGAACATGTTCAGATAATTGCAGGTAAAGGTGTTTGCTAGGCGACAGGTGGAGGAATTTCCTTTGCTGCCCTCGCGGGGGGGCAATGGACAGAGTGCTTTCGGGGGTGTGGGTCGGAGAGGGGACAGTGTCTGACATCTATAAGGTAATGCAGGAGGTGGAAGAGTCATCAGTGGAGGAGCTGAAGGCTAAATGGGAGGGGGAACTAGGGGAGCAGATAGAGGATGGGACTTGGGCGGATGCCTTGGAGAGAGTCAACTCTTCCTCTTCATGTGCGAGGCTTAGTCTCATCCAATTTAAGGTGCTGTATCGGGCCCATATGTCTGTGACTCGGATGAGTAGGTTCTTTGGGGGTGAGGACAGGTGCACCAGGTGTTCGGGGAGTCCAGCGAATCATGCCCATATGTTCTGGGCGTGCCCGGCACTGGAAGAATTCTGGAAGGGGGTGGCGAGGACGGTGTCGAGGGTGGTTGGATCCAGGGTCAAACCAGGTTGGGGACTCGCAATTTTGGAGTTGCGGCGGAGCCGGGAGTGCAGGAGGCAAACGAGGCCAGTGTTTTGGCCTTTGCATCCCTAGTAGCCCAGCGGAGGATCTTGCTGCAGTGGAAGGATGCGAGGCCCCCATGTGTGGAGACCTGGATCAGTGACATGGAGGGATTTATAAAATTGGAGAGGGTCAAATTTGCCCTGAGGGGATCAGTACAAGGGTTCTATAAACGGTGGCAGCCTTTTCTGGACTTTCTGACTCAAAGATAGGTATCTTGGTCGGGGGGGGGGGGGGGGGGGGGGGGTAAAGGAGGGTGTTCTTTATTTTTTTTCTATGGTTATTTAACTTAATATTGTGTTAATTTAATTTGTTGTTAATATGTTTTGTTGTTCATTGAGGTTGGGCAAATGTTTATGATTGTTATTGTTGGTATTTTATTGCTGTTCGTTGTTGTTATATAAATACAAAATTTTTCAATAAAAATTATTTTTAAAAATGAAAAAAGAAAATTTAGCTGCAGTGCCATTGAATGAAGTGTCAAGAACACAAAATTTATCTTCAATTCTGCTAACTATCCATGTGCCACAACATCAATCCATTTGGAGCCCAAAGGTCTTTTTTCCTCATTAAAATTTATGGTATGTTCATTAAATATAAATGTGATAAAAGTAAAATCGGTGAATTTTAAACTGGAGGGTACATCAATGGTGGTGTGAATGTTCATACATCTATAAATATGCCTGATTTTTCATGCACTCAAATTTCTGAAGTGATTGTTGGATTGTGTTCGTAAAGGCAAGCTCCTTAAACTTTTATTTGCTAACTGCAAACACACGCCAAAGTACACAGGACAACTTGCGGCACCATCATGTAGCTTTTTACTTGTGAGCAGTAAATATCTGTTTTTTTTCAGCATATTCCCTTGAGAACATCAACTCATACTGAGATCCAATTCTAAGGGTGCTGACAACTCTTTATAGAATTTACAGTGCAGAAGGAGGCCATTCGGCCCATCGAGTCTGCACCGGCTCTTGGAAAGAGCACCCTACCTCCATCCTATCCCCATAACCCAGTAACCCCACCTAACACTAAGGGCAATTTAGCATGGCCAATCCACCTAACCTGCACATCTTTGGACTGTGGGAGGAAACCGGAGCACCCGGAGGAAACCCACGCAAACACGGGGGAGAACGTGCAGACTCCACACAGACAGTGACCCAAGCCAGGAATCGGACCTGGGACCCAGAAAATCACAATAAAAACTAGCCCTCACCAAATATCTATATTTTCAGTAGATATCACCCAAGTAACAAAGAGAAGCAAAATCACTAGCTGTTCTTTGTTCTTCACTGGTCCAAACTACAATGATAAATATAGATCTTCTAATGGACAGCTCAGAACAGCTAACTTAACAAAACCAGGGATTGGTCCTGCAGCAGCCATGGACGTTTTTGTTATTAAGAGACCCAGTGTTCAGACACTGCTACTGCTCCCTGCCCCTAGCTTGGGGCTCCAACTACCTTTATGCCCCTTCAAATCTGCTATCATCACCACCCTCCTCAAAAAAACTCATTCTTGACCGTCCTACCTGGCAATTGCTGTCATCGCTCCAATCTTTCTTTCAAGTCCTTGACCGGGATATCGCCTCCTGAATGGTTACCAATCTTTACCATAACGTCATGTTCATACACTGAGGCCAGGTTCCCACTTTTGCCATAGCATGAAACGTTCATTCCCAAATGACATCCCATTTAAGACCCTTATTAAAAGCTATCACTGGAAGGGGTGGGTGGGCCAAGTGTTTCATTCGGGGCTGGATACAAAAAACTGGGGGGGGGGGGGGGGGGGTGGCGTTTGAGGCGTCGAGTGTGGTGGCAGACAGCGGCGGGAGGTACGTGATGGTGAGCGGCAAGCTGCAAGGGGAGCGGGTGGTGCTGGTCAATGTATATGCCCCGAATTGGGATGATGCGGGTTTCATGCGGTGCATGTTGGGCCGGATTCCAGATTTGGGGGGCCTGATAATGGGGGGGGGGTTTCAACACGGTGCTGGATCCGCCACTGGATCGATCCAGTTGCAGGATGGGAAGGAGGCCTGCAGCGGCTAAGGTGCTGAGGGGGTTTATGGACCAGATGGGAGGGGTGGATCCATGGAGGTTCGCGAGGCCGAGGGCCAGGGAATTTTCATACTTCTCACATGTGCATAAGGCCTACTCTCGGATCGATTTTTGTTTTGAGTAGGGCACTGATTGCGGTGGTTGTAGACACTGAGTACTCAGCGATAGCCATTTCTGACCATGCCCCGCATTGGGTGGACCTCGAGCTGGGGGAGGAGAGGGACCAGCGCCCATTGTGGCGCTTGGAGGTGGGGCTGCTGGCGGACGAGGATGTGAGGGGGCGGGTTCGAGGATGCATCGAGAGGTACCTGGAGGCCAATAATAATGGGGAGGTCCGAGTGGGGACGGTCTGGGAGGCGTTGAAGGCGGTGGTTCGGGGGGAGTTGATCTCCATTCGGGCCTACAGGGAGAGAAGGGAGCAGAAATAAAGGGAGAGATTGGTGGGGGAGATGGTGAGGGTGGACAGGAGATACGCGGAGGCCCCGGAGGAGGGATTGCTGAGGGAGCGGCGCAGCCTTCGGGCTGAGTTCGACTTGTTGACCACCAGAAAGGCAGAGGCTCAATGGAGAAAGGCTCAGGGTGCGGTGTACGAGTATGGGGAGAAGGCGAGTCGGATGCTGGCACACCAGCTCCGTAAGCGGGATGCGGCTAGGGAGATTGGTGGAGTTAAGGACCGGGGAGGAAATGTGGTGCGGAGGGGGGGTAAGACATTAATGGGGTCTTCAGGGACTTTTACGAGAGACTATATCGGTCCGGAACTCCGGCGGAGAAGGGGGGGATGGGGCGCTTTTTGGACCGGCTGAGATTCCAGAGGGTGGAGGAGGGACGGGTGGAGGGTCTGGAGGCGCCAGTTGAGCTTGAGGAGCTGGTTAAAGGGATTGGGAGCATGCAGTCGGGGAAGGCGCCGGGGCCAGATGGGTTCCCGGTTGAATTTTACAAGGCGTATGCAGACCTGCTGGGCCCCCTGTTGGTTAGGACCTTCAACGAGGCGAGGGAGGAGGGGGGGCTTTGCCCCCCGACGATGTCTCGGGCGTTGATCTCCTTGATCCTTAAGCGAGACAAGGATCCCCTGCAGTGTGGGTCATACAGGCCGATCTCACTCCTGAATGTGGACGCCAAGCTGTTGGCAAAGATCTTAGCCACGAGGATAGAAGATTGTGTGCCACAGGTTATCCACGAGGATCAAACGGGGTTTGTGAAGGGGAGGCAGCTGAACACTAATATACGGAGGCTCTTGAATGTTATAATGATGCCGGCGGTGGAAGTGGAGGCGAAGATAGTGGTGGCGCTAGATGCGGAGAAGGCCTTTGATAGGGTCGAGTGGGGGTACTTGTGGGAGGTGCTGGAAAGGTTCGGGTTTGGGGAGGGGTTTGTAAGTTGGGTGAGGCTGTTATATGAGGCCCCGATGGCGAGTGTGGCCACGAATAAGAGGAGGTCGGAGTATTTTCGACTATACCGAGGGACGAGGCAAGGATGTCCCCTGTCCCCCCTACTTTTTGCGCTGGCAATTGAACCCCTGGCTATGGCGCTGAGGGAGTTGGGGGATTGGAGGGGGCTGGTCTGGGGTGGGGAGGAGCACCGAGTGTCGCTCTATGCGGATGTCCTATTGTTGTATGTGGCGGACCCGGTGGGGGGAATGCCGGTGGTGATGGGGATTCTCCGGGAATTTGGGGATTTCTCAGGGTATAAGCTTAACTTTGGGAAAAGCGAGCTGTTTGTGGTACACCCGGGGGACCAGGAGGGGGGATTGGGAAGCTCCCACTGAAAAGGGCGGAGAGGAGCTTCAGGTACTTGGGGGTTCAGGTGGCCAGGAGCTGGGGGGGCCTTGCATAAGCTAAATCTCACAAGGCTGGTGGAGCAAATGGAGGAGGAGTTTAAGAGGTGGGACATGCTACCGCTGTCTTTGGCGGGTAGGGTGCAGTCAGTCAAGATGACGGTGCTCCCGAGGTTTCTGTTCCTGTTCCAGTGCCTCCCCATCCTTATCCGGAAGGCCATTTTCAGGCGGGTTAACAGGAGCATTACGGGGTTTGTGTGGGCACACGGGACTCCAAGGGTGAGACGGGTGTTCTTGGAGCGGGGCAGGGATTGGGGGGGCTGGCGTTGCCCAACCTCTGTGGGTATTATTGGGCTGCCAATGCAGCGATGGTGCGTAAGTGGGTCATGGACGGGGAGGGGGTGGCATTGAAGAGGCTGGAGATGGCATCCTGTGTGGGCTCGAGCCTGGAAGCGCTTGCAACGGCGCCGCTGCCGCTCCCTCCAACGAGGTATACCACGAGCCTGGTGGTGGCAGCTACCCTCAAGATTTGGGGGCAATGGAGGTGGCACAGGGGGGGGGGGCCTCGATGGGGTCCCCGATACGGGGGAAGCACCGGTTTGTTCCGGAGAAAATTGCTGGCGGGTTCCCGAGTTGGCACAGGGCAGGTGTCAGGAGGCTGGGGGACCTGTTCATAGACGGGAAGTTTGCGAGCCTGGGTGAGCTGGAAGGGAAGTTCAGGCTCCCCCCGGGGAACACCTTTAGGTACATGCAGGTAAGGGCGTTTGTCAGGCGGCAGGGTTCCCCCTGCTGCCGCCGCGTGGGGTCTAGGACAGGGTGCTCTCGGGGGTATGGGTTGGAGAGGGGAGGATTTCGGAAGTGTACCAGGTGATGCAGGAGGTAGATGAGGCCTCGGTGGAGGAGCTGGAAGATAAATGGGAGGAGGAGCTGGGTGAGGAGATTGAGAAGGGGACGTGGGCGGCTGCCCTAGAAAGGGTGAACTCCTCCTCTTTGTGTGCGAGGCTTAGCCTCATACAGTTTAAGGTACTGCATAGGGCTCATATGACCGGGACAAGGATGAGCCGGTTTTTTGGGACCGAGGACAGGTGTATTAGGTGCTCAGGGAGCCCAGCAAACCATGTCCACGTGTTCTGGGCATGCCCAGCGCTGGGGGAATTTTGGAAGGGTGTAGCAAGGACGGTATCGAGGGTGGTAGGATCCAGGGTCAATCCAGGCTGGGGACTCGCAATATTTGGGGTTGGAGTGGAGCCGGGAGTGCAGGAGGCGAAAGTGGCCGGTGTTCTGGCCTTTGCGTCCCTAGTAGCCCGGCGGAGGATTCTTCTTCAGTGGAAGGATGCGAGGCCCCCAAGCGTGGAGGCCTGGGTCAACGATATGGCGGGGTTTATTAAATTGGAGAGGGTGAAATTTGCCCTAAGCGGGTCAGTGCAGGGGTTTTTCAGGAGATGGCAACCATTCCTAGATCTCCTGGCAGAACGGTAAAAACAAAAGGTCCGCAGCAGCAGCAAAGGGGGGGGGGGGGGGGGGGGGGTTGTGAAAATGTGAAAATTTGATTTTAATTTTTTTTTTAAACTATCACTGTCGTATCCTAGCACTCCTGTGGAGAGGCCTGGAGTGTTTTACTATGCTATATAAATGATAAATGTACGTTGTTGTCGTCTTTGTGCGTATGAGTCACCAAGTGGGCAATACACTTCTCAACTCATGCAAGACACATCAGGTGAACTTAACTTTCAGCTTCTTTTATAAAACAATTCAGAAAAATTGATCCAAATTGTAAATGTTACTTACTTTGAGCAAAGTGTGGTCAGAGCTTCTTCAAATCTGTTGCTAAGAAAGAGGTCTAGGGCTGCCACACATTCATCCAAAGACACCTTCAAGTCTGCTTTAGGTGACCTGTTCAAAAGGAAGGTTAAGAAATAACTAAAAACATGAACAATATAATCTATATACAACTGTATCTATTTCAGAATCTGGGATTTGGAAGAAGTGCTGCCATGTTTGATATTTGAACACTAAAGCTTGCAATTAAATTACAACTTATAACATCCCCTGATATTGGCTGCTATTTCATTATATGAAATATTTAAATTCTGATCAATCTTTTACTTTTGAGTTATTCTGAAAAGTTGAGTCAGCTTTGTAACATGCTCCTTAAAGTTTCTCTAAAAATGTCACTCAAGCATAGATTTAACACAATTTTCCTGAAACTGTACATCACATCCACTGAAGGAGGTCATGCACAGGCTGGAAGAGATGCACAGGCTGGAAGAGATGCACAGGCTGGAAGAGATGCACAGGCTGGAAGAGATGCACAGGCTGGAAGAGAAGTCAGTTTGGGGGGGGGGGGGGGGGGGGGGGAACACTCAAGGACCTAGAAAGTGGGCTCCCAAGCTCTCCCATGTAGCACCGGAGGTCCTGCTGGAGAAGGTACAGAGGAGGAAGGGTGTCCTCTATTCACAGGGTAGAAGGAGGCCACAGCAGCATCGAACGTGATGCACAACCAACTTTAACACATCTACCATCTAACAACAGAATAACATTACCATAACTCTCACTGTTGCATCCTTCACAGGCACTCACACCACAAATGCACCTCACAGCTCTTTAATTATGTGAGGCATCACATGTGTTACCTATCTTTTGCTTTCAAGAAAATATAGCACTAAAAGGCTATACCACTCATTGCAAATGTTGCGGCTAAAGGCAGAGCAGGTGGTATATCATCTAGAGCTGGTCATGTCAACTTCCTTACATATACACAACTTATCGGATCTCAAACCTATTCCCCCAAAGCTGTCTTCACATCCGAGTGATAATTTGGTCTCATCACATGTAGTCACATTATAGTGGTCACATGTACTGCACCCTAACCCTTTCAGCATTACCATTGCAGGCTCTCAGCAGAAAGACCTCCCTCACTCCCACGAGCAAGTGCAAGATGAACAACAGGTAACTTCCGCCCCTTCCCAAGAGGAGGAGGAGGAGGGCAAAGAAGAATGCACTGCATCATTACCACTGTCTCAGTTAACAGCACAGACACTCGCACAAAGTGTAACAAGTTGGTAAGTTATCAAAATCGTTGACACATAGACTCGGCATCATGTTCACACAAAGGCACTGCTGCTTTGCCAGAGTGCAAGATTATTGCAAGCCAGCAGGAGTCTCACAGCGAGGCACACTGGGCAGCAGCCACACAGGGTGGATGAAACATTTCCAGCAGACAATGCACAATAATATCACTGTATGGAGTCAGATGAAGACTTCACAGGCAGAAGAAGACCAATAGTTGTGATAAACCTTATGTAATCATGCACAGCCTGCCTGAATGCTTACTCATTGTGGCTGGGGAAATGGAGGAGGTCTTTTCCAAGTTGATCCATGGATTGCGCTAAACTATTACTCCATTGCATGACTTTTCTTCTGGTAAAGCTGTGAGAGATGTTCCCTCTCCAGCTGCCCATCACCAACTACTGTAGCTTCCAGCTAAAACTCAAGAACAAAGGGAAGCTTATATTGCCAACAAGGACCTCTGGTTGCCAAGCAAGTATCACAGTTGGAACTCCCCCCCCCCCCCTACACACACACACACACACACACACACACACACACATATATATATATATAATATAACGACAGGTCCCTTCAAACACAGAAACATTAAATTAAACCCACCTAAAACTATATCATATTTCTCATATTTACCAAAACAAATACAAATCTCTTAAAGCTATCTTCGGTTTCCTAATAGTAGGAGCTGAAGATAACACTTGCACATAACACTAAGAATAAACACTGGGCGAATAGCTTAATATTTGTAGGTGCTGTTTGGGTCAGGTTTTCACCGTTACTGATGTAGATAAAAAGTGATGATGGTAATTGGAGCATGGGGGAAAATCAATGTTTTTTTTAAAATTGTGTTCTTTATTCGAAAGGGGTTGAAATCATTGACTGCAGATGCTGGACTGCCTGATGGAGCTTTCCTCCTGGAAGTTAAATCATGCAGCAAAAGTGCTCCAGCATCTGATCGTGATGCATGTGTCTCAAAATAGCTCAATTAGATGGTGACGATTGTCTCTCCTAGGAGCATCCTGTCTAGCTGGAAAACTCTGGTACTCCCCTTGTACCCCTCCTTCTCTTGTGGCTCCTGTGTGTGAATCTCTGACGTAACTGCTGGAAATTACTGGTCTCTCCAGATTGTGGAACATGCAGCAAATTGCCACGAGTCTCAAGACCTTTTTTGGCAGAGTACTGCAGGTCATGTGCTGACTGGCCCAGACATCTAAAGCTCTGCCTCAGGACTCCTACACTCTGCTCAATGATATTTCTGGTAGCTGAGTGGTTCTCATTGTGCGAGTGGTCAGTTATGTTTGGGGAATCAGCAGCCTTGGCATCAAACCTGTCACCCATTCGCCAGCCATGAACATTGATCACTGGGGCTCAAAGATCAATGGGACAGGTGACTACCTCATTATTCGCCAGTGCACGAGTCCACTTTGCAACCACCATCAAGTCTGGGAACTAAAGTAGTGAGCAGAGTAAAGTTCATGGATGTTATTTGTAGCCTCCTCAATGCCTTGGTCCAAACATGGACTAAACAGCTAAATTCTAGAGGAGCGGCGAGAGCAAATACTCTAGGCACCAAGGATGCATTTTACCGAGTCTCACATCGACTAGCCCAGGGGTGGGCAAACTACGGCCCGCCAAAGGTCTTTATGCGGCCCACCAAGTCATTAAAAAAAAGTTTTTAAAATGTATTTTTAAGGTTAATGGGGGGGGGGGGGGGGGGGCTGTTGGGTTGCTTACTGGTATAGGGTGGATACGTTGACTTGAGTAGGGTGATCATTGCTCGGCACAACGTCGAGGGCCGAAGGGCCTGTTCTGTGCTGTACTGTTCTATGTTCTATATGAGGCGCCCAGAATCATAACCGGGCGAAGTAATTATTTTACTTAATATACTATGCGGCCCTTTAAAATTGTGAATTTCTGAATGTGGCCCTTGCACGGAAAAGTTTGCCCACCCCTGGACTAGCCCCAGCAAATTTGAAGAATAGAGGGGGAAAGTGCACCAATTTTTGGAATCACAACTTTCTTTTCCTTCTTTGATGGAATGTGGGCGCCACTGGCTAGGCCAGTATTTATTGCCCATCCCTAATTGCCTTAGAGAAGATAGTGGTAAGCCGCCTTCTTGAAATGCTGCAGGCCATGTGTAGATACACCCACAGTGGTGGTTAGAAGGGAGCACAAAGGAAGATAATTGAGATTTTTGGAGGCCAATTCTCTCAGCTCCAGGACAATGCTGCAAGAGTTCCTCAAGATTCATCATTTTCAGCTGTTGCATCAATGACATTAGATGGATGTTTGCTGATGATTGCAGTGTCATCACACATTTGACATCACTAATACCACTTACTTCCACCTCTTTAACTTCATCTGGTTTTGACCTTGTCCTTAGTCCATCTGCTGCAGAAACCTTTGTTTATGGCTTTGTTGCCTTGAGATATGGCTATTCCAATGCACTCGTGACTAGTCTCCCTCATTCTACCCACTCACCCCTCCCCATGTCTCTAATCTCCTCCAGCCTAACAATCCTCAGATAATTGCACCCATCTAATGCTAGCTTCTTGTGCACCTGATTTTAAACGTATCACCAACGGCAACCGCAACTTCAGTTGCCTAAGCTCCAAACTCTGGAATACACTCGACACCTCCCTCCATCTCTACCTTGATTTCGTCCTTTAGGACAATTCTTAAAACCTACCTCTTTGTCGTGGAAATGATAATAAAGACAAATTCCTCAAGGTTCGATTTAAGGACATTTATTTACACAAATATATTTGCGGAGAGTGTTCCAGCTGCAAAGCCAGTGCAGTGCACTCGGATTCGATTGACTTTAGAACAGGCATGTTTATATTAAATAGACCTTGGAAAGTATGCAAGATGATATTACGTAGTACGTATGTTCTTGCCCTTGGCTAAAAACAACTCGAGTACACATTTTGTTATCTTTCGAAGGACAATAAGGCCAATACCAGAATATTAAGCAGTATTTCATTTATGTTACCTGACCTACTTATTTTCATTCAAAAGCAGTGTTGAACTATAGTCAAGCATTTGCCAGGATGCTCCTAAGTTGGCAACTCATTAATTTCCCTTCCACACATTAACCAAATTTTTGGTCATCTGGCCTAATAGCTCCTTACATAATGTCATGTTTTGTTTTATAATGCTGCTGTGAAATGCCTAGGCACATTTATCATGTTGACGGCACTATTGAAGTACAAGTTGTTATTCAATACCATTTAGCACCCTTCAGATACTGAAGCAATCCATGTCAAAATACAGCAAGACCTGGGTAAAATTCAGGCTTGGACTGCCAAGTGGAATGTAACATTTGTGCCACAAGTGTTAGGCAATGACCATCTCTAACAGAAGAGAATCTAACCATCCCCATTAACATTCAATGGCATTATCATTGCTCAATATCCCACTACATCTTGGGGTCATCATTGGCCAAAACTCTTACTGTACCATATAAATACTGTAGCTAGAAGAGCTTCCAAACCCACAACCTCTATCTGTAGAAGGACATGGGGGCTGCCGATACCTGGGAAGGACATGGGGGCTACAGATACCTGGGAATACCACCATCAAATTTCCCTCCAACTCACAAATCACCCTGACTTGGGACTATATTGTTGTTCTTCACTGTCACTGGGTCAAAATGCTGGAAATCCCTCCCTAACAGCACACCACATAGACTGCAGCGATTCAAGAAGACAGCTCACCACCATCTGCACTAGAACAAATATGTATGGACAAAATTGCCAGCCCTGCCAGTAACACTCACAACTCAAGAACAAATAAGAATAAATGGTTTCTTGAACACATTTGATAAAGTAGCCAGTGTAGCTCTTATAGCTACAGTATTTCAGCTGAAGTTGCACCTCATAGGTGCCTGGACTCGCTGCCGAGGAGATGGTGGAAGCAGGAATGATAGTGACGTTTAAGGGGCAGCTGGACAAATACATGAATAGAATGGGAATAGAGGGATACGGACCCAGGAAGTGTAGAAGATTTTAGTTTAGATTGGCAGCATAGTCGGCGCAGGCTTGGAGGGCTGAAGGGCCTGTTCCTGTGCTGTACTTTCCTTTGTAAGAAGTCTTACAACACCAGGTTAAAGTCCAACAGGTTTGTTTCAAACATGAGCTTTCGGAGCACTGCTCCTTCCTCAGGTGAGCAATGCTCTGAAAGCTAGTGTTTAAAACAAACCTGTTGGACTTTAACCTGGTGTTGTAAGACTGCTTACTGTGCTCACCCCAGTCCAACGCCGGCATCTCCACACGATGTACTTTTCTTTGTTCTTTGTTCATGGGGTTGAAGGCAAATTATTAACCTTGTTAGGAAAATGGCTGAGCATCAAGAGACAGACAGTAGAGATAATAGATAGATTGTGACAAGTGGTATCTCACAAGTATCTGTGTTGGGGCCTCAACTATCCACCACATTTAATGAATTAGATGACAATATTACAAAGAGAAATTGTTTAATTCATTGAATCAGCAAAACTGTGATATGTAGATTTCAATAAAGGCAAATGTGAGGTCATCCACTTTGGACCTAAAAAAGATAGATCAGAGTACTTTATAAATGGTGGAAAGATAGAAACAAGGAGACCCAGAGAGACTTGGGGGTTCAGGTACATAAAATCATTAAAATGTCATGAACAGGTGCAGATAATAACCTAATGGCCTTTACATGTGTACACCTCAAATACAAGAAGGGAGAAGGCCTGCTCCAAGTGTCCAAAGCCTTGGCTGGGCCACATTTGGGGTATTCTCAGCATTTCTGGGAATTACACAGAAAGAAAGGAGGAAAAGCAGATTCACCAGACTGATCCCTTAATTTTAAGGTTACAATTACAGGGAGATATTAGACCAATTAGGGTTGTATTTCCTGGACGTTTAAGGGATGATTTGATCAACATTTTCAAGATATTAAATTGAATAGAAAAGGTAGAGCGTAACCATTTCTACTGGTTTGAGGGTTGAGGAATCAGAAGCATAAAGACTGTAACTTTTCTGCAAACAGCAACTGATGCTGGATCAATTGTTACATTTAGAATGAAAGACTTTTGCTATCAAAGATATGAAAGGAAGGGGAAAGGCAGATATATGGGGTGCAATTCAATGAACAAGTTTCTAAGTGTGGGAGCAAGTGCGAACTGCCACAAGCTTCCCGGCGCTCGGCCCGGTGAGACCATCACAGCAGTCTAACATTAATTGGTCCACTTAAGGAGGCCCCACAAACTTCACACCACAAATCAAGGCTCACTAGCCGATTGGCTGGGATCACACTCGCCAGCCCCCTGCTAACAAGGCAGACCAGCTCATAAACTACTCTTGCACAGCTAACCCCACTCAAGTGGTGTTAAAGCAGGAGCCTCGCACCAGCTGTAATCTTGGATGGGAGCTGAGAGCTATGGAAATGAGAGGTACAGTGTTTCAATAGGTGAGTCGTTGAAGCAGCCAATAAGAATGAAGGAGCCGGTGTGCAGCCATATTTACAGCAAAAAGATCGGAGGAAATTCCACGTTGAAGTGTTTATCGATTGCCAAGACAGATTAATGAATTGTTTATTGTTTGCAGTCTTTAGAGAAACCAACTTCCATTCGGAAATGAATCATCTTTTGTCAAGAGCATCTCTGGCGCCGAGTCAACCAGCTCCACGAGTCACGGATGCAAGCCTGAGGAGGCTCCTAGAGGCAGTCAAGGCCAGGAAGGATGTCCTGCTCCCCCGAGAGTCGCAGAGGATAAGATACTGTCAGTGCCACCTGGGAGGAGGTGGTGGCAGCTGTCGTTGGCTCGGGCAGAGTCGCCAGGAGGACCGGCACCTCGTGCCTCAAGAAGGTCAACGACCTACACCGGGCCGCATGGGTGGGTTGGCACTGGACCTCCCACCCCACCCCGCCCCCCTCCACAACTCCCCACCCCACAGGAATGCGCCTATCACCGCCCCCCGCCCAGCACCGGGCCGTGCTGAGGGCCACCCATGCCACACACGCCGACTCCTCCCCAAAACCCTTCTCTGACGCCTTCGCTACCACACCTCTCCCAAGCCCCTTCAACCAATCCCCCCAAACCTTCCTCCTCCTTCCCCATAGTGACCACGCGTGCAGATAACGGATTACCTCTCTGCGTCCCTGCAGGAGAAGTTGTCCCACAACCGTCGAGATAGGGCCCAGACAAGTGGCGGGGTGTCAGACAACAGAATCCTTACCACTTTCAAGGAATGGGCCCTGCATGTTGTGGGAGTGGCCGAGGACAGAGTGGTCACCAATGCGGAGGTTGGCGCATGCCGCAGAGGTGAGGATCCACCAGGCCCCATCCAGAAGGACTGTCAAACGCGAGTTGTTAATGCCATTCGGAATGACCCATGCCTCCCACTGACCACATGGTCATTCTCTACAGGACCTGATGGTGCTGGCCCATCTGGGGTTGACCCCGACCCAGCCTCCCATGAGAAAAACTCGAAGGTGTCCAAGGATGCCACCATAGATGCACCACAGCTGTGATCCCCACCCTCCATCAACGCTGAGACACGCTCCTCAATGGTCAGACTTCTGGGGCACATTCTGTTGAGCACCACAACAGTTCCAGATGCACATCAGGTGGAGGCAGGAATGCCCAGGCGAGACTGCAGTTGGAGGTTTGATGCTGAGCCTCAGGACCATGTTTACCCGGAGCTGATGCAGGCGTTAGGGTGCGGCCGTGATATTCAGAGGAGAATGTCAGTAACACTCCAGCAAGTACATAGCCAATTGGAGGAATCCCAGAGGCCACGGGGCACAGGACATGGTGCCGGCAATGCATGGCACCGAGGCTAACATTGCTAGGGTGGCAATCCCAGTGGAGAGCCTGGTGCACGATGTAACGAATGGAGATGTCCCAAAGAGTGGCTCAGTCAGTGACGGCCATGGCTGACAGCCTTGGCAGACTGTCCGAATCACTGGGAGACATGACCCAGTACCATGCAGACCTTGATGAGGTGCTGTGGAACATGTCCCAGAATCAGATGAGTATCGGCTGTGGATTGATTGATTGTCACATGTGCCGAAGTACAGTGAAAAGCATTTTTCTGCGGCCAAGGGAACGATATAGACAAAAAGAATTTTCGACAGAGTACATCGACAAATAAGTAATTGGTTACTGTACAGAACAATGGCCAACAGATAAATACGACATGAGCAAGAGCAGCATAGGGTGTGAATAGTGTTTCACAGGGGATAGATCAGTCCAAGGGAGAGTCGTTGAGGAGTCTAGTAGCTGTGGGAAGAAGCTGTTGCTATGTCTGGATGTGCAGGTCTTCAGACTTCTGTATCTTCTGCCTGATGGAAGGGTCTGGAAGAGGGCAATGCCTGGATGGGAGGGGCCTCTGATAATGCTGTCTGCCTTCCTGAGGCAGCGAGAGGTATGCACAGAATCAATGGAAGGATGTCAAGCTTGTGTGATGCGTTGGGCTGAGTTCACCACACTCTGCAGTTTCTCGCGATCTTGGACCGAGCAGTTGCCATACCAGGCTGTGATGCAGCCGGATAGGGTGCTTTTTATGGCACATCTGTAGAGATTTGAGAGTCGATGCAAACATGCTGAATTTCTTTAGGCAGTAGAGACGCTGTTGGGCTATTATTAGATTTCTTGACTGTTGCATCAACAAGAGTGGACCAGGATAGACTGTTGGTAATGGTGACCCCCAGGAACTTAAAGCTATCGACCATCTCCACTTCGAAGCCAATGATGTAGATGGGGGCGTGTGTCGTACTACGCTTTCTGAAATCGATGATCAGTTCCTTGGTTTTGCTGATATTTCAAGAGAGGTTGTTTTCTGTACACCATGCAACCAAGTGATCTATCTACCTTCTGTAGTCTGATTCGTCGTTGTTTGAGATATGGCCCACCACAGTCATATCATCTGCAAACGTATGGATTGAGTTGGAGTTAAATCTTGCCACACAGTCATGTGTGTATAGGGAGTACAGTAGAGGACTGAGCACAAATCCTTGCGGGGCTCCGGTGTTGATGACTATTGTGGAGACGGTGCTGTTACTTATCCTGACAGATAGCGGTCTGTTGGTGAGGAAGTCAAGAATCCAGCTGCACAGGGAGGGAACAAGTCCAAGATTGCGGAGTTTTGTTATTAGTCTTGTCGGGATAACGGTGTTGAAGGTGGAGCTGCAGTCTATGAACAACTGTCTGATGTAGGTGTCCTTTGTTAGAGGTGTTCAAGTGTCGATTGTAGGGTCAGGCAGATAGCATCTGCTGTGGAATGGTTGCCGGACAGGCAAATTGCAATGGATCAAGACCATCAGGGAGGCTGGCGTTGATCGGTCACATGACTAGCCGCTCGAAGCATTTCATGATGACAGATGTCAGGGCCACCAGTCAGTGGTCGTTGAGGCAGGCTACCTTGTTCTTCTTTGGTACTGGTATTATGGTGGTCTTTTTGAAGGAGGTGGGAACCTTGGAGCGGAGAAGTGACGTGTTGAAGAAGTCTGCGAGTACACACGCCAGCTGGTTTGTGCAGGATCAGAGTGCTCGCCCAGGGACTCCGTCAGGGCCCATCACTTTTTGCGGGTTCACTTTCAGGAAGGTGAACCCACGGAGCTTGTCCCAGTCGCAGGTGGACATTACTGAGGCTCTGCAGAGCATGTACCAATCACGGAGGAGCATCGCCGAGGGTTTTGACACCATGATGCAGACATTGTGGAGCTACCAGGGCTGGCAGAGCCAGATAACACAGGGGCAGCTGGGGCTCAGTCCAGCTGCCCCTTTGTCCCAAGGTGAACCCTAGGGCCCTTCCTCTGTTGTGAGGTGAAGCCCAGGGCCCTATGGGTACTGACCATGAGGAGGGGGCGCTGGATGTCCACCCAGATCGGTCCTATGGAGTGGCGACGGTGGCAACTAGCTCCCCAGAGTTCCACCCTGCTGATGACGCCTCGTTTTGCGGTCAGCACCCGGAACAGCCATGTGCCACCGTTATGTGAGGCGGGGCCCTCCGTGCCCCAGAGGACACCCGCCAGGGGCATCGAAGGCCACGGAATTTGGTAAGCAGCAGGCTGCCTCCAACCCTGATGTGCATCCTGGGGAAACATCTAGACCTAGCAGTAGAGCAAGGTGCACTGAGGATCATTAAGGGGGCACTGGGGCAGCAATATTGGGAGCAATGACAGACTAGGCCTTAGGCCACAAGCTACATGAAGCAGGGTACGGCGGGGGCTTCCACGGCCCTCCAGGCTTGCTGGACCCTCGTCACTGCTGCCTGTCCTCCAGCAGCATCCGGCTGGTCCTCCGGTTCCACCCCGGAATCATTCTCCAGCCCCTGCTGGTCTAGCGCCTCCTTGGAGTGGCAACATGTTCACTCTCCTTGTCGCCCTATTGCTCTGCCAGGTTGTGAGGACACTGCAGATCAGCACAAAGCAGGTGACCTTTTGGGGGGGGGGGGGGGGGGAGGATGTACTGCAGGACACCACCGGTCAAGGCATCGGAACCACATTTTGAGCAGATCAAAGCACCACTTAAATGACAGACCAAGTGGCCACATGGGCCTCGTTGTATCCCGTCTCCGCATCAGTCACCGGCTTCCGTACTGGCGCCATTAGCCAGGTGCTAGGCGGACACCCCTTATCCCCCAAGAGTCAACCGAACATCCTGGGGTGATCCTTGCAGAGGTCAGGGATGTCTGACTGCCGCAGGATGTAGCTGCTGTGCACACTCTCGGGGAAGTGTGCACACATATTCATGATCCTAAGATGGTGGTCGCACACGACCTAAATGCTCAGAGCGTGGGAACCCCTTTCTGTAGATGTAGGGCACTCCCAGATGGCCAAGTGCGCACAAGGCAACATGCGTGCAGTCTATCGGCCCCTAGACCTGGGGCATCCCTGCGATGGCAGAGAATCCTGCTGCCCGGGCATCCAGTTGTGCTTGGTCCACGTCAAAGTTTATATAATTTTTTTGCCCAGGCAAACAGGGCATCCAAAACTTGTCAGATGCATCAGTGGGCTGTAGCTTGGGAGATGCCACACAGGTTCCCACTGGAGCCCTGGAATGATCCGGAGGTGTAAAGATTCAGGGCTGTGGTGACCTCGATGGCTACCAAGAGCGGGTGTCCTGCTCCTCCATGTGGTGCCGCACCGTCTGCTTTTTGAGATGGAGCCTCTTGGGGCACGCACTGTCATTTGCTCGAAAGCCCAACAATGCTTGTACACCCCAGGCTGTCGCGAGCCTCCCCCTCTGGTCTGATGGGAGGCCGGGTCATGTGTGGGGCGGGGCCTTGCACATGGGCCAGCACGCTGACTCTTTGTTGATACTGCTGCTGTCTCCGGCGCCTGGCCGTCCAGCCTGCGGCAGTACCATTAGGGCAAGTTCAGCGGGGTCCAAAATACCACCCATACCATACAATAACTTTAAGTGGATTGGAAGAGGGTGGGAGAGTGACAGTGATGGCTTCCACCTTGGGACCCTCCATTCACCCATTGATTCCCCCCCCAAACCTGGTATGCCCACCCACGGCAATCCACTGGAGATGTGCGAGGTACTCACTTAACCACGATTACCAATTCCCTATTAACAATACCCTTCAGCCGCACAGCCAGAGGTCACCGCGGTCAGTGGGAGTTATGGGTTTTCAGTGGTGCAGACAGGCAGGAACTAGGGTTCCGGTGGAACGGGCGCACACGATCCAGGGGTTGACATGGCAGAGCCACGTGCAGTTGCCCCCCTAGCAGAAACCCCCACCCCTATCCGAGCACAGGGGTAGCGAGCCCAGTGTCCCCAGGCTGTTTGCCTGTGAGCAAAGGTGGCTACTCACCTAGAGTCCCTGCACGTTTTTACAAAGGATTACTAAGCAGCGCCCGCGTGACCACTTGCTGGGGAGGTGGCCTTTTGATCATGGGAGGCCATTGGATATATGGTGGCGCCTATTAATTGTATGGAAATGGGGTTAAAGTGGTGATTATTGTTTTCTTGCTATGCTATGGCGGGATCCTGATTTTCCCTACGGGAGCAGGCTGGTTCCATCATAAATGGTTTGGCACCCGGCGCGATTCTCATTTTTGGCCTCTCCCGCTATTCACTGGCCTCATAGTGCTCTCACTGAAGCACAACAATGCCACTGAATTGTGCCCCTGGAGTTAGATCAGCCAGGATCTCATTGAACGGGGAAAACAGGTTTCAAGGATTAAATAGCTCATTCTTGTTCCTAAACTTGCAATGCAGCTTGAGATTCAGTCTTGGTTACTTCAGAGGCTCATTAGCACATCAAGTAACTGAGGAAAATTGTCCCTGATGTAAATTGAGGGAAAAAAAAGTTGATTGGGATTTTAAGAAATCAGTTTAAATAACTGAACAGCTGATTCCTATTTAATTCAAATTACATGCTAACGACTGAAAAATAGTTTCAATAAAGATAAATAGCTGACAAGACGCAACTTGAAGGAGTTTAAAAATGCATTGGGGCATGGGCTTGCTGAGTTTAGAAGCAGGTATTTCTAACGTCATCATGTGTACCAGATGGGAAGAGGCAAAATCAGTAGGTTTTGAAGCTAGACAATTCTATAGAGAAATCTCAGTGCTGAAGGCACAAAATGCAGACTTCAGGGGAGGTCTGAGGTTATAGCCAGCATTTGTGGGCAATGGGTGTTGCTGCTGTTGCCCATCCTTAATTGCCTTTGAGAAGACAGTGGTGAACCACCTTCTTGCAATACTGCAGTCTGTATCGTTTAGGTACACCCACAGTACCGATGGGTACACAGTGCCAGGATTTTGCCACAGCGAAGATGAAAGAACATAGAACATTACAGCGCAGTACAGGCCCTTCGGCCCTCGATGTTGCGCCGACCTATGAAACCACTCTAAAGCCCATCTACACTATTCCCTTATCATCCATATGTCTATCCAATGACCATTTGAATGCCCTTAGTGTTGGCGAGTCCACTACTGTTGCAGGCAGGGCATTCCACGCCCTTACTACTCTCCGAGTAAAGAACCTACCTCTGACATCTGTCCTATATCTATCTCCCCTCAATTTAAAGCTATGTCCCCTCGTGCTAGACATCACCATCCGAGGAAAAAGGCTCTCACTGTCCACCCTAAGTCTCTCACTGTCCACAATATAGCTCCGTCAGGGGGATCGTGTGTGAGGTGGGCGGGGGTTGGTGTTGTTATGCATCTACTTCCCTTGTTTTTGTCGGCAGATATTGCAAGTTTCTGTTAAAGAAGTCTTACTGAATTGCTGCATTGCGTTTTGTAAATGCTACACACGGGAGCCAATCTGCACTGGTAATAAAGAGAGAGAATGTATGCTAAAGCTGCTAATGAGGTACCAATCAAATAGACTGCTTGATTATTGCTATTATTATTATTATTGATTATTATTATTGTGTATTGCTGAAGCTACACTCATCCAGAAAAGTGGAGACTCTGGACTTGTGCCTCAGATGGAAGGAGGATCTGGGATCAGGAGGTGAATTACTCAACAGATATCCAACCTCCGAACTGCTCTTGGAGCAATGCTATTGATGTAGCTGATCCAGTTAACTTTCTGGTTCATGGCAATCCCCAGCATGTCTGTTGCTTGTGGTGATTCAGCAATTGAAATATACCACTAAATGTTAAGGCAAGGTAGCTAAACTCTTAGGGCTGCATGGTGAACAGTGGTTAGCACTGCTGCCTCATGGTGCCAGAGATCCAGGTTTGATTCCAGCCTTGGTTGACTGCGTGGAGTTTGCATGTTCTCTCCATGTCTGTATGGGTTTCCTCTGGTGCTCCAGTTTCTTCCCACAGTCCAAAGATGTGGTTAGGTGGGGTTACTGGGATATGGGAGAAGAGTGGTCTAGGTAGGGTGCTAGTTTCAGAGGCTTGGTGCTAACTCGATGTGCCTCTTTCGGCATTGTATGGTTCTTGCTGAATATGGCCATTTCTTAACACCTGCATGCAGCAAATGTTACATGCTACCTATGTAGTCCAAGCCGGAATGTTGTCCAGGTCTCAGATGCACACAGGCACAGACTGGTTGTTCAATTTCATTCGCAATATAATCACTGTGCAATCATCAGCAAATATCCCTATATCTGACTTTATGGTGAAGGAAAAGGACATCGGCGAAGCAGCTGTAGATGGCTGGGCCTAGGACACTATTCTAAAAAACTCCTGCAGCAATCTCCTGGGACTGAGAAGATCAGCCTCCAATCATCACAACTACATTCCTTTGTGCTAGATAATGACTCCAACCTGTGGAGATCCCCCCCCCCCCCCCCCCCCCCTCCCTCCAATTTCTACTTACTTCAATTTTACTAGGGCTCCTCGAAGCCACACTCGGACAAATGTTGCCTTCATATCAAGGGCAGCGTATCGGACCTCAGCTCTGGGTTCCAATTTTTCTGCCCACTTTTGGACAAATGTAATGTAATCTGGAGGCATGCGGCCCTGGCGTAACTCAAACTGAGCACCAGTTCGCAGGTTATTTCTGAGTACATGCCACTTTACATGCACTGTCAACAACTTGCATCACTTTGCTGAAATTGAGGTTAGACCGATGGGCCAGTAATTGGCCACATTAGATTGGTTCTGCTTTTTTGAGGACAGGAAATACCGGAGCAATTTTCCACTTTGTTTGGTTGGTACCAATGCTGTAGTTGTAGTGGAACAGAGCACATGTGTTCCATACATTGGGATTTGGAAATTGAGAGGGCCAATATTTTTCACTATGTTCAGTGCTCTCATCCATTTCTTGACATCACAAGGACCAAATTTGAATTTGCTGAAGACTGGCATGTGGGAATCTCATGAGGAGGCCAACATGGAACATCCTCTTGGCACTTCTGGGCTGAAGATGGTTGAAAACGTTTCAGTCTTGTCTTTTTCAGTGACATGCTGGGCTCCGCCATCATGGAGGATTGGGATGCTGGTGTAGCCTCTTCACTATTAGTTTTTAAATTGTCCACCACCATTCATGACTGGTGATCTGTTGGTTGTGGGATCACTTTGCTTTACCCAATGTTCTGTCCTCTGTTACCATGCACGTGGTGCTGTATTGTAGCTTCGCCAAGTTGACCCGTCATTTTCAAGTACTTTTGCTTCTGCCTCTTGCAGGCTTTTCGACATTCCTTTTTTTTTTTTTTAATGGAATTTTTTGCAGAAAATATAACAAAAAGTATAGCAAAAAGCAGTAATATGCAACTAACAGCCCCATAACACCCACAATTCCCCCCATACCGTAACATCACATGTATCACATTCCCCCACCCCCCCCAAACAAGAGAACTTAACCATAAATTAAAATTAGATAAATCAAATTTAAATAAAATAAGCTAACATAATCAACGCCCCCCCCCCCCCCCCCCCCCCCCCCCCCCACCCCCGGGTTGCTGCTGCTACTGTCCCAGTACCCTATCGTTGAGCCAGAAAGTCGAGGAAAGGTTGCCACCGTTTAAAGAACCCTTGCACCGATCCTCTCAGGGCGAATTTAACCTTCTCAAGCTTAATAAAGCCCGCCATGTCATTGATCCAGGTCTCCACGCTTGGGGGCCTCGCGTCCTTCCACTGTAGCAAAATCCTTCGCCGGGCTACTAGGGACGCAAAGGCCAGCACACCGGCCTCTTCCGCCTCCTGCACTCCCGGCTCTACCCCAACCCCAAAGATCGCGAGTCCCCATCCTGGCTTGACCCTGGATCCCACCACCCTTGACACCGTCCTCGCCACCCCCTTCCAGAACTCCTCCAATGCCGGGCATGCCCAGAACATATGGGCATGGTTCGCTGGACTCCCCGAGCACCTGGCACACCTATCTTCACCCCCAAAGAACCTATTCATCCTCGTCCCAGTCATGTGGGCCCTATGCAGCACCTTGAATTGGATGAGGCTAAGCCGCGCACACGAGGAGGAAGAATTTACCCTCTCCAGGGCATCAGCCCATGTCCCGTCTTCGATCTGTTCCCCCAGTTCCCCCTCCCACTTCGTTTTCAGCTCCTCTACTGACGCCTCTTCCTTCTCCTGCATAAGCTTGTAGATATCGGATATCTTCCCCTCCCCGACCCAGACCCCCGAGAGCACCCTGTCACTCACCCCCTTCGCGGGGAGCGCAGGGAATCCCTCCACCTGCCGTCTAGCAAATGCCTTTACCTGCAGATATCTAAACATGTTTCCCGGCGGGAGCCCAAATTTCTCTTCCAACTCCCCCAGCTTTTCGACATTCCTGATAGAAAGAGGTCAATCTCCGGGCCCAATGGTAATTGCAGAATGAGAAGTTTGCAGGGCCATCATGTTACAGATTTTAGAGAATAATATGATTTTGCCTTTGAAGCCAAACAAATTTAGTCTGATTGTTTAATTATACAAAGATGCAAATTTTAAAGATTTTAAAACACCTTCACAGAATTCAGTTTCTTTCACTAACACTCATCAGGTAAGGGTGCCCTACAAACCCTAAAGGAACTAAAGCAAAATACCGCAGATGCTGGAGGTGTGAGATAAAAACTGAAAATGCTGGAAATACTCAGTGTGCCTGACAGCATATGTGGAGAAAGAAACACAGTCAATGTTTTAATCTGTGACCTTTCAACGGTCATCTAAGAAAACCATACTTGGTAGTAGGTCTCACTTGTTTACAGTGACAGATCCATGTATAACTGAGCAAATGTATAAAAGTCACAACACATCCACAGGCACGAAGCGCTGAGAGACTCTCAGTCCATGTTCCAACACGTTAATGGAGCCTCAGCTCATTTCTGCAGCTCCTGCAACGTGATCTCTACTGTAACAACCTATTCCACTCTCAGTACAGCTCAGGTTACAATGTTAAAAGGGAAAGGTAATCACGTTCCCCGCCTCCTTCCTCATTAACCACTGGTTTGCAACGATAGACATGTCACACTAAATAATCGTACACATTCCTGTGGATTTCAGTGTCTCAAGCTCATCTTCCAGATGAATTGCTTGTCTGTTGGGAAAACATGTTGACATATGAACTGATCATCACTGGGGCTTGAACGCTAGTTGTTAGCACAACGTGCAACGGTTGACACGCATGTTAATAGTTTAAGAAGATATGATTATTTATCAGCACTTAATAGAATCTGGATAGTAATTATAATTACATTTAGTGCAAAAAGCAATTTTAATAACCTTCAGTCATGTCAACAACAGAACATTACAGCTGTTTTCCTAATACTTTTTTTTGAGTT
Source organism: Scyliorhinus canicula (assembly GCF_902713615.1). Taxonomy (NCBI): domain Eukaryota; kingdom Metazoa; phylum Chordata; class Chondrichthyes; order Carcharhiniformes; family Scyliorhinidae; genus Scyliorhinus; species Scyliorhinus canicula. The sequence goes on along the minus strand of NC_052149.1, from coordinate 53,509,023 downwards.
CTCAATTGGACTCGAGAATTATTATTATTTTTTTTTTAAGATCTCCCATGACATGGATTATGCTGCTTTGTATCTCTCATTTGCGGGTTCCACATCTGGACGGTGCTCTACGTCTCTTGCCGGGTCTTCCTTACCTGGCATCTCCAGAACTGAGTGCAGTGTCCACTGGAGAACTTCACAGCAGTGGGGCAAGGCAGGACACATCCCCTTTATGATAAGTTTAAAGTCCAGGGTGAATGTTAGAGAATTGTCAAATGGCAAATGGGTGAGTGGATGAAGGAGTGACGGGCAGGAAGGTCGGTGGGCTGGGGTGGCCAGTCTGTATGGCAATAGGGTGGCAGGTGGGTAGCATGGCATCTGGGTAAGTATTCATATCAGTTTAGGCAGGGCGGTCATGTCAGCCTTGATATCTCTGTTATGCATCTCATATTTCTACACACACCTCTCACCTGATCCTTTACCTATTTTTTCTATTTCCCCTCACTCTCCCAAGATTATTTCTCCCATCTCACTAAGCATATGTCTACCCTCTTCTTTCTGTCTCTCCCTCAATCATATCTTTCCACATCCCAATTGATGTCGCCACCAAAAATAATTACAGCGGCTTGCATGAAATATATTTAAATGGTAAAATTGGCCAAAGAAAGAACAAAGCTGAGACTATGGCTGGAACTGGGAGGGTCCTGTAGTGCGGAGGGTGGTGGATGCCCTATCCCGCGGGACATGCGCCAGCGTGCAGATTGACCGATTGAAAGTCATCCACAATGACCTCTGCCACCCGGGGGTCACCCGGCTCGCCCACTACATCAGTGCCCGAAACCTGCCTTTCTCCAACGAGGAGGTAAAAGCGGTCACCAGGGACTGCCCCATCTGTGCGGAGTGCAAACCGTACTTCTGTAGACCAGACAGGGCCCACCTGGTCAAGGCTTCCAGGCCCTTTGAACGCCTCGCGATTGATTTCAAAGGGCCACTCCCCTCAACTAACAAGAACGTTTACTTTTTAAACGTCGTAGACGAGTTCTCCCGTTTCCCATTCGCTATCCCGTGCCCTGACATGACCTCCCACACAGTCATTAGGGCCCTGCATAGCATCTTCACCCTGTTTGGTTCCCCAGCTACGTACACAGCGACCGGGGTTCGTCCTTCATGAGCGATGAGCTGCGTCAGTACCTGCTCGACAAGGGCATTGCCTCGAGCAGGACTACCAGCTACAACCCCAGGGGGAACGGGCAGGTGGAGAGGGAGAACGCGACGGTCTGGAAGACTGTCCTACTGACCCTCCGGTCTAGAAAGCTCCAAGTTTCCCAGTGGCAGGAAGTCCTCCAAGACGCGCTTCACGCTATGAGGTCCCTTTTGTGCACAGCGACCAATCAGACCCCTCACGAGAGGCTCTTCATTCTTTCCAGGGGCACTACCACGGGGGTCTCACTTCCGGCATGGCCGAGGACACCGGGCCCCGTACTCCTGAGGAAACACGTCAGGGCACACAAAACCGACCCCCTTGTTGAGAAGGTGCGCCTGCTCCACTCCAACCCCCAGTACGCATTCGTCGAGTTCCTTGACGGCCGTCAGGACACGGTATCCCTCCAGGATCTGGCACCTGCTGGATCCAGCGCCCCCTCTACCCCCACAGAAGGATCCCTCACCCTACACCCCATGCTGCCACCCCCTCGCGCTCCCGAGCCCGCGAGCTCGCTCCACCAGTTCCGTGCCCCCGCGCCGGCCAGCCCCCCCAGTCCCCGGTCGAACCAGGGGTGTATGAAGCTCAGATACAACCCTCCCTGGAGTCCGCCATCGTACCCCAGCGCACAACACCCATCCAGCCACCACAAGAGGCTGCAACCCCGGTGCTCCGCAGATAACAACGGACAATTCGACAACCTGACAGACTGACGTTGTAGACCACCACCCCCGCCGGATTTGATTTTTTTTTTTGCAGGGGGTGAATGTGGTGAATGTAATATCATAATTCACACTATGTCTTTGTAAGCGCAGTAGTGTTATCTGACCACTAGGGGGAGTAGCTCTGGGAATGCTCAGGAGCTTGTACAGGGCTCCACCCTTGGCTCCGCCCACGACTCCTTCCCCCTAGTGCTGCTGTATAAATACCCTTGTCCAGAGTCAGCCTGTAGTTCACAGAGAGTTCATCAACGGGTAACAGGCTGGCTCTGTAGCAAGTCGATTAAAGCCTATATTCATATTGGAAACACGTGTCTGGTGAATTGATGGTTCCATCAATGGCAGAGAGAGAACATTTTTGGTTGAGATACTGGCATGGTCCAGGGTGGGGGGTAAGTATATTGGATTTTAAATAAGTTTTATTGCCGCCATTAACCCAGTATCAACACTATTGTTTAAACAGCCACTACTAAATTTAAATATTTTTAAGATATAGACTATGGGATCATTCCGTTTTTACATTCTCTTTGCAACTAATGTAAATATTGGTTTACTCATGTGTCCCTGGTCCCTGGAAGGTTAAAATGTTACCTGCAACAGCTGTAGGTTCACTTCCTATTTGCCTCACAATGCAGTACCTGACACCACTTGAGGGAATTATGCTCATTCTCTAGAGTAAAAATTGAGCCCATAACCTTCTGACTCAGAGAAGCAAGTAAGCCTCAGTTGAGGGATACTGAATTGTGAATATGAAACAGAATATGTAGGTTCCATCAGAAAATGGTACAGTGATGGGGCTTCAACTGAAAATTGGACAGATAGTAAGAGCTTTTAAAATAGCAGGAAAGAGTTACTCCCTCCCCAATACTATTGGTACTCAAGGTGTATTAGACATATTGGTCACCATTCTCCAGGTTTAAACTCCTCCTCATGTTTGGTGCACATTCTCCCTCAATTTTCATTTTGACATCAGACTCACTCTTTTATGCAATATGTGTTCCCTTCATTTACCATTAAAAACCTGCTGTTTGGGATTCTTTGTACACGTTCGTGATGATCCGATGGAATGGCAGAACAGATAGAGGACATACTGGCCTACTCCCTTACTTACAGAGAAATGTTGAACATGGACCTTTTAATGTGGTGGTTTTGAACCAGCTGCACGCTGAATTTGAAGTGGAATGCAGAACACAGGCCTGAACACATTGTTGCAGGTACCTACCCTACTTCAGCACTACCTACAGAGAGATTATACCCAATTAAAAATCAGGGTGAAACATAAGAATTGTACAGGACTGCAGGCAACCATTTGGTCCGTCAGCTGTTTGAACTAGCTTTCAAATTACTACTTTGCCCCGACTCCATTCCCACAATCCTACAAATATTTTGCAGTCAAGGATATCCAATTTCTCTTTGAAGGTTACTATTAAAATTGCTCTCACTATCTTGAAAGCTACTATTGAATCAATATAATCTAACATATTTACAATAAGGGAGCAGAGGTGAAGTTTGTGTGCTAGATGGTGCTAAGTTTTCAATCTAACACAACCATTTCCCTGTTATTCGGGTCACTGCCCTCGTAGAGTTTGCACATTCTCCATTACCTGAAGTTTGAAAAACACCCAGCAATCCAATTATGGATTTTACCTTCCCAAAACTTAAAATGAAGTTCTCTAGAATATTTTAAGCTGTGTTACACTTATGTGAAATACTGATGGCTATATGTCAATCACTTGTGATGCTATCAACTCTGTGATAAATTAGGAATATTGCGCAATATTGGCAAATTGGCACTAGTGCATTAATTATGCCTGGTGACAGCAATTCAACCTAATATTCAAACTATTGAACACTCATTGGCTCCTCAGCCCACACCAACCACATACTGAATCTTTGTGAAACGTACCAGTCTCAGTCCAGTAGGTCACCAAATCCTTTGCAATTTATAGTAAGTGAATTGATGCAATGCATTTGTAAACTTCTAACATGAATAACGGAGCATTATTTAATCAGGTCAAAGACAACTATTGAACAGACTCCCTCGGGGAACAGTAGAAATAGATGGCATTGATTCAATACTGCACAATTTTTTTCAAACAAAAATTATGTTGCGAGACTAAATTAGTAATATAGTGCATATGATGTGTTTAAGTGTGATATGCTTAGAAGGAAAATGGGACTTTCGACCTGTGACTCCCAAAGCTTTCCACCACTGGGTCTCAGTGTGTTCTTCACATCATGCTTGGGTCCTTTGTTGACTAAATGGTAGAGATTCATTGCTATTATTTGTCAAACCTCCATTATTATTTTATCATGTGACTACCCATATGGCAGAAGGCAAAGTAGGAGACACCTCAATTTCTCTTTGTTTGAGGATTCTTAAGTTGGCATGTTGTGAATCTACAGGCTTTGTACGAGTACGCTAAACAATTTCACAACCTTCAGCAGATTCTAAATACAGAAATCGGATGGATTCTTGGATATACATCCTCCCCGCGATCTTGAGGTCATTCTGTGTAACCTGGCCATCACTCAGTACTACAGTTTATCTCCATAAAATCCCTATAGTGCAGGAGGAGGCAATTTGGCGCATCAAGTCTGCACCGACCCTCCGAAAGATCACCCTAGGTCCACTGCCTGCCCTATCCCCATAATCCCACCTAACCTGCACATTTTTGGACACTAAGGGGCAATTTATCATGGCCAATCCACCTAACCCGCACATCTTTGGACTGGAAATCAGAGCACCCGGAGGAAACCCATTGCAGACACGGGGCGAATGTGCAAACTCCACACAAGTTCAGAATTGAACCCGGGTTCTTGGTGCTGTGAAGCAGCAGTGCTAACCCTTGTGCCACCATGCCACGCATAACATCAGACAACTCCTGTCTCCACTTATCTGCTGCTGAAATTCTCGTCCATGTTTTTTGTTACCTGTAGTCTTGACTATTCTATGGCACTCCTTGCCAACCTCCCATATTCCACTTTCTGTAAACTTAACGTTATCTAAAACTCTGCTGCCCATGTCTTCACTTGCGTTAAGACCCGTTATATTATTTGTCCATTATATCTGTGATCGGCAAACTGGTACCCAGTTAAGTAGGCCTCATTCTGGTTTAAAAATCACTCCCTGGCCTTATTCACCCAGTCTTTGTAATCTCTTCCAGTCTAGCACCCCACACTCACGACTTTAATTGCTCCATACCTTTAGCTTAGTCCCCAAGCTCTAGGATTTCATCTCACTGCCCTCCTTCAAGACAGCCGTTAAAAACCTACTTCCTTGAACAAACATTTGGTCAGCTGCTCCAAGGTCTCTTACGTGGCTTGGTAATTCAAATACTTTAATGATACTACACGTAATCAAGTTGCTGCCGTTATCCACTGTATAATAATATGTCAAAATAACCAAAATATATAAAGATTGGTGCTTGGCTGATTCTAATCATGTGATTCTTAGCTAAAACTAAGATTAAATAAGTTTGGAACCCTTTGCATAATTGTACGACTGAGAACTGGATCTAATTTTAGGAAATAAAACAATGTACAAAAGGTACTTTAATAGCAATAATAGCTACTGAATAGTTTCTGTGTAACGGTTAGGTTCAGTAAGAAGCACTCAAAACAAAGGCACTCGAATAGAAACATGGACAATTCGAATAACACGAAAGGAGGAAGAGAGAGAGATGAATTGGGAAGAAAAACTGGCAGCCAAGACAGTGAACAAACAATGGGGGACTGTTAAACAGGAAATAAACTAGACCAGTGCTTCAAAGCGAAATTTCTTGATGAGTGGAAACATTAAAGTAAGAAGTATTAAGTAAAGAAAGAGACATTAACAAATCTAAATCTGGTAGAAAATCAAGTGAATTTAAAAAATCAAGTGAATTAAATATAGAAGAGTTGAAAAATCCGATGGGCTAAAGGGGAAGTATGCACGATAGGTTAATATAAAAGGGTAAACTATAAAGGAATCTATGAAACACAGATGGGGGTAAAATAAGTGAAAAGACCAATGATAGTGTACTGACATGAAGGGCTGACTGACTACATGGCCTCATTTACAGAAGTGTGAAAGTGTAAGGAGGATAACTAAAACACCAACATCGCCAGATAGTTTACATTTCAGAATGTCGACGAAAATTAGAGCGGAAATAGGAACAGTACAAAGTCGGTTGCAAAAATCACGGTTTTTTTTCCTGCATGTGCAGATAAATATAAATGATTTATGTTAAACAAATGCGCCTTCATAGCGAATGAGATATAATGCGAATTGACAGACACAGAGATGTTGGCGAGGGGCTGGGACAAGCCGAGATTCTAATGTTCAGCACTAACCTCATGTCAGCCTTACTCTTGTGTTTCCACAGCGATGTGAAGTTCATGAATGCGGACATTGAGCTAGCAGACGGATCACGAAAGTTAGACCGGGTTGGGGTTTAAAGCTTTCAAATGATTTCTCTCCCGGTGACTTCTGTGCCTGAAGTGAGGGACGTGAGAGAAGGAGAGAAATGTTGTCTTCATTCTAGGCAGACGCCACTCCCAGAAGCCACCTTGCAGTCAGCAGTCAGTCAGGTCCCGCCCTCGCTAACCATCCGCACCTTAACTAACAAAGTTTATTCACAGCTGAAAACTTTCTGGATACTACTCTTTTCTGGACGATGAAAAATCTAAAATTCAGGAATGCATCAACCCGCCCCCCACCAAGCAGCCTGCTGGAAATTTAAATCGCCCCAACTTTCGTTTAATTATTCTAGTGAGGAAAAAGAAGGCGGGACAAATCGAGAGAATGGAACTAGCACAGGGAGGAGTTGAGGGGAATAGCGCTGCCTTTCAGGGGGGAAGCTGAGTAACCACATGCTCAGAGAATTCACTGAAACCAGGTGGGAGCAGGTTAACGCCGAGTATCAACGTAGGCGGAGACCTGTTGGGCGGATTGGCATGTTTTTGCACGTAACCGCTCTAACATTTGTCCATGCTTTCCGGGTTTTTTGTGTGTGTGGCGTGTGCTGTTAGTTGACTCAATACATTACCCCCGTTGCTGTACACCAACAAAAAATAACTCGGATAAATCCTGCCTTCCAGGTGCTTTAGACCGGGTATAACGCTCAAAACATTTCACAAGTAGTTGAAAACCATTGAGCAAATCCGACAAAGGGTCAGTAGTGTTAACCGCACTTAATGACACATATCTTCATGTTTGCGGCTGAATAGACCTTACCATAATGACTACGCTTCAATTAAGTATTCCACAGGCCGGAAAGCCATGAAAGACACTAAATGCAAGCTGGTCTCTTCAATTAGTTGGCGATGAGTTAGCTCCCTTCTCTCTCTCCACAAATGCTGTCAGACCTGCTCAGAATGTTTGATTTTTTAAAATTTATTGTCACATGTACCAAAGTACAGTGAAAAGTATTTTTCTGCGGCTGAGGGAACGTACACAGTACGTACATTGTAGACAAAAGAATAATCAACAGAGAACATTGACAAATGGTACATCAACAAACAGTGATTGGTTACAGTGCGGAACAAGGGTCCAAACAAAGCAAATGCATGAGCAAGAGCACCATAGGGCGTCGTGAATAGTGTTCTTGCAGTGAATGGATCAGTCCGAGGGGGAGTCGTTGTGGAGTCTTGTAGCTAGGGGGAAGAAGCTGTTCCTATGTCTGGATGTGCGAGTCTTCAGACTTCTGTACTTTCTGCCTGATGGAAAGGTCTGGAAGAGGACAAAGCCTTGGTGGGAGGGGTCTCTGATAATGTTGTCTGCCTTACTGAGGCAGCGGGAGGTGTATGCAGAATCACTGTGGGGGTGGAAAGCTTAAGTGATGCGTTGGGCTGAGTTCACCAAGTTTCTTGCGATCTTGGACCGAGCAGTTGCCATACCAGGCTGTGATGCAGCCGCATAGGATGCTCTCTGTCACACATCTGTAGAAGTTTGTGAGAGTCGATGCAGACATGCCAAATTTCTTTAGCTTCCATAGGAAGTGGAGATGTTATTGGGCTTTCTTGACTGTTGCATCAACATGAGTGGACCAGGACAGACTGTTGGTGATGGTGACCCCCCCAGGAACTTAAAGCAATCGACCATCTCCACTTCGGAGCTATTGATGCAGACGGGAATGTGAGTCGTGCTACGCTTCCTGAAGTCGATGATCAATTCCTTGGTCTTTTCAACATTTAGAGTGAGGTTGTTTTCGGTACACCATGCCGCCAGGTGATTTATCTCCCTCCTGTAGTCTGATTCATCGTTGTTTGAGTTACGGCCCACCACAGTCGTATCATCCACAAACTTATAGATTGAGTTGGAGTTAAATCTTGCCACACAGTACTGTGTGTATAGGGAGTACAGTAGAGGACTGAGCACACATCCTTGCGGGGCCCCGGTGTTGAGGACTGTTGTGGAGGAGGTTTTGTTACCTATCCTGACAGATTGTGGTCTGTTGGTGAGGAAGTCAAGGATCCAGCTGCACAGGGAGGGGTCAAGTCCAAGATTGCAGAGCTTGGTTATTAGTCTTGTTGGGATAATGGTGTTGAAGGTGGAGCTATAGTCTATGAACAGCAGCCTGACATAGGTGTCCTTGTTGTCAAGGTGTTCAAATGTTAATTGTAGAGCCAGGGAAGTAGCATCTGCTGTGGATCGGTTGCGGTGATAGGCAAACTGCAGTGGATCAAAATCGTCTGGGAGGCTGGCAGAGATCCGTCTCATGACTAGCCGCTCGAAGCATTTCATGATAACAGATGTCAAGGCCGCCGGTCAGTAGTCATTGAGGCAGGCTACCTTGTTCTTCTTTGGTACTGGTATGATGGTGGTCTTCTTGAAGGAGGTGGGGACCTCAGAGAGGAGGAGTGAGGTTTGGTGAAGATATCTCCGAATACACTCGGCAGCTAGTCTGCGCAGGCTCTGAGTGCTCACCCAGGGACTCCGTCGGACCCGTCACTTTCCGCGGATTCACTTTTGCGGCTGAATGTCCAGTATTTTCTGGATTTTTTTCAGATTCCAGTATCCGCAGTAATTTGCTTTTGTCTATGGAGATTCCGATTTGATATCTGGCTGCATCACAGCCTGGTATGGCAACTGTGCGGCCCAAGACCACAAGAAACTTCAGAGAGTCGTGAACACAGCCCAGCCCATCACACAAACCTGCCTCCCATCCATTGACTCCAGCTACACCTCCCGCTGCCTGGGGAAGGCGGGCAGCATAATCAAAGACCCCTCCTTACGGTTTACTCATTCTTCCAACTTCTTCCATCGGGCAGGAGATACAGAAGTCTGAGAACACGCACAAAGAGACTCAAAAACAGCTTCTTCCCCGTCGTTACCATACTCCTAAACGACCCTCTCATGGACTGACCTCATTAACACTACACCCCTGTATGCTTCATCCGATGCCGGTGTTTACGTAGTTATATTGTGTACTTTGTGTTATCCTATTATGCATTTTCTTTTATACTCTTTTCTTTTCATATACTTAATGATCTGTTGAGCTGCTCGCAGAAAAATACCTTTCACTGTACCTTGGTACACGTGACAATAAACAAATCCAATCCAATCACAACATTTCATCTGTTCTACAGTAAACAACTGTTCCTGGATGACTTGTTAAATTTATTTTGTCAGACTCACATGTACCACAACTGCACTGCAGGCACGTGCCACTGTTTTCAGAGTGCACCACACGAGGGTGGAGTTCTTACTGTGTACTCGTCTAACCAGTTCCATTACTTTAAAAATAAAACAAAACCTATTTGATTTAACTGGGGAGATGACGACCTGCCGCTCATTGAACCTCTTTCTGATTTGAAGTCAGGTCCTGACTTATTCAAATACTGTTAGCAGTGACTCTCCGTCTCAATCACCCATGTCCAGGTCTGTCTGTGACCTTAAACAATTGTCAGCTTTTAAAAATAGTCCACACAACTGTACCTTTTACTTGTTTGCACTACGTGCTTCATTAGCCAACAAACTCCTCCTACATTTTGGTTAGTTTTGCTGCTGAACTGACCATTAGGTGGTATGTTAATGTGATCCAGGTGGGTACAGCAAGGGATGCTGTGACATAATTGTGATGTTCCTGAACTAGCTATTCAAACGCCTGGATTAACGACCCAGAGAAAGAGGGTAAAGTTTCACCATGGCTGTTGGAGAATTTGACTTGTCAATTAAATAAATGTGATTTTCTTTTTTAAAACCGAGTTGAAGTAATGGTATCTATGAAATGATTAGAATGTCATAAAAATCCATCCGTTCCTTTTGGGAACAAAATCCAGATTGTGCAAAAATTCAGCGGGCTGTTCCAGACATGTCAATAACAGCCTGGCATAAAAGCAAAATACTGAAATTAAAAACAGAAAATACTGGATTACCTCAGCAGGCCTGGCAACATCTGAGAGAAACATCTGAGAGAAACAGTGCCAGTGTTTTGACTCATGTGACTCTTCTATGTATCACATATAATTAACTTTATTGTCACAAGTAGGCTTACAGTAGCACTGCAATGACGTTACTGTGAAAAGCCTCTAGTCGCCACATTCTGGCGGCGCCTGCTCAGGTACACTGAGGGAGAATTCAGAATGTCCAAAGTACCTGAATGCCAAAGATGAGGTGAGAGTGACTGCCCTTGACATCAAGGCATCATTTAACCAAATGTGGAATCAGGAAGCCCGAGCAAAACGAGTGAATTAGAAACGGGGGCGGAGGGAACCCCTCTGCTGGTTGGAATCATAACCAGCATAAAGAAAGATTGGTATGCCCTGTACTCTCTGCCCCAGCACACTGCAGTCATGCGGTTAGGTGAGCCCCGGTGAATGTCAAGATTGTTTCCAGGTGGGTTCAGGTCCTCCTGCCCACAGGCAGCCCCATACTTCCCGTGCCCTAGCTAAGGTCCTAATCTTCCTGCACTGCGCACATGCTGCCTGAATGAGTGACAGGTCATATTGCTCCAAATGATGGCGAGCACCAACTGCACCCCCACAAGCACATGTGAAATGATCCTGATCCATGGAAGAATGTCTACATTCATAACTCCAGTCCCATACCTCTTGCACCCAGCACTGACTCTAGTGCTGTTTCTGTGTCCTGTTCAAGCGATTTGATTTGTGCCTGCAGTTGGTCCCAGTTTAAATCTGGGTTCCCACAGTACCTGTGTTAAGTGGGGGATAGGGGCTTGTTCAGATTCCCTGTAGTATTTTAAATCATTGTGTAGTTGGTCAGTGGCATTGATGACTTCTGTGCGGGGCGGCCCGCAGATCCTGTCCACATGTTTTGGGCATGTCCAGGTGTTTGAATCGCTAGTTCAGGAACACAACTACTATGTCACAGCATCCCTTGCTATACCTTCCTGGATCACATTAACGTACTGCACCTGACCTGTGTGATGTGTGCCTGACCGATAGTGACAGCTCGCCGTGGGATGAAGCAATGTTAGGATGGGGAATCGGCCATTGCAGGCTGTTGTAGTGGAAGGACGCCTCTGTAGTGGAGACAGTATTTACCCTTGTCTCCATATCCTGCCTGGACAAAGTGGGTGGGCTCAGGCACAATTTGCAGTGCACAACCAATTGTGCGGTTAAAACCGCACTCAGCCATCTCTCCCCCCCCCCCCCCCCCCCCCCCCCCGGGCACACTGTAATCTCCCCCTTTGCTTGCAGCCCACGAGATGAGTTGTTCCTGCCGTTAGCTGAGGTTTCAATCAGGTGGTAACGTAGGGAGGTATTGTCCCTTACGACCCTGAGGTTGTCTATCTGGTCCAGGGGAAATGGCCCCGAGTCTTGTGTGACAAGGGGTACCAACAGGACCATCCCCACTCTGGTGGCCTCACTGACCTTGCAAGCTGGGACAACTGGGTACACCCTGGTCAAGCCCTTCAGGGTTCGGTCATCCGGTATCACTTGTTGATCTGCGGGTTTGGCCAGCTGGGCACTGCCGAACCAGTCGGGCACGTCCTCTTTGGATCTGGTCAAAATTGTGCCTAATCTGTGCCACGACCACAAGCCATATTCATGGTACAGCTGCCCCTGTTGTAACCAGGCAGTGTTCTCTCTCCCTCTCTCTGTCAATGAGGCGGTTTATTGTTCTGCCAGGAAAAGCCTATTCTATTTTCCTGTTTAGTGATCTCAGTAGTAGATCCTTCAGAACCCCCTTTAGCTGTTCGACTTTCTCGTTCGAAGCCTTGTATGGCTATGGAGTTGACAATGACAGACCCTGTGTTTACCCCAATTGAAAACGGGAGTGGGGGAGCGGAGCGTCTCAGAAATTTATGAAGAACTCATGGAATGGGAGGGAACCCCGATAGGGGAGGTAAAGCAAAAATGGGAGGAAGAGTTGGGCAAGGAATTAGAGGCGGGATTGTGGGAGGATGCCCTGAGTAGTGCTAACGCATTCTCTTTGTGTGCCAGGCTTAGCCTGATACAATTCAAGGTGGTCCACAGGGCGCATATGACTGTGGCCCATATGAGCAGGTTCTTTGACGGGGTGGAGGATAGGTGTGGGCCGTGTGCTGGAGGGCTCGCAAATCATGTCCACATGTTTTTGGGCATGTCCGAAGCTTAGGGGATTATGCCAAGGATTTGCTGATGTTATGATCACGGTATTGAAGGTACGGGTCGTTCAGAGTCTAGAGGTGGTGGTTTTTGATGTGACGGAAGACCCAGGAGGCGAGAGAGGCTGATGTTTTGTCCTTTGCCTCCCTGGTAGCCCGGATACTAATCTTATTGGCGTGGAGGGACTCGGAGTCCCCAAAATCAGGGGTATGGGTTAGTTACATGGCCGGGTTTCTCAGGCTTGAGAAGATCAAGTTCGCCCTGAGAGGATCAATGCTAGAGTTCGCCCAGAGGTGGCAGCCGTTTATCGACTTCTTTGGGGAAAATGAAGCTGTCAGCAGATATAAAGGGGAGGTGGTTAAGGGAAAGAGGGAGGCAGGGGGTTTGGTTGAGGTGGGAAATAGTTAGTGGGAGAGGGAGACGGGGGAACTGTGTATGTAAGCCACGTTGGTTGGGTGTTATTTGCCCTGTTTTTTCTCCTCTTAAAAATTGTTGTTAAAAATTATATATACCTTAACTACCCCCTCTGTGTTGATGTTCGACCTCGAAACTGGGTTGCACCCATTGCATCCACTGCCTGTTCCATGACCACTTTGCATAACATTAAGTACATATTGCGTGCCTGTTCTGTGCAATATTCCGGGACCTGAATCCTCGAGACATTAATCAGAATAGGCACAATCGCCCGCTTCACGTTTTCAGAAACAATTTCCCCCCCCACCCCCCCATTCAGCAATACCAGTCCCCCCTCAGTATCTCAGGGTTGTTGTTGTAGGTGGGCGTGTTGTTGTTGGAGGGGGGGGGGGAAGCAGATGTATAACAACATTGCAGCTGCATCCGACTACTCGTAGCCACTGCAGACAACCAACCCATCCCTGCGGTCGGTCCTCTTGTAGGTGTCCCAAAAATGCAACCGTCTGACTTCAGGGCCTCCTTTGGGTACACACAGCTGGTGGCAATGCCAGTGGAGCACCAGACACATATCTCCTCAATGCCCGGGTATTCCTGTTGCCAGGCAGTGAATGCAGTCTTGTATTTAGTCCAGTCTTTGGTTGGGGCAGTGCAAACCCGGTCAGTGAAATTAAACAGGGCTCCATACTCCATGGAGTAATAATAATAATCGCTTATTGTCACAAGTAGGCTTCAATGAAGTTACTGTGAAAAGCCTCATCGCTACATTCCGGTACCTGCTTGGGGAGGCTGATATGAGAATTGAACCCGCGCTGCTGGCATTGTTCTGCATTACAAGCCAGCTGTTTAGCTCACTGTGCTAAACCAACCCCTCAAATATATGGAGTCATATATGGGGGATTGAATCGTTGCTGTTCCTTCCCTCTGTGAATGTAGTTAGCAGCAGTAGGTACCAGCCATAGCTTAGGGCTCTTTCCATGGCCTGTAGGTACAAGCAGAAAGCCTGGTCGGTGCCGGGGGTTAGTGGCTATGTTCCTGCTGTCGGGTAACTGGGAGAAAAGAGTGATTAAAAAATGTGAGAATCCTGCCCTTGCTGCCGAACCATCAGGCACCAGGACCACGGCGGACCTGTGGTAAAAGGTAGTATTTATTTTCTGTCAAGACTGTCAACAGGTCAGCTGTATCAGTTTTTAAAGCGGTAGTAAATGCTGCACTCCGCAAGTCAATGGCAGAGCTAGCCCTGTGCTCCCAAGTTACATTTCTGTAGCTGAGGCCAATGTTTCCAGTGGCCCTTGCCTTTCATGTCCACACATCTATCACTTGTGAGGATAATGTCAAATGGTCCTCTCCACTTCAGGGCGAATCCGGCCTGTTCTGGGGTGATTCGAACCAAGGTTCTGTCTCCCACTCGAACAATTGCTTTATAGCTTATCCTGCTCCTTAAACTAATTCAAATTACAACTACATTCTTACATACATTAAACAAGCAACTTTGAAATGACTAACAAAACCAGACCGTAAAGGGTACCCTCAGTGACCCAGGCACTAGGCGGACTGACAGACAAGGGAAAGTCACACACACTAACACACAAACAGCAACCCAACAAACACAGATTCTCTTTTTTTCAACGGGGAACAGCTCTGAATGAGTTGATTAAAGTCTGCAGACTATCTTTTCATCTTATTTTCATTAAAACCAATAATTTCCCAATTTCTTTCAGATATGCATTCAGAATTTAATTCAAACCCCTTTCCAGATTGTTAATTTAGCTTTTTTTCCAATATTCAAAAGGCATATCTCCCCAATCTATACCTCCATTGTCTTTATTCATCGCTTGATCCCCAAAAGCGTGCACCAAACCCCTTTAGACAGAGACTGGAGACGTTAACCGCTTTTTCTAACTTCTAACGTTAAGGTGCTCCCAGTGCACCGATTTCCACACTGACTTCTAAAACTTCATATAACAAGACGCACTGGTCTTTCTTTTAACCTTGAAATAATCCCCAACTATCCGGAGCACAAATTCCCATACTGACTTTTTCTAAAACTCACATTTCCACACTGACTTCTAAAACCATACTCCTGGGCTCCTTCCCCTTTGTTCTGGAGCACCCCTACAATTGAGTTCCAGTTAACCAGGACCTGACCCCAGGGTTTGTGTCACGTTTTTTAAATTTGCTAGACGCTGCTCCTGCTGTTGGCAGTCCTCACAACAAGGATCATCTGGACTCAATGTTAGTTCGTTTCTCTCCTTACTGCCAGGCCTGCTGAGATTTCCCAGCATTTTCTCTCTACAGAATATCTGTCCTGATTTGTCACAAAATGGATGCTTTGCACCCTGGCTAAGGTGGGACTGATTTTTGGTCCCTACCACCGAGACCAAAACTATACACAGTACTCCAGTTGCCATCTCACCAATGCCATGTACAGCTGTAGCAAGATGTCCCCACTTTTATCTTCATCCCCCTTGCCTTCCTAATTACTAGGATGCTAACATTTTGTGATTCATGTACAAAGACATACAGATCCATCTGTATTGCAACATCCTGCAGTGTCTCTCCCTCTCTCTAATCAAATGTACTGTACTAGCAGGGAAAATGCTGATTATTCATACAATAAATAACATCAACTATCCCACAATAGTTGCTGATACTTGCCTGTTTTATCCTTTATGTGCACAATGATGCCTTTACAGCTTGTGGTGTCAACACTTCAAATTAAACTTTGTGAACATGTTGCAACAGAATGCTATAGAATACCTTATCATTTGGGTTTAAGTTCAGACATTGTCCCCATTCATAGAACTTACAGTGAAGAAGGAAGCCATTTGGCCGACCGAGTCTGCACCGGCCCTTGGAAATAGCATCCTACTTAAGCCTACATCTCCACCCTATTCCCGTAACCCAGTAACCCCACCTAACGTTTGGACACTAAGGGGCAATTTAGCATGTCCAAACCATCTAACCTGCACTTCTTTGGACAGTGCGAGGAAACCGGAGCACCCAGAGGAAACCCACGCAGACACGGGAAGAAAGTGCAAACTCCACACAGACAGTAACCCAAGGTCAGAATTGAACCTGGGACCCTGGAGCTGTGAGGCAGCATAAACAACAATGTCTACCATGAATCAACAATATAAACTAAACAATCATGACTCTAAATAAATTAATTACAATGAAATGCAAAGGTAAAATGACCTGCAATGTGAAGATAGTCACATTCAAACACAATCAAATGCTGGTGAAAGGAATACCTGGAGAAAGCACAAATTATGCTAATAATATAATGAAGAATTATATTTGTGTTTTGCAATAGTCATAGAAGCCAGCAGCAAGACAGCATTTGACTAAGTACAGAACCAATGAGACTTGACAATCCTGCCATGGGACGGCTATTAAATCTTTACGGATGGCAGCAATTAAGATGGAATGAATGGACTCCTTCATCCCGATCTATCTTGTGATCTTGAGTTAACAAACTGCAACATTGACCTCCTCTCAAAGGTTTCCTGACATGATGGCATGAAGATTAAAGGGAGATTTTCTTTTTGCGGTATTATCAATTTAAAATAATTTTGAAACATTTACTGAAACTGACATTTGTAACTTTTTAAAGTACTGCATCTGTAAGAAGAAACACCAATTTAAAGCTAGTAAACAAATAACACATTGCTAACTATAAGGGAGCTGTAAAAATAATACTTTTCTGGTAAAGTTTAAATAGGTCACATGTGATATTAAGATCACCAGATGTCAATGTGACCTGTGTTACAGACTTGGACAGATGTGGGATAATTTGCACCTTTATTGCATCTCTCAACTGACTGCAACAAGATGCATTTTTGAGAAGGAGTGTTTCGTCTCCTTTAGCACTGTGACGTTAAAGAACAGACACCAAAATATGCTTTCTGACAAGTTTAAGTCAAAAGGATAAACATTTTAAAAAATAAATGTAGATTATTTTTTTCCCAATTAAGGGGTAATTTAGCATGGCCAATCTACCTATCCTGCACATCTTCGGGTTGTGGTGTGAGACCCACGCAGACTCAGGGAGAATGTGCAAACTCCACACGGACAGTGACCCGGGACTGGGATTGAACCTGGGTCCTCAGCGCCGTAAGGCAAAAAAGGATAAACATTTATTTTTCACAACATTCAAAATGTAAACACAGCAAATACCCACTCCTCAGTCACATAAGAAACACACAGAAAAGATTATTTCCAAAGATGCAATGGGCACTTAGATTGCTAAAAGGGCAAAAGAAAGAACAGGTTACTTCCTTAAACAGTCCTTAAGATGATGCTTGAAATATTGCAGGCCTGAAGGATTCTGTCTTGGTTCAAGACAGCAGAAGTTGTAAGTTTGTTTTTTTCAGTTGACATTGGTGTCAATTTCATGTAATTAGGGTTATAATCCTGCAGGTAGAGTGAATTAACCACCCTTCACTGCCTGAAATTACTGTCTTTCCAAACTAGGGTTATTTCCTTTGCTGGGTGAGATCTCTCCCTCTGAGGAACTGCTCCCAGACTACCTGCCCTCACTTGTCCTTGTGGCCTAATAAGGCATTTCCTATCACAGGCTAGTTTCAATCATATGACAACAGGTTTGATGTTTATCATTGTCCACATAATATTTTAATGGCAGATGTTAATTTGCCAGACAATGGAGGATGTTTGCTATCAAGTTATCATCCCAGCTATGATTAACCTCCAAAATGACTTTATTTGAATTTCCATCTTCATGAGACCAGCAAGTCTGTCATTGTGTTTAAATATCTTCAATTGAAATGAAATGGGGCAGTCAATCAACACCTAGAAAGGCTATGTGCATTGTAAGTCATTTCCCAGATATATATTCAGACATGTCTGACTGTATATAAGCCACAAATGACGAGCCACTGAAGTCCATTTTGTTAATGTAATTTGTCTATAGTTCATGCTCCTTTAAAAAGCATCCATCTTCCTAATAGGTTTTACAGGCATAAGATGAGACCTTGACACCTGATAACACAGGTATTGTAGAACATAAAACAATGTTAATTTATCTCCATGAGCTTTCAATGTAATCCCAAAGTTATATCACTTTCAGTTCTTTTCAACTTTATACTGCATTTAAGTCGAGACAAAAATTAAAATTTTTTGGATGTTTTAGAATTGTGTATCACGGCACCGAGGACCAGGGTTCGATCCGGACCCCAGGTCACTGTCCATGTGGAGTTTGCACATTCTCCCCGTGTCTACGTTGGTCTCAAGTCCACAACCCAAAGATGTGCCTGGTAGATGAATTGGCACACTAAATTGCCCCTTAATTGGAAAAAAAAATTGGGTACTCAAAACAAGTTTTGGAATTGTGTTGGAAATGTACTATTATTTAGTACATAGTCGAAAATAAGGTTTGAACAAGCATGCATAAATTTATGGTAGCTCTGAGAGTTGAACAGTTCCCATAAACTGAGGCACTTAAAAAAAGGGTCGCACATTAGGTAGTATTAAAGAATCCATTTTATATCATTTATAGCTCATCTACATTACCGTCTATATTAAAGCAACACAAAGAATGGTGTTCTTTGTTACTCCAATTATATCAGCCGTGAAAGCCATTTAGTATCTAGGCATGTTCCAAAAAAAACCTGCCACTGGATTCTGGAAAGGAACTTGGTTGTTTGTGTCCAATCATCACTAAGTGGTAACAGTGTGGAGGACAAGTTCATGAGATGTATACAAGATAGATTCTACATCCAGGAGCCAACTAGGGTGCAGGTTTTTTTGAATCTAGTATATCGCAAAGATATACTAGAATTAAAGTTAATTAATAACCTTGTAATGAAGGCTCCAGAAGAGTTATCATAATATACTGAGAGAAATGTTTGAGTTTGAAAGCTATTTAGTTTACTCACACTAGCTGTCAATTCCAGAAATTTAAATTGCAGCAGCTGTTGTGAGATTTGAACCTGTACCCTGCAGAGTATTAGCCTGGGCCTCTGGAATCCCAGGTTCTGCGACGATACCACTATCATTGCAGTGTTAATGTATGCCTACTTGTGACACTAATAAAGATTATTATGTTAGTCTTCCCATAATTGAAGACTAATTCCCATAATTGAGGCCGAACTAAGGTCTTGTACAGCTGCAACATGACTTGCCAATTTTTATATTCAATGCCCCGACCGATGAAGGCCAGCATGCCGTATGCCTTCTTGACCACCTTAACCACATGCGTTGCCACTTTCAGTGATTGGTGGACATGCACGCCCAGATCTCTCTGCCTGTCAGTACTGGCAAGCGTTATACCATTTATTGCATAATTCCTACATGCATTGGACCATCCAAAGTGCATTACCTCACACTTGTCCAGATTAAACTCCATCTGCCATTTCTCCATCCAAAACTCAACCAGTTTATATCCTGCTGTATCCTGACAATCCTCTTCACTATCCGCAACTCCACCAATTTGTGTCATCTGCGAACTTACTAATCAGACCAGCTACATTTTCTTCCAAATCATTTATATACACCACGAACAACAAAGGCCCCAGAACTGATCCCTGTGGAACACCGCTAGTCACAATCTTCCATTCAGAAAAGCACCCTTCTACTGCTACCCTCTGTCTTCCGTGCCCAAGCCAGTTCTGTATCCAACTTGCCAGCTCTCTTCTGATCCCATGTGACTTCACCTTTTGTACTAGTCTACGATGAGGTACTTTGTCAAAGGTTTACTGAAGTCCAAGCATACATCGAAAATAGAAGCAAGAGGAGGCCATTTGGCCCTTCGAGCCTGCTCCACCATTCATTATGAATATGGCTGATCATCAAGATTCTGCCTTCCCTCTATATCCCTTTAGCCCCAAGAGCTATATCTAATTCCTTCTTGAAATTATACAACGTTTTGGCCTCAACTTTCTGCGATAGTGAATTCCACAGATTCACCACTCTCTGGGTATTGCTGTTTCACCTCGAATGAGCCCTAGGGGCCTTGGACAGTAAGAAATGAGGAGGTAAAAGTACGTCTGACACGGAATAGGGATGGTAACATGAGAAGGAGAGGGGGTGTTGGGGGTGATTGAGGATTGGATCAGGGCTTCACTGAGGGAACGGTCCCTTCAGAAAGCTACAAGGGAAAAATGTGTTTGGTGATCCCATTATCCAGGTGGTGATGGAAATTGCAGAGAGTGATACAATCAGTGGGGAAATTGGTGAGTGGATGTTGAGGATAACGGAACCCTATTGTTGTTCTGGGTGTGGGCAGGATGAAAGCAGAAGGACAGAGCAACTATTCTGACAAAGCTGTAATATTTTGCTTTTGTATGGGTAAATAACACAGAGGGAAATAATATGCAGGTTATGGGGTGGGATTCTCCGTCCTGCCAGCTGTCTTCAGGGGCGGCACACCCCCACTGGCAGCAGGATTCTCAGTTTGTGCAGCCAGCCAATAGTTTCCCATTGAATCCCGCGGGCATGGGTGCGCCGCTGGCGAAGCGGAGGATCCTGCTGACGGAGAATCGCGCATGTGGTTAAGACTCAAACGGTAGTAATGTTCTTTGGCATATTTTGAGTAATTGGGAAATAATGGGCTGGATTCACCAATTCTGAGGCTATGTCTCCACGCCGGCGTGGGAACGGTGGCATTTTACGCCAGAAGAAATGGCGCAAAACGGCCACCGATAACCCATTTTGCTGGGGGCTTGCAGGAAGGCAGGGTAGAACACCCGGCTCTAGCTGCCAATACTCCCCGGAGAATTGCTGGGTCCGTAGCAGCGCATGCGCACAGTGGCGGCCTGCAGCAGTATTGCCGTGCACCATGGCGGTGGCCCCTCGCAGACCCACAAAATAGTCCCCCGACCGGCTCGCGCGCCCCACTACCACTGTGCCCCCAGGCCAAAATAATATCCACCACCCCTGCCCGCGGATCGGCCCCTCCCCCGACTGGCGGCGGTGGACTGAGTCCGCAGCCACCATGCCGAGTTCCTGACTGATGAGACCACACGCGACCTACGCTGTTGGGAACTTGACCGGTCGGGAGCTGGAGCATCTGGAGGGGCGGGTCTCGGGCAATGTCCTGAGGCTGTCAATACGTGGCGCTGCATACTCGCAGGGGTGGAGCATTGCGAAAGCGGCGCTGGCCCCAATTTTGTCAGAAACATGGATTCTCCGGTCGGTCGGCAAACGTGATTTCAGCGTCGGTGACCGGAGAATCCAACCCAATGTCTGGGAATTCACCAAAAACGTGGGGGGGAAAAAGGCCACTGGCATCATGATAAGGGAAACTGCTATTATCAAAGACTGGGGGCGCAATTCTCCGCTGCCCACGCCGGTTGGGAGAATAGCGAGAGGGCCTCCCGACATTTGTCACGCCCTCCCGCTATTCTCGCCCAACCCACGCCACGAATCGCCGCTCGCCGTTTTTTGCGGCGATTCTCCGCGGCCGAGCCTTTACGCCCGTTTTTTCACGTCAGCAAACACACCTGCTTGCTGCCGTCGTAAAAACGTGCGCTAGATGCCCGTTTGGGGCATCCAGAGGCCCACCGATCGTCGGGCCTGCGTCCAAAAGGGACGCACTATTTCCCCTCCGCCGCGCGACAAGGTCAAGCCGCCACATCTTGTCGGGCGGTGGAGGAGAAATGCGCGGTTCCGTCAATGGCATGATGACGTCACCCGCGCATGCGCGGGTTGGAGCCGGCCGCGCGCCAAGATGACGCGCGGCCTTAACGACGGTCATTAAGGCCGTGATTCCCGGGATCCCGCTCCTAGCCCTGATTTTTGGGGGGGGGGGGGGGGGGGGGGGGGGGGAGAGAATCGGGTCCCGGGAACGGGCGTGAAGGCTGCCGTGAATAACGGCCAGTTTCACGGCAGCCTTTACGACTCTCCGGATTTGCGGAGAATCTCGCCCTGGGAATTCTTTCAGAATAAAAAAATGTCTGCTAAAGGGTAGAGCAAAGATAAATTTGCAAGGAACAACAAAACAGCTATAGAAAAATCTTTACAAATGGACAGAAAAAAGTGATGGTGTATCACTGGGAGGTAAAAGATGGTGATTTTGTGGGACATGGATTGATGAAAAATGAAATATGCTAGTCTGACATCTCTAATGCAAATTAAAATACAAGATGGCATCAGGATGGGCCATCACCGAGTCAGCATTAGCAGGAAAAAGATTGTCCTTATCATGAGATAGGATGGGTATGCGAGAACTGAAAAGCTATTTCAATAGGATGCTTCAGTCAAACAAAAATAAACTTGGAAAATCAAGGTGTTATTTCTCAACTAACTGTGAATTCATAGACCAACACAGAATGACACAGATAGAGTTATCTGAATTCAGTGTTCTACATTCCAATGGATTCAATGGTTTCACATTAGCTTACATTTTATTTATGTTTGTTTATTTATCCAGGCAGTCAGCAATTTCACATGAACATAAAAGGAAAATCACTTAAAATTTATAAACTGACAAGTTAAAAAAATAAAGCCAGTAAAAAGTTTAGCAGTGCACACGTTTAACTTACAGCAGCAGTTTCAGCAAGTATCCTGAAACGGATGCTCTATACAGTCATATATTGTTAGCAACTGGTGGTTACAGAAACAGTTAATGTGCTACTTGAAAAGTTTATGATTGTTTAAATCTACTTTGTAACTAAGGTGTAAATATATACAGCTGTTCAATGGCTTGTGTATCCTATTGGACAATATTATTTAAACAGGAAGCTGTTGAGATGGTAGCTCCATTACCCAACAATGTAAAGTAGCATAATTAGAACTAAATTGATTGCATTTAATACAGACTTGCATCAGTATTTAGCTTGTACATCGCTTTTTTTTTTTACATATACAGAATAAAGGTTATTTAATAGTTCTGAATTAATAGATTTCACCACACTGATCCAAGTCCAGTATAAGACTCTTCAGTAACAAACTAATAATTTCAGGTAAGAATTTCCAGTATTGTCAAAGTTACTTTAGGTGCCTCTACATAAAATGTCATTAGTAAGAACAGGGTTGGTTGGGCAAGTCATGGCCACCAGTAACACGGAGGACCACATCAGAGTTATTCATGCTTCAGATATTTCAGATTTACTGAGTGCTATGGCCAGTTCCAAATCCTCTTGTTCTTGCTGGTTTAGCCTTGCTAGTCGCTCCTTCTCTGCTCGTTCACTTTCTCTTTTGGCCCATTCTATCTGATCTTCTTCACTGGGGTACTGAAACATTAAGAACAGGACTGAACAGAAAAATACAAGACTGTTTCTTACAAATGGCAGATAGAAGACAAAACACAGTTGCTGACATATTTTACACCCACAATAGTGGCACCTCTGATATGATGATAACATCACAATCAGTTTACCTTTACACCTGCACAGATAGCAGTGAGTTGGCAACACACACACACACAACACGTTGCCTGTGCTGGCACCAGTTCATAACTTTGGAGTGGCTTAACAGCTGATCTGGAGGAGGCTAGCTACAAGCTGGCAATCTGTTTCACTGGCCAGGAGTTTTATTAGGATTGAATGGTTCCTGATCGAGTTTATGCAACTCCAAAGGTATAAATTGTTTCTGACAGATTCATTTTGAAGTACACACAGCAACATAAAAGGGAAGGAGACTTAACCAGAATCTTCTAACGGCTTAGAAAATTGACCATCTTTTCCAGATCATTAATATCTTCATTGTACTTTTCTCTACAGACAAGAAAATACTTGAAACAAAAAGTACCCCTTTTAGACCAAATTCCCCTTTGAAGGTCAAACGAGTATTTTTTAATGGTTGCTAGAATCCTAATGTTGTACATTGAAATCTGTTCACCTTCTATATTTTTCTTTTTTTAATTTTTCCAATGAAGGGGTAACTTAGCGTGGCCAATTCACCTAACCTGCACATCTTTGGGTTCTGGGGGTGAGACCCATGCAGACACTGGGAGAATGTGCAAAATCCACATGGACAGTGACCCGGGGCCGGGATCAGACCCTGGTCCTCGCCGTCGTGAGGCAGCAGTGCTAACCACGGTCCCACCGTTCTGCCCAACTTTCTACATTTTTCTCGTGAACTTTCAGCACCTTCTACCCTACCCTATCAAAGAGTGGGTAGCATGGAGTCAAGTTCTACAGAGTACTTTTCCTTCAGAGTACTAAAAAAGGGGAAATTTTATGCATGGAGGGAATTTTGTGCAGTGAGGAAACATGCAGTTCTGGTATTTAAAAATAAACAAGGATCAGTTCAAGAGGGAGTCAGCGAGATTTCAGAGCTGAAGTCTAGAGCATTAAAAAAATGAATAATTTAAACAAGGTACCAATTAAATTCTAAAACAGAGAATGGATTTTTCTTTTAAAAGATCAGAGACAGGTACTTGAGACCTGTTGTTTGTAATTTCTGCACCGTATGGGAATGTGTGTGTTTAGAAAGAGTCTCAAGCTGCTTGAGCTTGAGCTCAGGGTCCCTAACCTTGGAGAGGTTGGAGTCCCTGCAGAGCATCAGGGAGATTGAAAGTTTCCTGGATTGTATGTTCCAGGAGATGGCTACCCCACAGGTAGTGTGTGCTCAGGACAGTAGATGGATGGCCACCTGGAAGAGTAGGAAGAGTCAGGAAGTGCGGAAATCTTCGGGGTGTTTTTCATTCTCAAACTTGTGCTCAGTATTGGAGACTGATGGGAGTGACGACACCTTGTGGGAGTGCAGTACAGATCATGGCACCAATGAACAAGGGATTGCACTGAAAGGAACAGAAAAGTGTAGAAATGTAGTCATTATAAAATATGTCATGGTTAGCAGACGGACAGATTTTTTTAAACCATTATTATAAATCTAGTGTGGTGTGTTGCCCCCCCTTGTTCCAGGGTAAAGGATATCACGGCGAGGGTACAGAATATTCTGTACAGTGAAGGAAGTCAACTAGAATTTATGGTACACATCGGTACCAATGACAAATAGGGGACAGATATGGTGGTCCTACAGGTGAACTTTCAGGAGCTAGGGAGGAAGTTAAAAGTTAGAACCTCAAAAGTTGTAAGCTGTGAACTTTCAGGAGCTAGGGAGGAAGTTAAAAGGTAGAACTTCAATGGTTGTAAGCTCTGGCGCTATACACCAGAGTGGAAATAGGGAAAAATGGCTTGAAGCATGGTGCAGGAGAGAGGCTTGCAGATCATTGGGCAGAGGGACCAGTTTTGGGCCAGGAGACATCTATTTAAAAAGGACAGGTTGCATGCAACTCAACAGGTCTCGGACCAATGTCCTCATAGGGAAGTTCATGAGTGTGGTTGGGGAGGGTTACAAAAAATAGAAAAGACGAATAAGGGGCATAAAGGACTGAGAACGTTGGATAGTAGTGGAGAAGGCAACTGTACCATGTTGGATAGAAGCAGATCAAGGACTATGGAGAATACAAATTCAAGTTTACAATGCATCTATGCAAACGCACAACGTGGGGTTGATAAGGTTGGTGAGCTACAAGCCCAAGAAGCTGTATGGGAACATGGTGTAGTGGCAATAACAGAAATGTGGTTTAAAATGATGAGGGCTGGACACTTAACGCAGGATTCTCCCGGAATCGGCAGGGCGGGCAGAAACGGCGCAGTGGAGTGGCGGGAACCACTCCGGCGTCGGGCCGCCCCAAAGGTGCGGAATCCTCCGCACCTTCAGGGGCGAGGACAACGCCGGAGTGGTTTGCGCCCTGCCGGCCGGCGTGGAAGGCCTTTGGCGCCGCCCTAGCCGGGGCCGAAGGGACTCCGCCAGCCGGCGCGTGTCCACGCATGCGCGGGAGCGTCAGCGGCTGCTGACGTCATCCCCACGCATGCGCATGGGGGGTTCACCTTTGCGTAGGCTGGCACGTAGGAATAGAGTACCCCCATGGCACAGGCCCGCCCGCGGATCGGTGGTCCCCATTCGCGGGCCAAGCCACCGTGGGGGCATCCCCTGGGGCCAGATCGCCCTGCCCCCCCAGAACCCCGGAGACCGCCCGCGCCGCCAGGTCCTGCTGGTAAGGGACCTAACTCCAATCTACGCTGGCGAGACCTACGTAGAACGGGTGGGATTTCGGCCCATCGCGGGTCGGAGAATCGCTGGGGGGGGACCGCTGCAAGCGGCCACCGACCACGCAGCGCGATTCCCGCTCCCACCAAATCTCCGTCGCCGAACAATTCGGCAGCCAGTGGGGGCGGGATTTACGACCCCCCCCCCGATTGTCCGACCGGGGGGGGGGGGGGGGGGGGGGGGTCAGAGAATCCTGCCCTTATTATTCACGGATACAAAGTATTCAATAAAGATTGGGAAATAAAAAAGGGAGGTGGTACTGATCAAGGAAGACATAAAATCGTGAGATTTTAAATATCCCAAACAATGGGTGGGATTTTCTGGCCCTGCTTGCTGTCGGGATCGTCCAGTCCCACAAAGGTTTAGCACAGGGCTAAATCGCTGGCTTTGAAAGCAGACCCAGGCAGGCCAGCAGCACGGTTCGATTCCCATAACAGCTTCACCGAACAGGCGCCGGAATGTAGGTCCCATCATGGGGGGGGGGGCCAGAAAATCCCAGCCAAAAAGGTCAGAGGTGACCTTTTTACAGGAGGTGCACCTCCGGGTGAAGGACCAGGTTAGGTTGAGGAATGGATTGATGGGACTCGGTGTTTGACTCAAAGTCGCGGGGAGATGGCCATTTTGTTGCACAAAAGAACAGGATTTGTGGGGGCCAAGGAAGTGCGGGACCCGGGGGGACGGTTTGTGATAGTGAGTGGGGTGCTGGGCGGGGGGGGATTGCTGGTGGTGCTGGTCAATGTATATGTGCTGGATTGGGATGATGCTGGAGGGGTTTGCTGAGAGCGATACATGACCTGGATATGCATCAATTGATTATGAGTGGAGATTTTAACTGTGTGATGGAACAGAGGGTGGGTAGGTCGAGCCCCAAGTCAATGGGAAGGGTGAGGATGGCGAAGGAGTTGGAAGGTTATATGGAACATATGAGAATGGTTGATCCATGGAGGCTTAAGAACCCGGGGTGGGGGTGGACGGAGTACTCCTTCTTCTCATCTGTGTATAAGGTGTACTTGAGTATTGATTTCTTTGGGAGTTTTCAATACTTGAGAATTCAGGTGGCATGGGGGTGGAGGAAATTACATCAATTAAATCTGGGCCGGTTAGTTGAGCAAATGAAGGAGCATTTCAGAGGTGGGACACGCTCTCACGGACGGGAGAGTGCAGACCGTAAAGATGATGGTTCTCCCAAGAGTTTTGTTTGTCTTTCAGTGTTATCCCAAAGGTCTTTTTTAAGCGGGTTAATGTAGTGATTTCTGGGTTTTTATGAGCGGGTAAAGTTGGGAGCGGAGCCGGAGGGGGGCTTGGCCCTAACGAACTTTAGGAATTGTTACTGGGTGGCAAATCTAGCCATGATCAGGAAGTGGATAGTGGGGGAGGAGTCAGTTTGGGAGCGGGTGGAGGCGGCGTCTAGTAGGGCACACGTTTAGGATCACTGGTAACGGCACCTCTGCTGTTCTCGCCGGCTTGGTACTCCACAAGCCGGTAGTAGTGGCAGCTCTGAAAGTTTGGGGGCAGTGGCGGAAGCATACGATAGTGGAGGGAGCGTCGGTCTGGGCTCCAATTTGTAGCAATCACCGGTTTGTGCCGGAGAGGTTGGATGGGGGGGTTTCGGAAGTGGCAAAGAGCAGTGATTGAGAGGCTGGGGTATTTGTTTATCGATGGGAACTTTCCTTGTTTGGAGGAATTGGAGCAGGAGGTCGAATTGCCAGGTGTGAATGGGTTTCGCTATCTGCGGGTGAGAGGCTTGTACGAAGGCAGGTTTCAACCTTTCCACTTCTACCGCTCCAGGGGATACAGGACAGGGGGAAGTGAAGTTCTCGGAAATTTATAAAGAACTTATCGAGTGGGAGGAAACCCGGATGGGTGAGCTAAAACGTAAATGGGAAGATGAGCTGGGTAAGGAGCTAGAGGTGGGTCTGTGGGAGGATGCTCTGAGTAGAATCAACACGTCCTCATCATGTGCCAGGCTCAGCCTGATACAATTCAAGATGGGTCACCGGGCACACCGGGTGTGTGAGGTGTGCAGGAGGGCCCGCAAATTATGTTCACACGTTTTGGGCATGTCCGAAGCTCAGAGGATTCTGGCAGAGATTTGCTAATGTCATGTCCAAAGTGCTAAAAACGAGAGTGGGCCCTAAGTCCAGAGGTGGCGATTTCTAGAGTGTCAGAAGACCAGGGGAGTCCAGTGAGCGAGGGAGGTTGACATTTTGGCCGTTGCCTCCTTGGTAGTCTGGAGACGGATTCAATTATCCTGGAGGGACTTGGAGCCCCCGGAATCGGGGGCATGGGTTAGCGACATGGCTGGGTTTCTCAGGCTTCAAAAAAATTAAGTTTGTTCTGAGAGGATCAATGTTAGGATTCATTTGTTTATCGACTTCTTTGGGGAAACTAAACTGTTAGCAGATACGATAGGAGGGGGGAGGTTAGGGAATGGGGGTGGGTGGGTAGGGGAGTTAGTTTAGTTTAGTTCAGGTGGGATCAGCGAGAGAAGATGGAGGAACTGGGGAATTGTGTGTTTAAGCCCTGTTGGCTGGGAGGGTTATGTACCGAATTATGTTTACATTTGTTTTTGTACTTTGTTATTAAATGATCATAAATGCTTAATAAAATGTTTCTTTAAAAAAAAGAGAATTGATTTCTTTGTGGTCAGTCATGCGGTGTTGTTGTGGACAGAGTATGCGGGATTGTGATATCCGATCATGGGCCGTATTGGCTGGAGGTGAGGCTTAGTACAGGGCAGGTGCAGAGGCCAGATTCAGGTCTGTTGGCGGATAAGGGGTTCTGTGAAAAGGTGAGGTCAGCAATGGGGGAGTACGTGGAGATTAATCAGAACGGGGAGGTGTCAGCGGCCACATTCTGGGAGGTATTGAAGGTAGTGGTTCCAGGGGTGATTATCACGTTCAAGGTGGATAGGGACAGGAGGAGGGAGGAGCATGGATGATTGTTGGATGAGATAGTCGAGGTGGACAAGAGATACGCAGGGGCCCCCACCAAAGAGTTGCTGGCAGAGAAGAGGTTGCAAGGGCAATTCGATAGGTTGACAACCGTAAGGGAAGTGGGGCAGTTAGGGGGGGTGCAATATGAATATGGAGAGAAGGCGATCCGTATGCTGGCCCACCAGCTGAGGAGACTGGCTGCGTCCACGTAAATTATTTTTTAAAAAATAAACATTTTATTGGGGTATTTTTTGGTTGTACAACAACGACAAAATAAGCAATATACATAAGTCTATAAACATAGTGCAAAAAAAAGCCTGCTACCTCAATTGCAGATCCCACCATTATTAATCCCCTACTGTAAACTAAAGTAACCCCTCCCCCCCCCACCTTCAGCTGGCGATTAATTTTCTGCAAAAAAGTCGACGTACGGTTGCCACCTCCGGGCGAACAGTAACAGTGACCCTCTCAAGGTGAACTTGATTTTCTCCAGACAGAGAAAGCTAGCCATGTCCGATAGCCATGTCTCCGACTTCGGGGGCTTTGAGTCCCTCCAAGCTAATAGTATCCGTCTCCGGACTAACAGGGAAGCAAAGACCAGAACGTCGGCCTCTTTCTCCTCGTGGATTCATGAACCCTTTGCTGGCACCCTGCCCGTTTTTGAGCTTGACTGGTCTAAACCAGGGTTAATAACTGTATTGAAGTCCCCTCCCATGACCAGATTATGCAAATCCAGGTCCGGTATCTTCCCCAGCATCCTCTTTATAAACTCAAATCGTCCCAGTTTGGCGCATATACATTTACTAATACCACCTGCACCTCCTCCAATTTCCCACTGACCATAATGTACCGGCCTCCCCCATCTGAAACTATTCTACCCACCTCAAACACCACTCGCTTGTTAATCAGGATCACGACCCCTCTGGTCTTTGAGTTCAGTCCCGAGTGGAAAACCTGTCCGACCCAACCTTTCCTTAACCTAATCTGATCAGCTACTCTAAGGTGCGTCTCCTGCAGCATTACCACGTCCGCCTTCAGTCCCCTCAGATGCGCAAACACACGTGCCCCCTTGACCGGCACATTGAGCCCTCTTATATTCCAGGTGATCAATCTAGTTGGGGAGCTCATCCCCCCCGCCCCTTCGCTGATCAGCCATTCCCTCTCTTGGGCCAGTCACCAGCCCACGTCCCACGCCTCCACCGGCCCGCCCCCAGGCAGCCTCCGCCCCGACCTCCTAACTGTGCCTTAGCAACAGTGAAATGAAAATCGCTTATTGTCAGAAGTAGGCTTCAAATGAAGTTACTGTGGAAAGCCCCTCATGGCCACATTCCGGTGCCTGTTCGGGGAGGCTGGTACAGGAATTGAATCCGCGCTGCTGGCTTGCCCTGGTCTGCTTTAAAAGCCAGCTATTTAGCCCTGTGCTAAACCAGCCCCTCCCTCATCAGCAGAACATTCCCCCCCCCCCCCCCCAGTAACAGCACTAAATAAATCTACCCTTATGATAAGCCTAACATCTGTTCACCCCCCACTACGCTTCCATAAGCTAGCTCGCCCAGCTAGCTTGGTGGCCCTCGCCCGTGGCACCAGACAATCTCCCACTTATTGTCCCTTCCCCACCCTCCCCCCCCGCTCGTACATACATATTCAAATGAAAAACAATCCCAACACAATTGTCCGACAGAGATGAGAAAAACCCCCAGTTGAACTCAAACAAAGAAAAAGGTCAAGCAAAAGATCCAGCATCTGAACAAAACACACCTCCAACCCCCAACAGTGCAAATACTAACTTTTACCTCACTCAGCTCTGCACGTGGTCCCAGATCCATACAGCAGGCATTACAAATAATGTCCGGGAAAAAAACAAGAAACAAAAAAACTTTTTCTTTGCAAAACATAAACGCTACAGCCAAATTCAAAGTTCTCAGTCTGACACCAGTCCTTTCCATTTCGCGAAGTCCAGCGCTTCCTCTGGCGACTCGAAATAGAAATGTTGTTCCTCGTATGTGACCCAGAGGCGGGCCGAGTACAACAGCCCAAACTTCACCTTTTTCTTGAAAAGGGTCGATCTGACAATACCAACTCCCAATACTTCCAGCTGCACAGGGGCACCAGACAAGGATGCCCACTGTCCCCACTGCTGTTCGCACTAGCAATCGAACTGCTAGCAATTGCGCTCAGGGCAGCAAAAAATTGGAGGGGGATCCGAAGGGGAGGCAGAGAGCACAGAGTCTCACTCTATGCAGACGATCTGCTCCTCTACATCTCGGATCCACAAAGCAGCATGGACGGAATCATCGCGCTCCTGAAAGAGTTTGGAGCCTTCTCGGGCTACAAACTCAACATGAGCAAAAGCGAGATCTTCCCAGTACACCAGCAAGGGGGGGGGGGGGGGGGCAGCACTAAAGGGGCTGCCGTTCAAACAAGCCCGACATAAATTCCGCTACCTGGGGATCCAAATAGCCCATGACTGGAAAGGGATCCACAAATGGAACCTCACCAGCCTGGCGGAGGAAGTAAAAAAGGACCTGCAAAGATGGAACACACTCCCACTCTCCCTCGCAGGAAGAGTCCAGACGATCAAAATGAACGTATTGCCCAGGTTCCTCTTCCTGTTTAGATCCATTCCGATCTACATCCCCAAGGCCTTCTTCATAGCGCTGGACAAACTTATCATGGCGTTCGTATGGGGGGGTAAAAATGCTAGGATCCCAAAGAAGGTCCTACAGAAAACAAAATCCAGGGGGGGCTAGCCCTCCCGAATCTACAATTCTACCACTGGGCGGCAACAGCCGAGCGAGTAAGGGGATGGATCCAGGAGCCAGAAGCCGAGTGGGTGCGTGCGGAGGAGGCCTCCTGCATGGGGACCTCCCTCCGGGCCCTCGCCACGGCAGCACTCCCATCCCCACCCAAAAAACACTCCAGCAGCCCAGTGGTGACAGCCACCCTCCAATCCTGGAACCAACTGCGGCAGCAATTTGGCCTGAACAAAATGTCGGACAAGGCTCCCATCTGCAACTACCATAGGTTCAAACCAGCACTGACTGACGCCACCTTCAAAAGGTGGAGACAGGACGGGGGGACACTGACAGTCAGGGACCTATACACGGACGACAGGATCGCAACACTGGACGAACTGACAGAGAAATTTCAGCTAGCTGGGGGGAACGAGCTACGGTACCTGCAGCTCAAAAATTTCCTACGAAAGGAGACAAGGACGTACCCACAACCGCCACGACAGACACTACTGGAAGACCTACTGGACGCAAGTATCCTAGAGAAAGGGAACTGTAGTGACATGTATGGCCGACTGGTAGATAGGGACGACACCGTACTGGACGCAACAAGAAGGAAATGGGAGGACGACCTGGGGATGGAGATAGGGTGGGGACTCTGGAGCGAAGCACTGCATAGGGTCAACTCCGCCTCCACGTGCGCAAGGCTCAGCCTGACGCAACTAAAAGTGGTACATAGAGCCCACTTAACGAGAAACCGTATGAGTAGGTTCTTCCCGGAGGTGGAGGACAGATGTGAGCGGTGCCAAAGAGGCCCGGCCAACCACGGCCACATGTTCTGGTCTTGCCCCAGACTTGTGGAGTACTGGACAGCCTTCTTCGAGGCTATGTCCAAAGTGGTGGGGGTGAGGGTGGAGCCATGCCCGATAGTGGCGGTCTTCGGGGTTTCAGACCAGCCAGATCTATTCCTGGGGAGGAGGGCGGACGCCCTTGCCTTTGCCTCCCTGATCGCCCGCCGTAGAATCCTGTTTGGCTGGCGGTCAGCAGCACCGCCCAGAGCTGCAGACTGGCTGTCCGACCTCTCGGATTCTCTCCAAATGGAGAAAATCAAATTCGCCATCCGAGGGTCGGACGACGGCTTCCACAGAACGTGGGAGCCATTCATGCAATTGTTCCGGGACCTGTTTGTGGCCAACGTACAAGAGGAAGAATAGTCGGGGGAAGGTAGCCGGCGGGGAGGGGGGGGGGCTACGGGCTCGTTACGGGGGTTTGATGGCTAGCTAAGGCCCAAAACCAAACTAAATAAATGCCAATAAACATGTTGGGGAATGTAAAATATGTATGCCGGCAAAGAGGGGGAGGCCACAGTTATTACTACGAAGATGCTCACCTGTAAATATATATGTTAATTTTTGCGTGTTTTTTTTTTCACTCTCTAACAATTTGTAATTTGTTCTATATAAAACATGAAAACTGAATAAAAAACATTTATAAAAAAAAAGGGTCGATCTGATCTGATTGAATCCCGCTCCTCTCCTGGCCACCTCCGCACTCGAGTCTTGATAGATCCATAGGATACTGTTGTCCCACTTGCAGCTCCGTGTCTGCTTGGTCCACTGTAAAACACACCCCTTATCCAGATATCTGTGGAATCTCACCACCATTGCCCTCCGGGGGGGGGGCTCCCATTCACGGCTTCCTCGCAAGCGCTCTGTGAGCCCTGTCCACCTCCAAGGGTCGGGGGAATGCCCCATCCCTCAGCAGCCTCTCAAACATGTCCGCTATGTATGCCCCAGCGTCCGCTCCTTCGGATCCCTCCAGGAGCCCAACGATAGTCAGGCTCTGCCAGCGGGACCTGTTCTCTAGGTCCTCCACCTTCTCCAGGAGCCTTCTCTGCTGGTCTCAGCATCCCCACCAACTCCACCGCTGTTTGATGTTCCTCCTGGTCAGCCAGCGCCTTCACTCCTTTCTGGATCGCCCGATCTTGGACATCCAATCTAAGTTCCAGCTGCGAAATTGCTTCTTTAATCGGGTCCAAGCAGTCCCGCTTCTGCTTGGCGAAGCCCTCCTGGATAACTTGCATCAACTGCTCCGTTAACCGCTGGGTTGACAAGCCAGAGCTCCGATCCTCCGCCATACTTCCTCCCGGTGCAGCTTCAGCCCAAGCCTTCTCTGTCTTTCTGTTTCTGCCTTTGCGAGCACTTCTAGTCCTCCTCTCCATGCACCGACGTGTGAATCCAGTACACAATTGCCTCCGTCATCGACTTTTCAAATCAAGTCCGGTAAAAAATCGGGGGAAAAGGTTCAAAAGTCCGACCCGAGCAGGAGCCACCAAATGTGCGACTTATTCCTTCATAGCCGCCACCAGAAGTCATCCAGGTAAATTTTAACGGTGCGAACAGAGAAGGGGAGGTAGTGTCAGAGCCAGAGAGGATAAATGAGGTATTCAAGGAGAATTATGGGAAGCTGTACAGCACAGAGCCGGGTGGAGAGCAAGGGGATATGGGACGGTTCCTGGATGGATTGGAGTTTCCAAGGTTGGAAGAAGAGAGGAGGCAGACATTGTAGGAGCTGCTGGGGCTGAGGGAGGTGATTGACAGCATTAGGGGGATGAAATTGGGGATGGTTCAAGGGCCAGATGGCTTTCCGACAGTTTTATGAGGCGTTCCAGAAAGTGTTGGCACCGCATTTGTTGGGGATGTTTAGTGAGGCGTTGGAGAAGGGGGAGCTGCCAGAGACACTGACACAGGCATCGATTACGTTTATCCCGAAGAAGGGGAAGGATCCGTTGGAGGATGGGTCGTCTTGGCCCATTTCGTTGTTAAAAGTGCTGGTTAAGTTGGTGGCGGGGAGGATGGAGGGATGCGTGCCAGGGGTGGTCTCTGAGGATCAAACAGGTTTCATAAAGGGTAGGCAGCTCTTCAGTAACATCAGGAGACTGTCTAATGTGGTTATGACTCCGTCAGTGGGGCGGGTGCCAGAGGTCATTGTCTCTATGGATGCAGGGAAGGCTTTTGATTGGGTGGAGTGGAGGTATTTATTTGAGATACTGAGTGGGTTTGTGGCGTGGGTGTACTTGTTATATGTAGCCCCGGTGGCAAGTGTATGCACAAATTGGATGAGTTCACGGCGTCTTAGGCTGCAATAGGGATGAGACGGGGTGGCCCTGCTGGTGATTGAGCTCTTGCCGATGGCCTTTAGGGGGTCTGTGGAGTGGCAAGGGATTGTGTTGGGGAGCAGAGAGCACCGGGTATCATTGCACGCGGACGACCTGTTGTTGTTCGTGTCAGACCCCATTGAAGAGTATAGGTAGGATCATGGGAATATTCGAAAGGTTTGGGGCCTTCTCTGGGTATCTCTGGGGATTTAGGTGATGATGTGGAACATGAACGATGCACAGGTGGAATTTGACAATGTTCCCTGCATAGGCTCAACTTTACGAAGTTGGTGGAGCAGATGGAGGAGGAGCTTAGGAGGTGGAATGTGTTGCCACTCTCCCTAGCGGGCAGGGTCCAGTCGGTCAAAATGACGGTGCTCCCGAGGTTTCTGTTCCTCTTCCAGTGTCTACCCATCATGATCCCGAAGGCTTTCTTCAGGAGGGTCAGTAGGAGTATTATGGGGTTTGTGTGGGTGCAGAAGACCCCGAGGGTGAGGAGGGTGTTCCTGGAACAGGGTAGGGAAGTGGGCGGGTTGGCGCTGCCCAACCTATGTGGGTACTACTGGGCTGCGAACGTGGCAATAATACGTAGGTGGGTGATGGAGGGGGAGGGGGCGGCATGGAAGAGGTTGGAGACGGCGTCCTGTGTGGGCACGAGCTTAGAGGCGCTGGTGTCGGTGCCGTTGCCGCTCCCTCCAGCAAGGTATTCTACGAGTCCGGTAGTGGTGGCTACCCTCAAAATCTGGGGGCAGTGGAGGAGGCATAGGGGGGAGGTGAAGGCTTCAGTTTGGTCCCCGATACGGGGGAACCACCGGTTTGTACCAGGGAGGATGGACGGAGGGTTTTTGAGCTGACACAGGGCAGGTATCAGATGAATGGGGGACCTTTTTCTCGATGGGAAGTTTGCGACCTTAGAGGAGTTGGAGGGGAGGTGGGGTTTCCCCCCCAGGGAATACCTTCAGGTATATGCAGATTAGGGCATTTGTTAGGCGGCAGGTGGCGGAGTTTCCACTGTTGCCGCCAAGGGGGGTTCAGGACAGGGTGTTCTCGGGGACGTGGGTCAGTGAGGGGAGGATCTCGGCAATCTACCAAGTGATGCAGGAGGGGGAGGAGGCCTCAGTGGAAGAGCTGAAACAGAAGTGGGAGGAGGAGCTAGGAGAGGAGATCGTTGAGGGGACGTGGGTGGATGCTTTGAGGAGGGTGAATTCCTCCTCCTCTTGCGCGCGTGGGTGGGGGGGTTACTTGTTCGCTATGGGAGATGGGTGTGTGGTTTCATGCTCATTATTTTTGTTAATTTATTGCTTTTGTATTGGGGGGGTTTACTCTTTTTCTTTGTTTTGTTGGTTAAAATTTGTTGAAAATTTGAATAAAAATTATCTTTTTTTAAAAAAAAGAAGAAATTTGACAATGTTGGTGAAAGAGATAGGGGGAATTTTAAGAGATGGGATACATTACACGTGATACAGTACTGACAGGGAGGGTGCAGGTTTTAAAAATTAATGTGCTGTTCCTGTTTATTTTCCAGACCCTCCCGATCTTTCTCCCAAAGGACCTCTTCTGGGAATTGGAGAAAGTGATTTTGGAGTTTATATGAGCGGGGAAGGTGCCCAGGGTAAAGAAGGTCCTGCTATAGAGGAGGAGACAGAAAGGGGGGTTTGGCACTCCCGAACCTGCTGCATTAGTATCGGACAGCGTATGTGGAGGTGAATGAGTTGTGGGAGAGATTGGAGTTGCCGAGGGGTGGGGGGGGGGGGGGGGGGGGGGGTGAATTTAGATATATGAAGGTGAGGGATTTTGCATGAAAGGAATGGAGGTCGTTTCCCAGGTTACCGGGGTACACCCTTTTGGAGCAATTACTGCTCCCGGATGAGTCTGGAGAGGGTAGGACATTTATGAGTGGTTGGGGGAGTGGGGAAGGGGATGCAAGTGGTGAGTATCAAGAACAAATGGGAGGAGGAGTTTGGGGAGGTGAGATAGGCTGGGGACTGCGGTGCGAGGCGATACATTGGGTGAATTCAACCTCCTGAGCTTGATTCAGTTCAAGGTGGTGCACAGGGTACATATGACCCGGGCGAGGATGGGTGGGTTCTTTCAAGGGGTGGCCGCCGAGTGCGAGAAGCGCAGAGGGGGCCGGTGAATCATGCGCACATGTTCTGGGATTGCGAGAAGCTTGAGAGGTACTGGGAGGTGGTGTTTGGGCCATTATCTAAAATTGTGGGGGTGGACGTCAGGCTGGACCCAATGGTGCCGATCTTTGGAGTATCAGAAATTCCGGAGCTACTGGAGGAGAAGGGGGCCGATGTTATGGCCTTCGCTCCTCCAATTGCCCGCCGAAGGATCTTGCTAAAGTGGAGGTCGGATACACCGCCGGGAATGGCAGCCTGGTTGGGGGACCTGAATGACTTTCTACGGTTGGAAAAGATCAAATGTGAGTTGAGCGGTTGGCAGAGGGCTTCGAGACATGGTGGGGGTTGGTCATGACGATGTTTCAGGAACTGCTCGTCGTGGGGGATGGGGAAGAGGGGAAAAATTGTACAAACTGTGAACTGTGAGGTTGTGGAGTATGTTGTTGCATATGTTCTTTTTTCTTTACACATGTTTGGAATAAAATACACTAAAAAAAAAAAGAAAGGGTTTTAAGAAAATGGTTGGCAGTGCAGAAAGCCAAAAAGACAGCGGAGGGTTGGTGACTCTGTGCGATGGGCCACTGGGGCAAAGATATGCCTTTGGAGCAATGATGTTCTGCATGGCTTGGCTGAAGAGCTGGAGTTGTGTCTGTTAGTCGGTGTTGGAGTATAGAGTCGGGAATCCAAGGGAAGTGAGCACTGATGTCCGGGTGGGTTGCTGAGAAACCTGTTGGATTTATCTTGGTCACATATGCCATTTTTATACAGTGCCATTTATCTTGGTCACATATGCCATTCTGCAAACATTAAAATAATCAGTGAATCATAATGATAACTTAATATATATTATTGATATATAAGTCAAATTGTCTGCCACCTGTACACTTTAGGCAGGAAGATGTTTGGTTTCAATGGGTGAGGTTGATGTAAGTTTTAAAAATCACATTCAGATGATTTTTTTACTGTTTGACCACACTTTTTTTTTTTTAAATAATTTTTATTGAAAGAGTTTTTCCATACAGACATTTACCCCTACTAATTTTTAAATTATTTACAACACCATCCCTCTAGGCAAATGTCCCTCCCTCGCCCGCCCTCTCGCGCGCACCAGTCCTCCCCCCCCCCCCCCCCCCCCTCCCCCAGGCAACCTTAACAAACAAGGCAGCCTACAGTTTCAGACATGAGCAGCGAGCAGACTTGCCCGCGTTACAGTCGTGCATGTCCCCCCACGACCCTTGCTGCCCCCCCCCTCCCCTCCCTCCCCCCCCTCCCCTCCCTCCCTCCCCCCCCTCCCCTCCCCCCCTCCCCTCCCTCCCTCCCCCCCCTCCCCTCCCCTCCCTCCCTCCCCCCCCTCCCCTCCCTCCCTCCCCCCCCTCCCCTCCCTCCCTCCCCCCCCTCCCCTCCCTCCCTCCCCCCCCCTCCCCTCCCTCCCTCCCCCCCCTCCCCTCCCCTCCCTCCCTCCCCCCCCTCCCCTCCCCTCCCTCCCTCCCCCCCCTCCCCTCCCCTCCCTCCCTCCCCCCCCTCCCCTCCCCTCCCTCCCTCCCCCCCCTCCCCTCCCCTCCCTCCCTCCCCCCCCTCCCCTCCCTCCCCCCCCCCCCCGGGTTGCTGCTGCCACGACCCCGAACGTCTATCTCTGATCTAAAAAGTCAAGGAAAGGTTGCCACCGCCTGGCGAATCCCTGTACCGACCCTCTCAGGGCAAATTTGATCCTTTCTAGCTGAATATAGCTAGCCATATCATTAATCCAAGTTTCAACGCTTGGAGGCCTCGCGTCCTTCCATTGAATTAATATCCTTCGTCGAGCCACTAGGGACGCAAAGGCCAGTATTCCGGCCTCCCTAGCCTCCTGTACCCCCGGTTCTACCCCGACCCCAAAGATCGCAAGCCCCCATCCTGGTTTGACCCTGGACCCCACCACCTTCGACACCGTCCTTGCCACCCCCTTCCAGAACCCTTCCAGCACCGGACATGCCCAGAACATATGCACATGGTTCGCTGGGCTTCCCAGACATCTGACACACCTGTCCTCACCCCCAAAGAACCGGCTCATCCTTGTCCCCGTCATGTGAGCTCTATGCAGCACCTTAAATTGAATGAGGCTCAGTCTCGCACACGAGGAGGAAGAGTTGACCTTCTCCAGTGCATCCGCCCACGTCCCGTCTTCTATCTGCTCTCCCAGCTCCCCTTCCCACTTGGCTTTCAGCTCCTCCCCTGATGCTGCTTCCGCCTCCTGCATTATCTTGTAGATGTCTGATATCTTCCCCCCTCCGACCCAGACCCCCGAGAGCACCCTATCACTCGCCCCCTTACTGGGGAGCAGGGGAAACCCCTCCACCTGCCGCCTAGCAAATGCCTTCACTTGTAAATATCTGAACATGTTTCCCGGGGGGAGCTCAAACTTCTCCTCCAGCCCTCCCAGGCTCGCAAACCTCCCCTCTATAAACAGGTCCTTCAGCTGCCGTATGCCCACCCTGTACCAGCTCTGAAATCCCCCGTCGATGTTCCCCGGGATGAATCTATGGTTCCCTCTTATTGGCGCCGCCAACAGACCTCCCATTTCCCCCCTATGTCGCCTCCACTGCCCCCATATCTTGAGGGTGGCCGCCACCACCGGGCTCGTGGTGTACCTCGTGGGGGGGAGCGGCCATGGTGCCGTTACTAGGGCCCCCAGGCTTGTGTTGCCACAGGACGCCCTCTCCATTCGTTTCCAAGCTGCCCCCTCCCCTTCCATCACCCACTTGCGCACCATTGACACATTTGCCGCCCAGTAGTACCCCGAGAGATTGGGCAGTGCCAGCCCTCCACTGTCCCTGCTCCGCTCCAAAAAGACCCTCCCTCACCCTTGGGGTGCCATGCGCCCACACGTAGCTCATGATGCTACTCGTCACCTTTTTGAAGAAGGCCCTAGGGAGGAAGATGGGCAAGCACTGAAATAAAAACAAGAACCTTGGGAGGACCGTCATTTTGATTGACTGCACCCTCCCCGCCAGCGACAACGGTACCATGCCCCACCTCTTAAATTCCTCCTCCATCTGTTCCACCAGCCTGGAAAAGTTCAACTTGTGGAGGGTCCCCCAGTTCCTTGCCACCTGCACCCCTAAGTACCTAAAGCTCTTTCCTGCTCGCTTGAAGGGGAGTCTCCCAATACCCTCTCCCTGGTCCCCCGGGTGTATCACAAAAACCTCGCTTTTGCCCAAATTTAGTTTGTACCCCGAAAAGTCCCCAAACTCTGCTAATAGTTCCATTATCTCCGGCATTCCCCCTTCTGGGTCTGCCACGTACAGCAGTAGATCATCCGCATACAGCGATACTCGATGTTCCTCCCCTCCCCTAGTCAGTCCTCTCCACCCCCCTGAACCCCTCAGTGCCATCGCCAACGGTTCAATCGCCAGTGCGAAAAGTAGGGGGGATAGGGGACATCCCTGCCTGGTCCCTCGGTGGAGCCCGAAATACTCCGACCTCCTCCCGTTTGTCACTACACTCGCCGTCGGGGCCGAGTAGAGCAACTTCACCCACTTAATAAACCCTTCCCCAAACCCAAACCGTTCCAACGTCTCCCACAGGTACTCCCACTCCACCCTATCGAATGCCTTCTCCGCGTCCAGCGCTACCACTATCTCAGCCTCCCCCTCCACTGCCGGCATCATAATGACATTCAGCAATCTCCGCACGTTCGTGTTGAGCTGCCGCCCCTTCACGAACCCCGTCTGGTCCTCATGGATTACCCCTGGCACACAATCCTCTATTCTAGCTGCCAGGATCTTTGCCAGCAACTTGGCATCCACGTTCAGAAGCGAGATAGGCCTGTAGGACCCGCACTGCACGGGGTCTTTATCCCGCTTCAATATCAGGGAGATCAGAGCCTGCGACATTGTCGGGGGCAGAACCCCCCCCTCTCGCGCCTCATTAAAGGCTCGTACCAGTACCGGTCCCACCAAGTCCACATTTTTCTTATAGAATTCCACCGGGAACCCATCTGGCCCCGGCGCCTTCCCCGCTTGCATCTGACCTATTCCCTTGACTAGCTCCTCTAGCCCTATTGGCGCCCCCAGCCCTTCTACCAGCCCCTCCTGGACCCTTGGGAACCTCAATTTGTTTAGGAAGTCCTCCATTCCCCCTCTCCTCGTCGGCGGCTCAGACCGATACAACTCCTTGTAAAAATCCCTGAAGACCCCGTTCACTTCTTGCCCCTTCTGCACTACCTTCCCGCCCCTCTCCTTCACTCCCCCAATCTCCCTAGCCGCATCTCGTTTGCGAAGCTGGTGTGCCAGCATCCTGCTCGCCTTTTCCCCATACTCATAGACCGCGCCCTGTGCCCTTCTCCACTGCGTCTCTGCCTTCCTGGTGGTCAGCAGGTCGAACTTGACCTGCAGGCTGCGCCGTTCTCCCAGCAGCCCCTCCTCTGGTGCCTCCGCATATCTCCTATCCACTTCCAATAGCTCCCCCACCAGCCTCTCCCTCTCCTGCCTCTCCTTTCTTTCTCTGTGCGCCCTTATGGAGATCAGCTCTCCCCTGATCACTGCCTTCAGGGCCTCCCAGACCATCCCCACCTGCACCTCACCCGTGTCATTCAAGTCCAGATAGCTCTCAATGCTCTTCCGGACCCTTTTACACACCTCGTCGTCCGCTAACAGCCCCACATCCAGCCGCCACAGCGGGCGCTGGTCCCGCGCCTCCCCCATTTCCACATCCACCCAATGCGGTGCATGATCAGAGATCGCAATGGCCGAGTACTCAGCTTCCCGTACCCTCGGGATCAGCCCCCTGCTCAACACGAAGAAATCGATTCTGGAGTACACTCTATGGACGTGGGAGAAAAAGGAATACTCCCTCGCCCTCGGCCTACCAAACCTCCATGGGTCTACTCCTCCCATCTGCTCCATGTACCCCCTCAGCACTTCTGCCGCTGCCGGCCTCCTATTGGTCCTTGAGCTCGATCTGTCTAGCCCGGGGTCCAGCACTGTGTTAAAGTCCCCCCCCATGATCAAGCCCCCTGCCTCCAGTCCCGGAATGAGGCCCAATAGGCGCCTCATAAAACCCGCGTCATCCCAGTTCGGGGCATATACGTTGACCATCACCACTTTCTCCCCCTGCAGCTTACCCTTCACCATCACATACCTACCCTCCTTATCCGCCACCACCTCCTCCGCCACGAACGACACCCTCTTTCCCACCAGAATCGCCACCCCCCGGTTCTTTGCGTCCAATCCAGAGTGGAACACCTGTCCCACCCACCCCCTTCTCAGGCGAACCTGGTCCACTACCTTCAAATGGGTCTCCTGTAACATTGCTACATCAGCCTTCAGTCCCTTCAGGTGTGAGAATACCCTTGATCTCTTGACCGGCCCATTCAACCCCCTCACGTTCCAAGTGATCAGCCGGGTCGCGGGACGACCCGCCCCCTTCCCCTGCCGATTAGCCATGTCCTGTTCCCTGCTCGCCCCGGGTCGACCCTCCCCTTCTGACCCGCTCCCCATGGCGATGTCCCCCTCCCCCCATCTCTCCAGTCCTCCACTTCCCGTTTCTGGTCTTTTCAGCAGCAATCCGGTGTCCCTCCCTACCCCCCCCCCCCCCCCCCCCCAGGCTAGGACCCCTCCTAGCCGCGATGTACCCTCCATCGTACTCCCGTAAGTCAGCTGGTTCACGCTGACCCGGCTGCTCCTGCCACACTCCGACTCCCCCCGGCTCGGGGGGGGGGGGCCTCCCCCCCCTTGCCACTCCTCCCTGGCCCCGCTCCAGCGCGGGAAAGGTCGCCATTGCTAGCCACGCCCCGCACTCCTCCCCTCCCCCCTCCTCTGCCCCGCGCGCGGGAAAACAGAGGAAAGCCCGCGCTTTCGCCCTGCCACACCCCACCCCGTCATCTTCAGTTCCACCCCCGTCCCCGTCCATGCCTGTAAAAGAACCCCCCCTAGGAGCCCATATCCCCGATCTGCTCTCCCCCCCGTCCCACCTCCCCAACTTAACATTATAAATAACAGATAAATAACAAATAACAATGTACTTAACAGTCGCCCTCTACCAAACAGCATAAATAACCATAAATAACCATGAATAACCACAATAACAATAACTAAGGGAAGTTGGCA
This sequence comes from Scyliorhinus canicula, assembly GCF_902713615.1. NCBI lineage: Eukaryota > Metazoa > Chordata > Chondrichthyes > Carcharhiniformes > Scyliorhinidae > Scyliorhinus > Scyliorhinus canicula. Next base: position 53,466,120 of record NC_052149.1, on the reverse strand, counting down.
AAGGGGGAAAAAACATCAGAAGAAAAACCACAGCAAGAGTTCAAAATCCAAACAAAGAATTCAGCTGAAAGTACCCGAGCGGCTACGGCCGCCAAGTATCCCCTGGGTCTAATTCGAGTCCAGTTTCTCTTCCTGTACAAAGGCCCACGCCTCCTCTGGGGACTCAAAATAGTGGTGTTGGTTCCTGTAGGTGACCCACAAGCGCGCTGGCTGCAGCATTCCGAACCTGATCCGTTTTGCATGTAGCACCGCCTTCGTCCGGTTGTACCGGGCCCGCCGCTTTGCCACCTCCGCACTCCAGTCCTGGTAGACCCTCACCGTCGAATTCTCCCACTTGCTGCTCCTTTCCCTCTTGGCCCACTCCAGCACTCTCTCACGGTCGCTGAGTCGCTGGAACCGCACCAGCACCGCCCTCGGGGGCTCATTTGCTCTTGGCCTCCTAGCCATGACCCTGTAGGCCTCTTCCAGCTCCAGGGGCGAAGGGACGGCCCCTGCCCCCATCAGGGAGCTCAGCATTTCTGCTACATATCCCGGGAGGTCTGACCCCTCCAGGCCTTCTGCCAGGCCCAAGATCCTCAGGTTCTTCCGCCTCATTCGGGTATCCAGCTCCTCAAAACGGCTCTGCCATTTCAGGTGGAGTGCCTCGTGCACCTCTACCTTTCCCACGAGGACCGTGGCCTCCTCTTCCCTCACAGTCATCTCCTGTTGCAGCTCCCGAATCGACGCCTCTTGGGTCGCCTGGGCTCCCATCAGCCTGGTGGTCGTCGCATTCATTGACTCCAAGAGCTCCATTTTCAGCTCCGTAAAGAAGCGCAGGAGAGCGGCCTGCTGCTCCTCCGCCCATTTCCTCCATTCCTCGGGTGCGCCACCGGCCGCCATTTTGGTCTTCTTCCCCCGCTTTTTTTTGGGAGCTGCTGTTGCTTTCTTTACCACCCCACTCCGGGTACCGACCATAAAGTTGGTCTGGTTCTCTTCAGGGAGCCTTCCCCCACCGGGATTTGTCCTTACAGCGCCGTTGGGGCCCTCCAATCGGCCCGAAAACACCTTTGTAGCAGGAGCAGCCAAACGTGCGACTTAGCTGGTCATAGCCGCAACCGGAAGTCCCTGTTTGACCACACTTGTGTGTTTGACCACACTTTGCCTGTTATTTCATATTTACCTCATGTTAATTCTTTATGTTAGAGCATAAGATGGATATTGTAAATTGTTTTAGTTTTCTGACCTTGTATAGTAAAGTTTATTTTGTTTGTTCAAAAACCATGGAATCGTGTGACTTTATTCTCTTAGCAATTACCTGGGATTTACTCTGCCTACTTTAAACAAAAGGTTCCTGGTCCCAAGCCAGATCATAACATACACCTGGGGGTCTGGTTCAGATCATAGAAAATGCACCGGGCTTGCAATTAAAACCTCTCCTCTGACAGCACTGGCAAGATGAAAGACGTGCATCCTGGGCAACCATGGGCAAGAATAGATGTTCGACCACTTCTTGAGACAGCACAAAAATTCCAGGAACTCCATGTTGCCATTTGTACCTAAACAAAATCTCAAATACATGTTTTTTGTACCTTAGAGCAACTTATCAACACAGGCAAACAAACAACACACTTACAGCATTGAAGTTCGCAAAATTTGTGTTGTCTCCTACATCTTTACTTGGAGAGGTTGGAGCAAATGGATCAAGATGATTTTCTTTATGGAATGAATCCCCTGAATTAAACGGATGGAAAGGATCATTTAACTTGAAGGAGTCGGATAATTCTGACTTTACAAGAGAAAGTCTTTTACCTACATTTAAAATAGAAATACAAAATATTAAATATTGTGATGTGAAAGAGAGTTGAAATGTTAACTTTTAAAATCAGTCAAAATCTGATAAGGAGGAAAGCATCATCGTAAACTTAGAAAAAAGGAAATTTCCTACAGTGAGCAAAAAATGCTTGATTGGTCTGAGTCACTAAAAGAAATAGAATTAGCATTTGAAACAAAACTATACCACTTCTGAAATCATACTTACCAGGTGGTGGTGGAGGGGGTCTTGTTGGAGTACCAACTTTCGGTGGTAATGCTGGAGGAACCTCTTCAATTTTTACAGATTCATCTACAAATCCATTTTTCCCAAAGACATCATTACCGTGGTCCATTCCTGCAGCAGAACTGAAAGGATCTGCATGGTCGGACTGAATGTATATTTAAAAAGAAAGCAGAATGAAGAATGTTATGAGTGATGTAAAGCTGATGGCTACGAAGGACACCCTGTGGGTGTAATACAACAGCAAAGAGCTTCTGCAAATGTCCACAATCTTAAAAGAAGTGGCTGCTGACATAGTGGATGCATTGGTTGCAATTTTCCAAAATTCCCTAGATTCTGGAAAGATCCCACCAGATTAGAAAATAGTGACTGAAACTCCTCTATTCAAAAAATAAGGGGAGACAGACAGTAGGAAAGTATAGGTGAGTTAATCTAACATCTGTCATAGTGAAAATGCTAGACGCTATTATTAAGGAGGCTATAGCAGGGCACTTTGAAAATCTTAATGTAATCAGGCAGGGTCAACCTGATTTTGTGAGGGGGAAATCATGTTTGACTAATTTATTTGCGTTCTTTGAGGAAGTAACAAACAACATATAATGGGGAACCTGTAGATGTGGTGCGTTTGGATTTCCAAAAAGCATTTGATAAGTTACCACATAAGGTCACTGGAAAATAAGAGCTCACAGTGTTCGGGGTAACATATTAGCATGGACAGAGGATTGGGTAGCTAGCAGGAAGCAGAGAGTAGACATAAATGGCTTCTTTTCAGGTTGGCAAGCTGTAAATAGTGGAGTGCCACTAGGATCAGTGCTGGGATCTCTTTATAATCAATATCAATAGCTTGGATGAAGGGTCTGAATGTATGTATATTTGCTGATGACACAAACATAAGAGGCACAGCAAATTTGTTTTCCATTTATTTACAGGATGTGGGCGTCGCCAGTTAGGCCAGTGTTTATTGGCCATCCCTAGTTGCACTTCAGAAGGTGGTGATGAGTTGTCTTCTTGAACCACTGCAGTCCTTCAGGTGTGGGATCACCCACTATGCTGTGAGGGAGGGAGTTCTAGGATTTCGCCCCAGCGACAGTGAAGGAACGGCGATATATTTTCAAGTCAGAGTGGCGAGTGACTTGGAAGGGAACCTCCAGGTATCTGCTGCTCTTGTCCTTCTAGATGGTAGTGGTCGTGGGTTTGGAGGTTGCTGTCCAAGGAACCTTGGTGAGTTACTGCAGTGCATCTTGTAGATGGTACACAAAGCTGCCACTGTTTGTCGGTGGTGGAGGGTTTGAATGTTTGTGGAAGAAGGAGCAATCAAGCAGGCTGCTTTGTCCTGGATGCTGTCAAGCTTCTTGAGTGTTGTTGGAGCTGCACTCATCCAGGCAAGTGGAGAGTATACCATTACCCTCCTGACTTGTGTCTTGTAGATGATGGTCAGGAGGTGAGTTACTCGCCTTAGGATTCCTAGCCTTTGACCTGCCCTGTAGCAAGTTGTGAAGGGGACTGGAGATTAGAAAAATGAGGTGATCTTATTGCAACATATAAAAGGTACTATGGGGACGTGACAGGGTGGATGCTGGGAAAATGTTACCCCTTGTGGGAGAGACTAGAAATAGGAGATGAAGTTTAAAAATAAAGGGTCTCCCATTTACAACAGAGATGAAGAGAATTGTTTTCTCTTAGGATCGTTAGCCTGTGGAATTCTCTTCTCTGGAGAGTAGTGGAGGCTGGGTCATTGAATAGTTTAAAGACTATATTTGATAGATTATTGATTGTTAAGGGAGCAATAATAATATTATTACCCCCTTAATAATCTTTATTCGTGTTACAAGTAGGGTAGCACGGTGGTGCAGTAAGTTAGCACTGTGGCCTCACGGCGCCGAGGTCCCAGGTTCGATCCCGGCTCTGGGTCACTGTCCATGTGGAGTTTGCACATTCTCCCCCTGTTTGTGTGGGTTTCGCCCCCACCAGCCAAAAATGTGCAAGCTAGGTGGATTGGCCACACTAAATTGCCCCTTAATTGGAAAAAATGAATTGGGTACTTTAAATTTTAAAAACAATTAGTGTTACAAGTAGGCTTACATTAACACTGCAATTAAGTTACTGTATAAAAATCCCCCAGTCGCCACATTCTAATGCCTGTTCGGGGACACTGAGGGAGAATTCCAATGTCCAGTTCACCTAACAAGCATATCTTTCGGAACTTGTGGGAGGAAACCGGAGCATCCAGAGGAAACCCACGCAGACACGGGGAAATTGGGCAGACTCCGCACAATCAGTGACCCAAGCTGGGAATCGAATCCGAGTCCCTGGAGCTGTGAAGCAACCATGCCACCCACAGGGAGTAGACAGGAAAGTAGAGTTGAGGCCACAGTCATATCAGCCATGGTCTTATCAAATGGCAGAGGAGGCTCATGGGTCCAAACGGCCGACTACCAACTGCTAATTCCACCATCGTACAGGTGCCAAAGAAGAACCAGGCAACGTGCCTCAACGATACCTTCTGGTTGCCTTGACATCGATCATTATGAACTACTTTGAGAGGTTGGTCATGAGATACATCGGGCGGGATTCTCCGAAATGGAGGCAGAGTGTCCGCGCCGTCGTGACCGCTATCGCGTTTCATGACAGTGCGTAATGGGCGCAGGCACTACCGATTCTGGCCCCCATAGGGGCCAGCAGGGTGCTGGAGCGGTTCACGCCGCTCCACCCTTCCTTCCCAGCGGCAACTGGGTGCCATGGCAACTCGCACATGCGCAGTGGTACTGCGCCAACCTGCACATGCACAGTGGCGCCCCGCCAACCGCACATGCGCGGGGGACTTCCTCAACGCGCCAGCCCTGATGCAACATGGGTTCAGGGACCAGTCGCGTAACAAAATAGTGCCGGGGCTGGAGGCCGGCCCGCCGATTGGTGGGCCCTGATTGCGGGCCAGACCACCGGTGAAGGAGCCCTCCTCCCCCCCCCCCCCCCCCCCCCCCCCCCCAACACCGACAGGCTGCCCCCCGACCCTGCACGCAGAGTTCCCGCCGGCTGCGAGCAGGTGTGGACGGCGCCGGCGGGACTCTGCCATTTCCGCTCGGCCCATCAAGGCTGGAGAATCAGCCGCCCAGCCGCGGACAGCAGCCCGCGACCGGTGCCGCGCCAAACACGCCGGCGCAAATGGTGCCGATTCTCCGCTCCTCTGAGAATCGCGTGCCGGCAGCGTGGCGCGGTTGCGCCGTTTTTCCGGCCCAGCGCAGGACTCAGGAGAATCCCGCCCATCAACTCCCATACTCCCAGAATGCCTAGATCCACTACAATTCGCATACCGCCACAACACAGCAGACGCCATCTCCCTGGCCCTACACTCATCCCTGGAGCATCTCGACAATAAGGACTCCTACGTCAGATTCCTATTTATTGACTATAGCTCCACCTTCAACACCATAATCCCTGCCAAGCTCATATCAAAACTCCAAAACATAGGACTTGGCTCCTCACTCTGCAACTGGATCCTTAATTTCCTTATCCACAGACCACAATCAGAAAGGATAAACAACAACACCTCCTCCACGATATTCCTCAATACTAGGGTCCTGCAAGGCTGCGTACTTAGCCCCCTGCCATACTCCCTATACACACACACGACTGTGGGGTAAATTTGGCTCCAACTCCATCTACAAGTTTGCTGATGACACGACCGTTGTGAACAGATCTCGAACAACGATGACTCAAGAGGACAGGTGGGAGATAGAGAATCTAGTGGAGTGGTGTAATGACAACAATCTCTCCTTCAATGTCAGCAAAACTGAAGAGGTAATCATTGGCTTCAGGAAGCAAAGTATCGTACACACCACTGTATGCATCAATGGTGCCGAGGTGGAGATGGTGGAAAGCTTCAAATTCCAAGGTGTGCACATCACCAACAATCTGTCCTGATCCACCCATGTCGATGCTACCACCAAGAAAGCATAACAGCACCTATACTTCCTCAGGAAACTAAGGAAATTTGGCATGTCCACATTGGCTCTTACCAACTTTTACAGATGCACCATAGAAAGCATCCTATCTAGCTGCATCACAGCCTGATATGGCAACTGCTCGGCCCAAGACCATATGAAACTACAGGGAGTTGTGAACACAGCGCATTCCATCATGCAAACCCGCCTCTCGTCCATTGACTTTGTATACACCTCCTGCTGCTTTGGGAAAGCAGGCAGCATAATCAAAGGTTCGATTTAAGGAAATTTATTTACACAAATATATTTGCGGAGAGAGTGTGTTCCGGCTGCATAGCCAGGGCACCGCCCTCTGAGATTCGATTTCAACCACCACCTCCCACCCAGGTTACTCACTCTTCCAATGGGCAGGAGATACAAAAGCCTGAGAACACGCACTAACAGATTCAAAAACAGCTTCTTCCTTCTGCTACCAGACACCTGAACGACCCTCTTGTGGACTGAACTGATCTCTCCACATATCTCCTCTACTGAATAGTACTGCACTCCTGAATACTTCATCCAAAGCCTGAGTCTATGTATTTACAATGTGTATTTGTGTATGCCCTATGTTTTTTTTCTTTTTTCATATATGGAGTGATCTGTCTGGACTGTACACAGAACAATACTTTTCACTGTACTTCAGTAACGTGACAATAAAAACAAATCCAAATAATTTGTACGGTAAATGAAGTTACTGTGAAAAGCCCCAAGTCGCCACATTCCGGCGCCTGTTCGGGGAGGCTGTTACAGGAATCGAACCGTGCTGCTGGTTTGCCTTGGTCTGCTTTCAAAACCAGCAATTTAGCCCAGTGAGCTAAACAGCCCCTGTTGTGTTTATGTTTGTGTGACTGGGACTTGAACCACTATGAAAAGAAAATTAATGATTTGCCAACTTGGAAGCATGCTGGGAAATGCTTGACTATAGTTCAACACTGCTTTTGATCGAAAATAAGTAGGTCAGGTAACATAAACAAAATACTGCTCAATATTTTGGTGTCGGCCTTATTATGAAAAAACATTGTCCTCCGAAATACAACAAAACGTGTACTCGAGTTGTTTTTAGCCAAGGGCAAGAACAAAAGTACTACGTATTTCAACTTACGTACTTTCCAAGGTCTATTTAATATAAACATGGCTGTTTACTTCAAGCTGTCATTTCAGACTATAAAAATATGCTTTCTTAAATCGAATCTCAGAGGGCGGTGCCCTGGCTATGCAGCCGGAACACACACTCTCCGCAAATATATTTGTGTAAATAAATTTCCTTAAATCGAACCTCGGGGAATTTGTCTTTATTATAATTTCCACGACAACCACCTTCTTATTCAGAGGCAATAACCGACCAACTGACCCAAGGCAAAGGAGATGGTAATGACTCAGAATCATTCTTTTTACCATTTAATCTCTCTTGCCCTCAGCCTAACGGAGACATTCCCTTTTGATCTGTCAGCACCTTCCTGTTGTTCTTGCTTAAAATCTGTCACATCTCTAGCTTTCTCAAATTCTGATGAACGGGCAATGCTTGAAACCCGGTTTCTATCTCCAGAGATGTCGTTAGACCTGCTGAATATTTCCAGCATTTTCTGTCTTTATTGCAGATTCACAGCGTCTGCAGAATTCTGCTTTTAAATTTATATTTCCATTGTTTGTTTTGTCCCAGTCAGTGTTAATCAGCTATGCCAACCTCCGGGCCAATTGTTATTTGTGTTCAAATTATACAAGATGGATGGATGCAAGTACCCGATAAGCACAGTGCAGAATATGCTAGAGCTTCTTCAGAATGCCAGGCTGGAAGGAAGTTTAAAGTTCTTTTAGCTTTTATTCATTATTTTCCTTCAGTTTTTTTTAACAGGACGTAACATCATCTCATCCTCACCAATGCAAATATTCAAAGATAAGATATACACCGAGCAGTGTATTTACTCTTTGAAGAACATCCTAAAGCTAGACATGGGCAAAAAGGGACAGATCAGTCAGGTTTGATGCTTCGCTATTCCCAACTGTGAAACCAACCCAACAATACAACAGCAAAATACTGCAGGTGCTGGATATTTGAAGAAAAACAGAAAATAGGGATAACACTCAGCAGGTCTAACAGGATCTGTGACGAGAGAAACAGAGTTAACGCTTCAGGCCTGTGACTTTCATCAATCTGAAACGTTAGCTCGGCAGATGCTGCCAGACCTGCTGTGCATTTTCAGCATTTTCTGTCTTTATGTCAACACTCCATCAAGCCTAGAGCACAGCAACAATGAAAGAGCAGCAACTGTGGGACATGCAAATTTTGTAAAGCAACGGATTAAAAATAATAAGAAAATGTGCTAACTATCCATTCTTGATACGTTTATCATTACCTGTGATAATGTGTTAAAATCAGCAAAACCACTTCCAAATGAATCATTTCCAAACATCGAGACAAAGGGGTCAGCAACTGGAACACAGAAAGATAATGTAACCATAAAAGTTTCATTACAAAGGACACCATTTTATTTTTCTTGGTCAGCTTCATTGAAAAACATCAGTCATGGCAGCAACAGGGAAATGCAATACATAGAAACGAATCAGGTCTAGAAGTCTCTGGAGAGTCTTCTCCAGATAGTTTATGATTGCAGCGTGAGATTGGCTAAAAGAAATTAGTAAAGACTGATGTTCGCTATTAAACATTAACTTTGTTGAAAAAGATAGAATTAAAGCTTTCAAACCTTTTTTAAAAAACTTGATTCTCAGGAAAATTTACACATTTTTAAGACATTCAAGTGTACATTCACATTGAACATTTATTACGTCTTTACACATTAAAGTGTGCATTCACATCTATTTTATGAATGTATACATTGCATATTTTTAAAGGCCGTTGTACTATTTATCCCTCAACCACAAAGAGATCATCTTATCGTTATAATATTGCTGTTCGTGGGACCCTGCTGAGTGTAAGTTGACTGTTTCCTGTAACAGTGACTAAACTCCAAAGTACTTAAATGGCTGTAAAGTGAGATGTGTGAGGCTGTGAAAAGAGACAAATAACACCAAGTTCTTTCTCTTACATTCAAATTTAATAAAGCCATTGTGCACTTAATTATACACTTAAATGAGTAGCATATGGAATAGAACATACAGTGCAGAAGGAAGCCATTAGAGTCTGCACCGACCCACTTAAGCCCTCACTTCCACCCTATCCCTGTAACCCAATAACCCCTCCTAATCTTTTTGGTCACTCGTGGCAATTTATCACGGCCAATCCACCTAACCTGCACGTCTTTGGACTGTGGGAGGAAACCGGAGCACTCGGAGGAAACCCATGCAGACAAGGGGGAGAACGTGCAGACTCCGCACAGTGACCCAGCGGGGAATAGAACCTGGGACCCTGGCACTGTGAAGCCACAGTGCTATCCACTTGTGTTACCCTGCTGCCAGCAATAAGAACATAAGAACTAGGAGCAGGAGTAGGCCATCTGGCCCCTCGAGCCTGCTCCACCATTCAATGAGATCATGACTGATCTTTTGTGGACTCAGCTCCACTTTCCGGCCCGAACACCATAACCCTTAATCATTCTTCAAAATTAATTCTTCAAAAAACTATCTATCTTCATCTTAAAAACATTTAATGAAGGAACCTCAACTACTTCACTGGACAAGGAATTCCATAGATTCATAACCCTTTGGGTGAAGAATTTCCTCCTAAGGTCAGTCCTAAATCGAATTCCCCTTATTTTGAAGCTATGCCCCCTAGTTCAGCTTTCACCCGCCAGTGGAAACAACCTGCCCGCATCTATCCTATCTATTCCCTTCATAATTTTAAATGTTTCTATAAGATCCCCCCGCATCCTTCTAAATTCCAACGAGTACAGTCCCAGTCTACTCAACCTCTCCTCGTAATGTAACCCCCTCAACTCTGGGATTAGCCTAGTTAATCTCCTCTGCACACCCTCCAGCGCCAGTACGTCCTTTCTCAGGTAAGGAGACCAAAACTGAACACAATACTCCAGGTGTGGCCTCACTAACACCTTATTTGTTACTCTTTATTTTCCAATTAAGGGGCAATTTAGCGTGGCCAATCCACCTACCCTGCACATCTTTTTTGGGTTGTGGGGGTGAAACCCACGCAAACACGGGGAGAATGTGCAAACTCCACACAGACAGTGACCCAGGACCGGGATTCGAACCTGGGTCCTCAGCGCCGTAGGCAGCAATGCTAACCACTGTGCCACCGTGCTGCCCTACTAACACCTTATAATACCGATTGTATTGTACCTCATTGATAAATTTTGATAACACCTTGTTTCCATGAGGTATGCATTCATACATTCATGTGACATAGGATGCCTGTGCTTGAACTGGAAGCAATGCAGTTCAGGGGGTTGAGCCAGCTCGCTTGATTATTATCTCTGGAGTTAGCTGGACCTCGGAATTGAGATGGGGGTGGATGAAAAGGAAGAGGAAGAGGGAGTCCTCACAGCATTTTTGAGAGCATGTTAGTTGAAGTTCCAGCCTGTGGGTGGTGTGGTGAATTCAAGATAGAGTCTGCAGGCCTTGGAGGTTCAACCAAAACTTAAAGCTTTATTTAGAAGCTACTAACACAACAGGGTGCGATGTTAGACTGCCCGTTTGCCTGCGCAAACGGTCGGTGATGTCCTCTCTGATGACATTATGCAACCGTTCTCTTAAAGTGCCCCTGTTCAGTTACAAGGGTGTTTGTGAGAAAACATAAAAAACACTGTAAATACACGGCAGGTGGATAGTTTGTTTTGTACAAGTGCCATTGACACTGTTTAGCCACAAATCCCAACTTCAGTAGAAAACACCTTGAGCACAATATAGGAAATATACTTCACTTTTTAAAGATCTGACACCAGGGTGTGAGACTTTGCACTCTTTCTCTGAAAATAAGTCTAGAGCATTCAGAAATGCCATACAGGAAAAGATCCAGTGGCCACCTAGCCTTCCTGTACAATTATAATGCCATTTTCAGCATGATATAAACTTTCCCTACCCAACTAGAGCTGCATGATTTCTTGGGAGGGGTGAAAAAAATTTTCTTTTTTTAAATTATGGGGTGTAAAAATCTGGAAAATTTATTTATGAACCCATTTGACAATCAAAATATTTCAGGACATCAAAGTCCTGATTTGCGACAAAGGATACTTATCTACCTATGGCTCCTGGCAGTAACAAGTCCCGTTTTCACTTGAAGTAATTCAGTGAATCAGCATTTACTGCTTAAGCTGGTAACTTATTCTACCAGACCACCATTCTCTCAGAAAAGAAGAACTGCCTAATATCTAACCTAGTCCTATTCGTGCATAAATTCTAAGTATGGCCCCTTTTTTTCTCCTGAGCCTATCCAGTTAAAGTAATTGGTCCACACTCACACAATCTGGGTTTTTAAAAAAATTTACAGTACCCAATTCATTTTTTTTTTCAATTAAGGGACAATTTAGCGTGGCCAATCTACCTAGCTTGCACATCTTTTGGGTTGTGGGGGCGCAACCCACGCAAACACGGGGAGAATGTGCAAACTCCACACGGACAGTGACGCAGAGCCGGGATCGAACCTGGGACCTCAGCGCCGTGAGGCCTCAGTGCTAACCCACTGCGCCACCGTGCTGCCCACAATCTGGTTTCTTAATGATTTTACAAATTTACTCAAGTCCAAGATGTTACAAAGTATGGAAAATCAGTTATTTGAGCCCACCTAGGTAAATGAGAAATAATCTCATGTGGTTCCACTGCATCCTTTCCAAAGCCTGGCTCTGGAATGTTTCAAGCTGCTTGTTACTGTTTGAAGTTACTTTCTTCTGATGGGTTGCAGCAGTTATAGTCTGATTGGCAAACTCACCACAATGACGGCTATCCTACCCACAAAATGATGCAATTGTTTTCAAGGTACTGAAATACTATTGTCTTTGCATCATACATTTCAGCAGACTACCAGTAGGCATTCACCAAGGAAGCAAAACACACAAATGATTTAGAAAACACTTGCAAAAACAACAGAGGAGAACCAGGAGGGAGAAAAAAGAGGGGGACACAAGCGAGGTAGGTAACACGGGGGAAGACAACAGCAACAATGGATACAGCAAGATGAAAGGAGGCCAAAAGAATGAGAAGAAGGAACGGTCCAAAGTTGAAACTCATGTAAATAAATGACAGAAACTGACCGAATTGTAAATAGTATTAGGGGCACTACCCAAGTAACGCCCCCCACCTCCCCCTTGTAAAAAAGCTTTTTCACTCTGAGTGTATTTATACTATGTATAACAAAGCCCGATAAAAGGTTTTTGCAAAAGAATACTTGATTATCTTTCTTTTTGACAATTTTGCCATTGAATGTGTGTAAGAGTTAAAGTACTATGTGAATACAAGTACTGAAATCAGCTGCCCAATCAGTCTAATATTAGTTTATTTTAGTTTACTTGTCAAAAATGCAACTTTCCACATCTGGATTGCAAATTGCCACATGCAGCTAAGTGCTCAGCATATTGGACAATGCCTCCTTAGGAAATCAGAGAATGAGAGAGATTGTCAGGACAGTGTGTGTTTTGGGGAATGACAGAAAGAGATCTGAAAGCAGAAGACTCAAAATGGGAGTATAGAATTGGAGAGATATTGAAGGGACAGGGAGAGCGAGTGTAAGATCAACAGCATCCTCATGGTGACATCTTGAAGATGATGCTAATATCAGAGCAGCATAGGCTCCCTGTAAACAACAGTCTAGTAATCTATTCGTTTTTGTATGTGCATGAGTGTATTTATAACCATGCAAATAGCAAGATTTGCATGTTTGCTATTGAATTAAAGTCCTCACCTGTTTCAACAGTGGATGAGACTGTACCACCACCAGGTGCAAATGGATCATTGGCTTTCAATGCTTCTGTCTAAAATCAAACACATACAAGTACGATCATTCTGAATAATTTTGTTTTAGTCACACATGATTGAATTCAGCCACCTCATGGAGAATCACAGAATTGTTACAGCGCAGTAGAAGGCCTTTTGGACACTTGCGTCTACGTTGGTTCACAAAGTGAGCAATTCACCTGGTGCCATTCTCCCACCTTCACTCCATAAGCCTGCATATTCTTCCTTTAAAAAAAAATTCAATTCCCTCTTGAATGTCTTGGTTGAACCTGCTCCTAGTAAATCCAGGTCTAAAGCACTCAATGAGTGGAAACATTTCTATTCACGTTGCCAATGCTTTTTTTGCAAATTATTTTAAATCTGTGCCTTCTGGTTCTCGATCCTTCCACCAACAGGACCAGTTTCTCCTTATTTACTCCGTCCAGATCCCTAATGATTTTGAATACCCCCATTAAATCTCCTCTCAGCCTTCTTTTCTCCAAGGGAAACAGTCCCAACTTCTCCAATCTATAAACGTAACTAAAATTCCTCATCCTCGGAACCATTCTTGTAAATTGTTTCTTCGCACTCAGTCAGAATTCTCTTTTTGGGAGACTAAGTGTTCCCGGCAGGACTGAATTGGGTGCATTTCACAATTCTGTTGGAAGGACTATTCAGTGAGTGAGTCAGGACATGCAAATAGGCCAGCACTATGCCGGCGCGAATTGAAAGCAATTCCCGGCCCAGCGGACGTTTTAAGCACTGGGGCCGGAGTTAGGGCTAAAGAGCCTGACAGCTGGAGCTGTTCTTAAGTGCTTCACTTACCACAAAGATGGCTCAGAGAAGACCTCCCCCCGAGTTTGGGAGTCCAAGGGGAACCAATGTTTGACGCCAATGAGAAGAGGAGGGACACCCTTTTCCCCAGAGTGGGCTTCAGACTCGAGCCCGCCCTCCTGAACAGCGCTTGGGACGTGGTGGCAGACTCACCAGGAGGAAACAACTGGTGATCCGGGGGGTGGGAGTCACTGGTGAGGTCTCTGCCCTCAGAGAGGCAGAGAACCAAGGATGGTTCCAATGGCCACAGTGCGTGTCTTTTGGTTGGGGTGAGCTCTGCCAATCCCCTGCTTCCTCTTCAGTGGGGCAGCGCTTCTGAGGAGTGTCAATACCTGGTGATTGAGCCTGGTCATGCCCATCGCCTTGATGATGCTTCTGAGGTTTCACACCTTCACGGTGTATGGAGGGGCGGCCTGGGTGGGCTCTCAGATGACCAGAGGCTCTTTGAGCATTCACAAGACACAGTGAGCAGTCAGCAGTGTGAGCAGCTAGGAGCCTGTAAATAGCACCAAAGGGGTCAGTTTAAATCACAAACTGCAACAATGGCAGTTTGAGCCAGGCCATCCCAATCCAGAGGGGGACACCCCGAGTCCATGGACCTGGCACCAAGGTGCCCCTGACACTGCCGCGGCCCCCAAGCCCGACAATGTTTAGGGCTTTCTAAGAGTTTTTTGTAGCCTCCTGCCTCATCTCAGGTAAATACTTGCACCAATTTGCACCCATGAGACTTCTGCCTAATAACACCCTTATTATTAGGTTTGGAGCATGAAGTGGCCAAACCACAAATGACATTTAAATCCGTACAAATAACGGTTTTGCATGGACCCACTGGGGCGCAAACATCGATAATGCCGGCAGACGGACCGGAGCATGGTGCCATTTCACGGGATTCTTCGCCCAGTCGTGATTCCCACTGCCAGAGTCGCAAAGCGGAGAATTCAGCCTTTCATATATTTCCTAAAAAGTGTGAAGTTATTCTATTAATTAGGAACTATTAGTTAGGAACTTATGTACAAAGGCTGCAGGGTTAATACTTTGATCTTTCTTAGTTCTGCAATACATCACTAGCTGTCTACAGAATCATTGGATACTTGGTAAACATATACCTCTATTGTGTACTTAATGTTGTTCCATACTTACTGATTCTACATTATTGTTGGGAATTGTAGCACTGAAAGGATCGGATGAGGTGGGTGCAAATGGGTCGCTTGAAGATTGTTGAAAGAAGTTACCAGAAGCATCTGCAAAAGGATCTGTGCCTTTAAAAGGATCTCCTCCAAATGGATCTGGAATGATATTGTACAAATGATTGACAGAAAAATATCTTAAAATCACAAGGCTGATGATGACTTTATAAACCTCAGTTTAGTTGTTTCACAGACAAGCAATATTCACAGGAATAAGGACAAAATTACTTTGAATATAAGCGGCAAGTAATCGGTGTCTGCTTCATAGCATAACTGAGAAAGCCTATCAAACACAGGGGGCATTAGTGCCTGATAGATTACTTCCAAAAGAGTAAAGGCAGATTTTAAAATGTTAACTTTATACACTTCAAAACAAGTTTACATCCTGGGTGTAAATGTGATGTTGTATTTGATTTATTATTGCCACATGTATTAGTATACAGTGAAAAGTATTGTTTCTTGCATCCGTACAAACAATGCATACCGTACATAAGGAAGAGACCGCAGAATATAATGTTACAGTTATAGCAAGGTGTAGAGAAAAGATCAACTTCATACGAGGTAGGTGTACATTGAGTGCTTGGAGAAATGTCTTTTGTGCACGGTTGCCTATTGTGTACTGTGGCTTGCTATAGTCAAGTGACTGGAAACATGTGGGGCGGGATTCTCCTTTCCGGGAACTAAGTTCCCATGCCAGTGGGAAAACCGACGGGAACCACTCTGGCATCAACAGCCCCCAAAAGTGCGGAATTCTCCGCACTTCCGAGGGCTAGGTGGATGCCGGAGGGGTTGGCGCCGCGTCAGCCGGCGCCGAAGGGACTGCGCGAGTTCACCCATGCGCCAAAGGCCCAGCATGATCTCGCGCACGCGTGGAACCACCAGCGTGTTTTGGCGCATGTGCGGGGGGTTCTCTTCTCCCGGCATGCCATGGCGGAGCCCTACAGGGGCCGGCGCGGAAGGACGGAGTGCCCCCATGGCACAGGCCTGCCTGCAGATTGGTGGCCCTGATCGTGGGCCAGGCCACCGTGCCCCCCCCCCTCCCCCCAGGACCACCCAGCCAACATACCTGCTAGGTCTCGCCGTGTGGGACCATGCCTAACCCATGCCGGGACTGGCCAAAAACGGACGCTCGGCCCATCGGGGACCGGAGAATTGGCCGGGGGGGGGGGGGGGGGGGGGGGGGGGCGGGAGCGCTGTCAACGGCCCCCGACCGGCATGCCGTGAACTCCGCTCCCGTCCAAAAAACGTTGCCAGAGAATACGGCATTCTCTGACCGGGGGGGGGGGGGTCAGATAATCCCGCTGGTTCTTGGAGTTTTTTTTGCAAGTTAAGGATGGAGACAGAAGCTATTTTCCCCACCACATGGAACATTGAGGGTGGTTAGGGATTTTATCCTCGGTTTGTCTTCATTGTAGTTGAGTATCAAAAGGAATACTGCAACTAACCTTGTGCTAAGAGGTGAGAAAAGTAGTTAGCACTGGTTTCTGTTCCTGATTATGATCCAACGACACCCCACAACTTTGTTTGAAAAAATCTGCCTGTGGACATCAGCTGAGCTAATCCCCTCGCTGAGGGGGTCATAGATTTAAGGTGATAGGTGGAAGGATTAGAGGGGACATGAGGAAATACACTTTCACCCAGAGGGAGGTGGACCTCTGCAGTTCATTGCCTAATTTAGTGGTTGAGGCTGAAATGTTCAGCTTTTAAAAGGTACCTGGATCTGCATCCGAATTGCTATAGCCTGCAAGGCTACGGACCAGGTGCTGGAAAGAGGGATTAAAATGAGCTGCTAGTTTCTTTTTTCTCTTTGTTGGCTGGTGCAGAAATAATGGGCTGAATCGTCTCTGACTGCACAGTAGCTTTTCTATGGTTTTAGATATACGTGATGTAGCATGGCTCCTTCTGTCCCCTTGCCTCATACTGCGTTTGAAATGAGCCATAGCCTCTGTGTCACATACATAAAGATAGTCACTATAATAAGATTTAAGGCACTGTGATAAGGTTAAGTTTATTGGCACTCATGGGACTAAATGCAAAGATAAGTTAATATCTTCATGACTGATTACAGTAAAGTTCTGTACTCTGGTCTGAAAACATGATATATACAGTTTTATTGCCCTGCACATTCAGAAAAGCAGATAAATGATGATTTTTTCCAAGAGAGAGAACAGAAAATTCATCAATATTTCCATTTATTCAAATTAGTTAAAACTAGAGATCTCCCATATGTACACCAGGTAGCGCTATATGCTGGAGTGGGTAATATGCCATTCTGTCCCAATTCCCCACAAGTTCATGCTCTCAGCCAGTTTTGCATGTTGCTGAGCAGAATTCAGATGCTTTAGGGAGGAAAGGAACAAAAATGTTTGAATCATCCCCCGTGACAGATGGCTTTCAGGATTTAATCTGAAATGGAGGGATTTAAAAATATATCAGTGAAAATGGATATTTTAAAAATCAACAAAAACCTGAAAGTGCAAAGTTGAATCCTCAGACCGTTGTGTTCTGATTAAGCAGTAGTAGTTAAGATAGAAGTAGTTATCACTTCAATTGGCTGAGTTTTTAACCAGAATTCTAGCGGGAATATCTGTGAAGATTAAGTTGATGATTCACAGGCTCTTCACAGTGGAAAATCCAACAACATCTCAATTTTAAAATTCTCATCTCTTTTTCAAATGGCCTCACCCCTCTTCAGCTCTGTACCTCCTCCACCACAACAAGAGTTTGAGACCTCTGTATTCCTCCAATTCTGTCATCTCGAGCATTCCATATTAATTGAGCATTCCATTTAATCCACTAATAGCGACAATGGCTTAATTCTGAGCTCTGATATTCCTCTCCAACTCTTTCAGATGCTTGAACTTTCTCTGCTCCTTTAAGATGCTCATTCTCTTTGGCTAAAACTTTAGGCCTTCTATCCTAATATCTTCTTCTGTGGCTAGATGTAAATTTTTAAAAATCTAATACTCATGTTAAGTACCTTGGGAAGCCTTGCTATGTTAAAGGTGCTATATGAATTAACATTTTTATTGTGACGGGGAAGCAAAAAGAAAAGGAGCAATTTACAATTAGAATGTGTACTGTTGGCATATGATCCGGTTTCAGGCTAAGAAAATTTAAATGTTACTTTATATATCTGAATTTCTGCCAACTGAAGGCTGGACAAAAGACCCAATTGTCATTAAGTAGTAACATTACTCCTCACTCGATATACTTGGATGCTCCAAGCCTGCCTCCAAAGTTGAACGTTCTGCTTCATGGTAATTTTTTTCAAGTACTGCCATTCCCATATGTCTGCTTCCAACCATTGCTAAAGGAATGAGGGGTAAAATCAGCTTTGTACGAATGCAGACAGAGCTGGCTGAAACTGCTTCTGATTGAAGTGCACCATCAGTGCTTTTCTTACCTGCAATATCAACTTTTCCAAATGGATCATCTTTAAAGGGATCACCTTCAAAAATAGTTGAATAAAAGCATATTAAAAGAAAAACTAACATTCTCATATATCAGTAAGGGATTAACAGAAATTATGCTGAGCTAAAGCCAGTCTTGTTATGCAACACATTTCCCCAGCCAAAAATTACTGTTAAAATAATACTCTAGTTATGTACAATGATCTCATCTCGAGTATCAACTCTATTCACTTTAAGATTAGATGGGTGGAGTTCAGTGAACCGGACTCTGACATATTATTGGCTGAGGTAAAGGTGTAATATGCCAGTGCAGGGATAGGTGGGCGAGGGGGTGAGAAGTACAGTGGAAAGGGGGAATGCTTGGGGAGAAGGGGGAAAACGATGGAGGATTTGAAAAAGGAGGGAAGTGAGAAAGTTGGAGATGGAGATTACCGGGAGAATGGAGAGGCATCAAAAAAGTGGGAAATGAAATGAAAATCACTTATTATCACAAGTAGGCTTCAAATGAAGTTACTGTGAAAAGTCCCAAGTCGCCACATTCCAGCGCCTGTTCGGGGAGGCTGGTACGGGAAAGGAGTGGAAGGATGGAGATAGGAAAGGAAGTCATGCGTTTTGTCCAGGGGAGACAGATTTATTATACATCCAAAGTTGTGTACTTTTCTTGGGTTTCTCACTGATATTGGCATATCTACCATGGCAAATGGAACCAAGATGATTGGTCTAGAAAATGCTAGGGTTATGGGAGCTTTCCTAGGTCTGCGCACTCAAGTACCGATGGTGTAAGTGTTAGCAGTGTTGAAAGACCTGACGATCATAGAATCATAGAATTTACAGTGCAAAAGCAGAGTTAATCAGTATAGTATACAATGTTCTCTGATCGCATGTCATTAATTGGATGATTGACAAGTATCACACTTTGCATCTTGAGAACATACCCTCGGGCTTTACTTCTGGTTGGCGATCTAAACTGTGGATAAATTGTGAAATCATGTCATCCACATAAAAACGTGCACCATGAACATCGTTGAAAGGGGTGCTTCATCCAAAAAGTATTCTACTTATCACAACATGTAAGAAATGTGTTTCATAAAGAATATTTTAAACCCTTTGTTAAGCTATTCAATCTTAATTGTTTTTAATTTCCAAGCTCTCAATACTATGCTGTGTCACAGAAATAGTGCTCATCAGGACAGGTCACAGGAGAAAGACCAAAATATTGCACTTCACTGCTACACATTGAGACTGCTGGATTCAAGGAATCAATTGACTTGAATGAATGATTGATGGCTGACCCTCTTCATTTAGGAAACACCCAACTATAGTTTAAAATATAACTTAAGCTGATTTTGATGTTATATTTCAGAATATCTAAAGAGAAACTGGGAAACGTCTTGAAGATTTCCAGCACACAGCAGGCAACATTCTGTGTAAGATATAAGTTTTTTTTCAACTTATTTATGCTATAAATTTTACAAGTCAATTTTATAAGGATGAAAATAATGCTTGAAGCACATAGATACATTTTTTTCTGGTATTTGTTTAATTAGATGGTGGTAGCTTTTCCCATCGTAAAATTGAAGAAATAGTCATGATGGATTACACAGAAGATTTTATCATTGTATCAAAAAGATATGATAATCATTTAAAGTGTAATGACTGTGATTTGGACGAGACTTTAAATTATATGGAAATTTTCCTTGGATTTTAGCACAAACATTTTATAATGAATGCAAAATAATCTGTACGTGGTAATATGAAGGCTGCAGTTCTACTTTCAGGGCAGGTATCAACTTAACAGCAGCAACATATGTCGAGTCCCAATCTCCTGAATGTATTGAAGCCAAGAAGTGCAAGATGCATTCATTAAGCATCCCAATTAACTAAGTGTAACAAAATAATTTACCAAACATAGTATTGAGTCTTCTCAGGTTAAAATAAAGTGAATAGTCTATAACATTATAAAAATAACAACTGGAGAACCAGTAACCTCTCTCCTGGCAGGGTACAAGAGAGTATATATTGCATCATGCACTTCAGACTCTAGAGCTACATGTCTTAGACTAACAATAGAAGGTACAAACTTGGGAGTTATAAGTGCCTTACATGATTTGGGATGTCCCAAAGCACTTTACAGCCAACGAGCTATTGTAGTACAACTGTAACCCAAGTCAATTTTTAAAAACAGGGCTATTATCTATCTTAAACCTCAATTCATTTTGGAATGTATGCATTTTAAAATCAGTCTGAGAAATATTACTTCCCACATTTTTCCTTTAAATCTAATTTGGCCTTCGCTTACGAAAGCGGGAAAGTTATTTCGGTAAATCTATTCTAAAATTAGTGATTATCTATTCACGTGAGACTTTTTTTTTTGAAGAGGACTTTAAGTTTCAAAACTCAAAATAAAAAGAAAATAGAAAGTTGAACTTACTTCCAGTGAAAGGATCTGTCTGAAAGAAATCCAGATTTGGGTCTGGAACAGTCTGAGAATATTCAGTGGCTTTCATATCAAAAGGGTCCTCCTCCTGCAAAAATTAAAAGCACAGAATCAGAGAATCCCTACTGCGCAGAAGGAGGCCATTCGGCCCATCAGGTCTGCACTGTGCCACTGAAAGAGCACCCTACCTTGGCCCAATCCCCCACCCTATCCCTGTAACCCCACCTTGGGCAATTTAGCATGGCCAATCCACCTAACCTGCACATCTTTGGACTGTGGGAGGAAACCGGAGCACCTAGAGGAAACCCATGCATACGGGAAGAATGTGCAAACCACACAGTCACCGGAGGTCTGAACTGAACCTGGGTCCCTGGCGCTGTGATGCAGCAATGCTACCCATTGCGCCACTGCATAAATATACATACTAATTAATTTGGGCCTAGGTTTTGTAGTCCGTGAGCAGTCAACAATGCAGCAATAATGCTCATTGCTGACCTTGAAGGAAGCTGTCTATATTGATCAAGTAATCTTTGTTGTGTGGATTTCCACTTTCCCAACATTTTTTTAATCTGTCATTAACTCAAGGGGATCTCCAGGTGTCCAGCAAAAGTGATGTCATCAAAAAGAGTAAGCAGCCAATCATAATGAAATATTCTTATGGAAAGCAAATCAGCAAGTAAAATGCACTGAACTTTCACTAGAAATTAAAATTTTACAGAGAGTTAAATAAATGATTGGGACATACACATAGGATTATGGTGGAAGCTCAAATATCAAACTTTAAAAAAATTAAAATGTGAATTTATTTTTATCATAAAGGAGAAATTTAACATTGCACCATATAAAAATATTTTTTCAGGGACAGTGCTCAGCATATCCAGAACATCATTAAAAATTCAGTTATACTTGGGCGGCACAGTGGTTCGCACTGATGCCTCATGGCGCCAAAGAACTCGGGTTCGATCTCGGCCCCGGGTCACTGCCTGGGAGTTTGCACATTATCCCTGTGTCTGCGTGGGTCTCACCCCCACAACCCAAAGATATGCAGGGTAGGTGGATTGGCCACGCTAAACTGCCCCTTTATTGCAATTATTTTTTAAAATTCAGTTAACTAGGTATAACATTTCAAGAGTTTTTACGGCAAGACTTAGTGTGCAAAAGAAGGACAGGTTTTTG
Organism: Scyliorhinus canicula; assembly: GCF_902713615.1. Taxonomy (NCBI): domain Eukaryota; kingdom Metazoa; phylum Chordata; class Chondrichthyes; order Carcharhiniformes; family Scyliorhinidae; genus Scyliorhinus; species Scyliorhinus canicula. Next base: position 53,444,221 of record NC_052149.1, on the reverse strand, counting down.
TCAGTTCAGTGATTTTTGCTCGACTGTAGTCTGGGGCACATGTGCCAAAGGGTTCCTAGTCTCTGCCTGTTCTTATAGCCACAATATTTGTATGGTTAGTCCAGTTCAGTTTCTGGTCATTGATAACCCTCAGGAAGTTAATAGTGGGGGAGTCAATGATGGTAATGCCATTCAATGTCAAGGGGCGATGATTAGATTTTGTCTTGTTGGAGATAGTGATTGCCTGATACTTGTGTGCTGGCAATGATAATTGCCACTTGGCAGCTCAAACCTGGGTATTGTCCAGGTCTTACTGCATACAGGCATGGACTACTTCAGTATCTGAGGAGTCGCTGAACATTGTGTAATCATCTGCAAACATCCCCACCTCTGACCTTGTGAAGGAAGAACAGTCACTGATGAAGCAGCTGAAGATGGATGGGCGTAGGACACTACCGGAGGAATTCCTGCAGTGGTGATGTCCTGGAGCTGAGATGTTTGATCTCCAACAACAACTTCCTTTGCGCCGGATATGACTCCAACAGCAGAGAGTTTTCCTCTCCTCACCCTAGGCTCCCTGATGCAAGGGCAGTCACTCTCACCTCACCTCTGGCATTCAGCTCTTTTGTCCATGTTTGAACCAAGGCTGTAATGAGATCAGGAGCTGAGTGACCCTGATGGAACCCAACGGTAGTGTCAGTGAACAGGGTTATGTTAAGCAAGTGCCACTTTGATAGTGCTGTTGATGAACCCTTCCATCACTTTACTGATAATTGAGAATAGACTGATGGTGGGAATTGGCCAGGTTGGATTTGTTCTGTTGCTAGTGCACAGGATATACCTGGGCAATTTGCCATATTGCTAGGTAGATGCCAGTGTTGCAGCTATACTGGAACAGCTTGGCCAGGCAAGTTCTGGAGCACAAGTCTTCAGTACTGTTGGAATATTGTCAGGGCCCATAGTCTTTGTTGTACCCAGTGCCTTCAGCTGTTTCTTGACATCACATGGAGTGAATCAATTTGGCTGAAGACTGGCTTCTGTGATGTTGGGAGTCTCCAGAGGAGGCTAAGATGGGTCATCCACTTGACACTTCTGGTTGAAGATTGTTGAAAATCTTCAGCCTTATTTTTGTACTGAAATGCTGGGCTCCCCTATCATTGAAGATGGGGATATTTGAGGAGTCTCCTCCTTCAGTGAGTTGTTTAATTGTCCACCACCATTCACGATTGGATGTGGCCGGACTGCAGAGCTTAGATCTGAAAAAATACGAAAGCAAATACTGTGGATGATGGAATCTGAAAAGAAGAGAAAATTTTGGAAAAATTCAGCATGTCTGGCAGCATCTGTGAAGAGAGAAAATAGAGTTTGTGTGACTCGTCTTCAGAGTTAAACAGAGGGAGAAATGTGATGGATTATATATGGTATGAGAGGGGGTGGAGCAGAGTAGAAGATCAATGATTGGTGGGAGCTAGGAGAAATTGCAACAAAGGTGAGCAGGTCACAAGACAGAAGAAGCGCTATTGGCAGGAGAAGGTGCCAGTAGTTGCAGAACGGTAAGATATCAGAATGTGTTAATGGGAGAATAAAGGTCAGAGCTCAGTGACAGCAAAACCTAAGAACAAGTGACAGATGGCCCGGTGGGGGAGGGGTGGTTGCATTGGGATATTTAAAAAGGGATCAAAATGGAGGCAAAAGGCCACAGTCTAAAGTTGTTGACCTGAGTGTTGAGTCCTGAGGACTATAACGTGCCTAATTGGAAGATGAGGTGCTGCTCCTTCAGTTTGTGCTGCGTTTCACTGCGGCAGGCCACAGGTGGACATGTGGGCATGAGGGTTGAAATGGCACATGGCAGGAAGGTTGGGGTCATGTTTGTGGGCTGAGCAAAAGGTGTTTGGCAAAATGGTCAATACGTCCATGTATAGTCTTCCCAAAATAGAGGAGATCCCTTTGAGAGCAGCGAATACAACAAAACAAATTGAAGGAGGTGCAAGTGAAAGGAGTGTTTGGGGACTTGAGTGGTGAAGAGGGAAGAGGTAAAGGCATGGGCATTGCACCTTCTGTTACTGCATGAAGTGGCACCAAAACAGTCATTGATGTAACAGAAAAAGAGTTGTGGGAGTGGGCCTAAGTAAGGCTGGAACAAGGGGTATTCCACATAATCCACAGAAAGACAGGCATAATCATGAAGATACACATGGCCATACCTTTTATTTACAGGAAGTGAGACAAGTTAAAGGAGGAATTGTTGAGTGAAAGAATAAATTCATCCAGGTGGAGGAGAGTGGTGTGGACAGGGATTGTTTGGACCTCTGCTCAAGGAAGAAATGGAGAGCTCTTAAGACTCTCCTGGTGGGGGACGGAGGTGTAGAGGCATTTGACATCCATAGTGAAGAGGAGGTGCTTAGGACCAGGGAATTGGAAATTGTTGATATGACATAGGGTATCAGAGAGCAAATAATTCCCGGAATACAATTCTGCTGCTGCTGTTCACCCACAACATAGAACATAGAACAGTACAGCACAGAACAGGCCCTTCGGCCCTCGATGTTGTGCCGAGCAATGATCACCCTACTCAAACCCACATATCCACCCTATACCCGTAACCCAACCCAACAACCCCCCCCCCCCCCCCCCCCCCCCCCCCCCTCGAACCTTACTTTTTAGGACACTACGGGCAATTTAGCATGTCCAATCCACCTAACCCGCACATCTTTGGACTGTGGGAGGAAACCGGAGCACCCGGAGGAAACCCACGCACACATCTCATGGCTCTAGTCTTGAGTTGCTGGATCTGTTCAAAATCTACTCCATTTCGCATTATGGTAGAGCCACACAACATGATGGAGAGAATCCCCAATGTGAAGACTGGACTTTGACTCCACGAGGACTGTGTGGGAGATACTCGTACCGATACTGTCATGGACAGATGCACCTGCGGCAGGCAGATTGGTGAAGATGGGGTAAAGTATGTTTTTCCCTCTTGTTGGTTCTCTCACCACCTGTCGCAGACCCAGTGTGGCTGAATGGCCACCTATGATGACATCCTGCATAGGACGCTGAGAGAATTGGCATAGTTTAAGGATAAGCAGGCTGCAGCTTATCAGGCTGCAGCCTAGACTTTACAACACACAGGAACAAGACAGCTATCCTGTCAATCGCACTTGTTTACCAGACACAGTGGCACCTAATCACCTTATTTGGAAGTGCATACCTGCTCCCAACACTTCACTTGCAGGCATGGCCACTGAGTGCCCACCCCGAAAAATTGATTGCCAATGACCCAGAGACCGACCTAAAGGGCACGATATCCAAGCAGGTTACAAGTTGCTGCACCACCTTATAATCTCTCTGTTTAGCAGCAACAAAACAACGGTGATCTTCACCGGCCACCACGAGGAGGGCCATCACGCTACCAACAGAAAGAAGAACAGAGGCAGACTAGACCAAGGACCGGACATTGAGGACTACAGGATTCAGCACACAGATAAAGGCCAATGTCTGTCTGGTGCTTGCTCGTCACTCTAAAGTTAAGTTAAGGTCTAATATGAACTTGTAGTACTCTGTAGAATAATTTCTGTTGATGGATGATTGTTTAACCATAACATTGTGTGAGTGCGAGTAAATACTATTTGATTGAAACAAAGTCGACTTGCAGTAATTTGTCCACAGCATACGGGTTAAAGGCACACTGTGGTAGCAACACCTTGCAGTTTTGTCCTTTAGGACTTAGCCAGCTTGGTTAGTAGTGGTGCTACTGAACTACCCTTGGTGGCGGACATTGAAGTTCCCCACCCAGGGTACATTCTGTGCCCTTACAGCGTCCAACATGGAGGAGTATTAATTCATCAGCTGGGAGAGAGAGTGTGGGGGGAGAGGGCTTCTGAATGGAAGTGAAGTATGTGGTCATCAGCATGAGGTTTCCTTACCCCTGTTCGTCCTGATGCCACAAAACCTCAGGGGGTCCGGAGTTGAAGCTGAGGACTCCCAGGGCAACTCCCTCCCAACTGTATTCCATTGTGACGCCCACCACCCCTTCTGGTTTCGTCCTGCGTTTGACAGGACATACCTCAGGTTGGTGATGGTGGTGTCTGTGAATCTCAACTGCAGATCATTTCAAATTTAATCAATCAACTGTGTTATTATTAGCACAATCACAAGGTGGAGCACTTTACAGCAACCAAATATTTCAAATGGCAGTGAGGGCCTGAAGGGGGAAGAAAGGAAAAAGCAGACTGAATCAATACTGCTGTTCAAAACTGCATCAAGTCCAGCCTAGAGATGTCCACTTCCGCAACCCCCACCCTAGCAGCTAGACCGTTCCATTTTATTTTATTTAAACAGTACAGTTCCGTGCGAGAACAATGCAAATTGCCAAACCTACCTTTTCTGCAAGACTCGGTTGTTGAATTTCAACTTGTTCTGTCTCCACCTCTGCAACGTTTGGCATGGATTCATCAATGCTTTTGTTGACCTAGAAGAACATTTTTTGACAAATATATTGTTGAAAACTGAAGTAATCATCAAGAAAAATAAACGGGTTAATTTCCTATTAAAATACAAACAATTATACAAATGTATTAAGAGCTCATCACCAAAAGTCTTCCAATTACCCAGAAGGTGAAAGAGAATGGGAACAAAAACAAGATTAAAAAACAGATACAAACAGTCAAAACACAAAGAACTCATTTCAAAAATCAAAATGTAACTGCCCTGATTTCCTGAATCATACATTTAAATGGAAAAAGTCATGTATATTTATATAGAGCTCCATCAAGTCAGGCAGAAACTCCCTAAATGTGCTTCATATAATCAACTGCGTTGAAGTGTAATAAGATTGTGCACTGTAGGTCATGCCAACATTCAATAACACTATCTTCAATACTTTCTGGCAGTAAGAAAATGCATACCCTAAATTAGCTAATTGCGGATTAATAAGGTTGTGGAAAATGCAAACTACTGGGGTTAATTCCTAGATAAATACACTGGAAAAGCAGTGAAGTTACGTTACATACGTTGGCTAAACCATACTTTAAAAAAAAAATTAAAGTGCACAATTCTTTTCCAATTAAGGGGCAATTCAGCGTGGCCAATCCACCCATCATGCACATCTTTTGGGTTGTAGGGGTGAGACCCACGCAGACTCAGGAAAATGTGCAAACTCCACACGGACAGTGATCTGGGGGCCAGGGTCCTCGGTGACCTGAGGCAGCAGTGCTAGCCACTGCAACACCGGGCCGTCCCTAGCTATACCATACTTAAAAGAGTACAGTGCACAGTTCTGGTCTCTATTGCAAAAAGCTTAGAGAGGCCCTGGAAAAGTTGCAAAATGTTCGAGTATGACACTAGAACGGAGATTATAATTATCAGAAAAGACTGAATTGGCTGGGGCCCTGTTCTTTAGAAGTGAGGAGGCTGAAGGGTTACCCAAGAAAGATCTTAAAATTATCTGATCGGATAGACAAAGAAAATATATTTTTACACGGGGAGTCCCAAAATGGGGTCATAAAAATACGATAGTTACTAATAAATCCAATAAAGGTTTCAATGACGTTCAGCATCCAGACTCCACTACGTCATTCACTCAACATTTGGTTACGTGTCAGCATTCATGGTAGGAAATGGGGCTGATTTCAATGTCTGAATCATCATACTAATATTGTCAAAGCCACAATTTCATCATTATAACTAATATTTAGTGTCCTGAATAATATGTAAGCATTTGGATCCAGTTGCTTTCATTGAGGGCTTGGACAAATAGTGGATATACCCTATTAATTTCAATGAAACACCTGCGTGGTTTTCAACACAGATCTTGCAAACACATAGCGAGATTCCATGTGATTCCCCTCTTTGCCCTTCCTCTCCTCTCATTCATCCTCTCATCTTTCTGGAGAGTTATAGCACTGTCACCAAATCTTGATTGGACACAGCACCTACCGTATCAGAGAGGGTTAGTGCATGGTTTCAGCAACTGAATTTTCTTTTTAATGTCAATGGATCTTTAACCCATCCCCTGCTGCCACAACAGGCTGATTGAGAGTGAAGGCACTCCTGGAGCGAGACAGAGAGTAGGAACAATTACATTTTTATGATGATTAGTTTCTCTTTTAGTCAGGTCTTGTGGAACGTTTGTTTCTTGGTTTTGCATTGCTATGGGCCAGGGTTTAGAGAACACCAAAGTATATCATGGAGTTCACCTGACTCACGACGTTTAATAGATTGTGGTTATGAGGAGCACAAAGGCCTACTTTACAGGTCTGATGCAACAGAGATTTAAAGAACTTTTAAAACAAAACCATGTTTATTTATGAATCCAGTTAACACTTTATAAACCCTCAGTAAACATCTTAACAACTCTCAACACCAATAATCCCCACAGATACAATATTCTATAAGTAACCCTTCATAGCTTTCCTAACAACATCCATAAGACCAAAATACCCTTTTTACAGAAAGACAGCCGGTTTAAATTCTCTACAGAAACAGGTATTACTTTGAAATCCTCAAATGATCTGGAGACTGTTGTTAGAGTGCAGAGAGAGATCAATATACAGCTGCTTGCTTTGCCTGCAGCTATCCAGCTCTGAAAATGAAACTAAAACACACTGTAGCTGCCTGCTCAAAAACAAAAGTGAAAGACAACCAGCCCAGCTCCACCCACACTCTTGACATCACTGCAGCGATTTGATAAACACCCATTTCTTAAAGGTACATCCACTACAGCTATTTGATAAGCACCCATTTCTTAAAGGTACTCTCACATGACAGCATACAATACTTGAAAATTGGAAACAGTTCTCCAGTTTCTAGAGTAAAACATTTGTGCAGGGTTAGGTTACCTGACCCAAATGCTGCTTCAAATCAGACAAATTAATCAAACTGATCACGACACGCCAGAATTATTTTGTGCAACAGGTGTAGATCACACTGCAACTATTTGCACCCTTGAACTTTCTTTCAAAAACACTAATTTTCCACTCCCATTTTTGGTGCCTTAAGTTCCTTGAAGTAAAGTGATATAGAGAGCAACATAGCTAGAGAAATTGCACGTAAATGTCATTTACTGAGCTTGACTGATTGTAACTGGCAGCGAGAGATCCTTCTTTGTTTTTTTTTAATAAACATTTTATTGAGGTATTTTTGGTATAGTGACAACAACAAAATAAACAATATACATGAAACCATAAACATAGTGCAAAAGTCATTTACCTCTCGTACAGGTCCCACCCTTATTGACCCCCTACTCTAATCTAAACTACCCCCCCTCCCCCCCGGTCTGCTGACGATTAATTTCCTGCAAAGAAGTCGACGAACGGTTGCCACCTCCGGGTGAACCCTAACAGTGACCCTCTCAAGGCGAACTTGGTTTTCTCCAAACAGAGAAAGCTAGCCATGTCCGATAGCCAGGTCTCCAACTTCGGGGGCTTTGAGTCCCTCCAAGCTAACAGTATCCGTCTCCGGGCTACCAGGGAAGCAAAGGCCAGAACATCTGCCTCTTTCTCCTCCTGCATTCCCGGGTCTTCTGACACACCAAAAATCTCCACCTCGGGACTCAGCGCCACCCTTGTTTTTAACACCATGGACATGATGTCCGCAAACCCCTGCCAAAATACCCTAAGCTTTGGACATGTCCAAAACATGTGGACATGGTTCGCTGGTCTTCCCGCACATTTTGCACACCTGTCCTCCACCCCAAAGAATCTGCTCATCCGGGCCACTGTCATGTGAGCCCGGTGAACAACTTTAAATTGTATCAGGCTGAGCCTGGCACATGTTGCAGACGTGTTGACTCTACTCAACACGTCTGCCCATAGACCATCCTCTATCTCACTTCCCAGCTCCTCCTCCCACTTGCGCTTCAGCTCCTCAGTCTGCGTCTCCTCCGACCCCATCAGCTCCTTATAAATGTCCGACACGCTCCCTTCTCCTACCCATCCTCTCGAAACTACCCTGTCCTGGATCCCCCTTAGCGGTAGGAGCGGGAAAGTTGACACCTGTTTACGAAGGAAGTCCCGCACCTGCAGATACCTGAATTTGTTTCCCCTCGCCAACCCAAACTTTTCCTCCAACGCCATCATACTCGGTGAGCTCCCCTCTATAAACATATCCCCCATCCTCTCAATCCCCACTCTCCGCCATATCTGGAACCCCCCGTCCATACTCCCCGGGGCAAACCGGTAATTATCACAGACCGATTGGGCCCAGACGGATGCTCCCACTGCTCCTACATGCCGCCTCCACTCCACTGGCCCCAAACTCAGGGCTGCCACCACCACTGGACTGGTGGAGTACCGTGCCGGCGGGAATGGCAGAGGCGCAGTTACCAACGCCCACAAACTGGTGCCCTTACATGAAGCCGCCTCCATACGCATCCATGCCGACCCCTTCCCCACCACCCACTTCCTGATCATGGCTATATTAGCCGCCCAGTGATAGCAGCGCCAGCCCGCCCTCTCCCCGACTCCGCTGAAGCATTACCTTCCTTTCTCGCGAGGTCTTGCACGCCCAGACATAGCCCGTGATCACTCTGTTGACCCGCTTAAAAAGGACCGCGGAATAAAGTGGGGTGACACTGAAATACAAATAGGAATCTCGGGAGGACCGTTAGCTTCACCGCTTGCACCCCCCAGCTAGAAACAATGGAAGCGCACCCATCTCCAAAAATCGTCCTTCATTTGGTCCACCAGCCGGGCCAGATTCAATTTATGCAACCGGTCCCATTCCCGCGCCACTTGGATTCCTAGGCACCTAAAGCTTTCCTTTACTAACCTAAACGGCAGCTCTCCCAGTCGCCTCCCCTGTCCCCTCGCCTGGACCACAAATATCTCACTCTTTCCCATATTTAGCTTATATCCTGAAAACCGGCCAAATTCCCATAGAGTCTTCATGATTTCTTTCATCCCCTCTATTGGGTCCGAAACGTACAGAAGCAGGTCATCCGCGTAGAGCGAAACCCTGTGCTTCACCCCTCTCCAGCCCCTCGAGGCTCTCGGAGCAATTGCCAACGGCTCTATAGCGAGCACGAACAACAGTGGGGAGAGGGGGCATCCCTGTCTCGTCCCCCGGTGCAGTCTAAAATAGTTCGATGTTGTCCCATTCTTCTGTACACGTGCCACAAGAGCCTGATAGAGTAACCTGACCCAGTCAATAGAGTCCCACAGATAGTCCCATTCTACCCGATCAAAAGCCTTTTCTGCATCCATTGCGACCCTACCTTCCAGGGGCATCATGATCACATTTAACATCTTACATTGGCCACCAACTGCCTGCCCTTAACAAACCCCATCTGGTCCTCCCCAATAAAGTCCGGAACACAATCCTTGACCCTGGAGGACAAGATTTTGGTCAGCAACTTGGCATCTACATTCAACAGGGAGATAAGCCTGTGGGACCCACACAGCTCCGGGTGAGATCCTTCTTTGTTGTGAAGCATTGAGCTTTTGACTACAATTTTTCCTGATGACTTTGCTTAACAAGTTGAATTCAACACATAATCCCCTACAGTGCAGAAAGAGGCCATTCGGCCCATTGAGTTTGCACCGATCCTTTGAAACAGCACTGTACCCACGTCCACTCCCCCGTCCACCTCACCTTATCGCTGTAACACCATAACCTAACCTGCACATACCTGAACAACGCTAAGGGCTAATTTACCATGGTCAAGCCACGTAACCTTTGTCTTTGGACTATGGAAGGAAACTGGAGCACCTGGAGGAAACCCATGCAGACACAGGGAGAACGTACAAATTCCACCCAGACAGCGACCCAAGGCCAGAACTGAACCTGGGTCCCTGGTGCTGTAAGGCAGCAGTGCTAACCACTTTGCCACCCATGTGGGAATTGAGGACTCACATCCTTGGTCGTGGCAGTGGGTAGCGTTGCTGCCTCTGAGCCAGTAGCTCCAGATTCGAGTCCCACCCAAGGACTTGATGGCCAAGGAAAGTGCATTCATACGCAGTCAAACAGGTTGGATTTCAACCTGAAAATCCTTCTATCTATGCCAATGACAGGAGATAAGAGCAGGAGAGACTCCTGGTCAGTCAGGCTTGATGTGGACTGGCGTCCCTCAAGTTATAAGCTCCTGGCGGCAAACTAGCGACATGTTCTCGGAATTACTAGCTACGGAAGCAGACAAAAATTTGCCTTAGTGCACCACTAGGTGTGGGAAGAGAATTGGAACTCACATCCTTGAACCCTTGGTCCAATTACTTGATATACCAATGTTCTACACATCAGTATCACCAACTTGTGACTGTGGTAGATTGAATTCCCCTGACATCAAGGCCGCATTTGACCAAGTGTGGCATCAAGAAGCTCTAGTAAAATTGAGTTTAATGGGAATTCTCCACTGGTTGGACTCAGACCTAGTACAAAGTAAGATGGCTGCTGTAGGCCAATCATCTCAGCCCCAGGATACTGCTGCAGGTGGTCGTCACGGTAGTGTCCCAGGTCCAACCATCTTCAGCTGCTTCATTAATGATCTTCCCTGCGTCAATAGTGGGTCAGAAGTGGGGATCTTTACTGATAACTGCACAATATTCAGGACCATTCATGACCCCTCAGATAAGCAGTTTGTGTCCATATACAGCAAGATCTGGTCAACATTCAAGCTTGGGCTGCTAAGTGGCAAGAAACATTTGCACCACACAAGTGTCAGGCAAAGACCACCTCCAACAGGAGAGAATCTAACCATTTCCCCATGATGTTCAACAACATTACCATCACCATGCTCACTAGTATCAACAGCCTGAGAGTTACTATTGACCAAAAACTAAACTGGGCCAGCCGTATAAATATTTTGGCCAGAAGAACAGATCAGAGATTGGGAATTCAACTTACCTCCTGACTTTCAAAAACTGCCCACCATCTACAAAGCACAAGTCAGGAGTACGATGGAACATTCTTCACTTGTCCAGATGAATGTAATCCAACAACACTCAAGAAACTCAACATGCTGGACAATGCAGCCTGGTTAATCAGAACCCCACCCACCACGTTAAACACTTACTCCCTCCAACATCGACACACAGTGGCAACAGTTATGTGTCATATACAAGATGCACTGCAGCAACTCACCACAGCTCCTTCCAAAGCTGCGACCTCTACCACCCAGAAGGACCAGGGAATCAGAAGAAAGTGAATATCGCCATCTGCACGTTACCCTCCAGGCCACACACCATCCTGATTTGGAACCATATCGCTGTTCCTTGACTGTCGCTGGACCAGAATCATGGAACTCCCTTCCGAACAACACCATGGGTGTACCTACACCAGATGGACTGCAGCGGTTCATGAAGGAGGCTCCCCACCACCTTCTCACGGTTAATTCAGTGTTGAGCAACAAATGCTGGTCCAGCCAGCAGTGCTCACATTCCATAAAATAATCAAACAAATATGTATACAGTAGTCTTTAGTGCCTTTAGAGCAGATGAAATATTGACAGTATAAATTTAACATTTAGAATCAAAAATGATTTGAAATCAGTAGCATTTGAATGTTTTACCAATGTCTCAGTGATAATAACTTCCTTCTCCAGTGGGCTTTGCCTCTCTGTATTTTCCTTGTGGTCAGTGGACTCATCGACACTGTTGTTGAGCTCACAGTGCTCAGCACCACCATTGACCAGACCAGGTTGTATAACAGTCTGCCAACTTGGTTGGTTGTTGAGGCTTTCCTCAGATTCTTGTAGCTCAGTCAGCTTGGATTTTGCCTTTGAATACAAAACTCAAGTAATTACAAGACAGGCCTAAGACACGTAAATGCCAGACAATGAGGCACTCAAATTCAAACTTATCAGCAGTGCAGTATGAATACAATGGGGCCAAGGGCATGAAGCATATATCATTATATGCATGCAGTAGAGACACACTATTTTGTGACGAAATACCAATATTATTGAATCATTATGGAAATTGAACATAGCTCAAGTGAGTTATCTAGATCTTCACAATTTGCAGAAACATCGGGATACCATTCCCAGCTGTTTTTGACCAAGAGTCACTGAACAAATTAAACGGGACTGAATCCAAGAAATAAAAACGCCAATTTTATGATCAGCAAGCAGCTTTAAAAAGTAGCTAAGTACACGCGAGTCTATTAAATTATTTACACTACAAATAAATTCTTTTGAGGACAGCTTTAAATGTAAACTTTCTATTTAACTGCACATTGTTGTACAGGGACAAGTCAGTCGAAAAAGGAAACATGTTTTATACAGATGGTTTTCAAGTCAGCAAAGCCACAAACAGCATGGTTTTAAATAGCAACTAAATCAAAATTTGTGTGAAGAATGTGTAAAATGCAAACTCATGTCAGCTGTTCCTGCAGTATGGTGTATAACCACACTGAAGATTTTGAAGAACGGGTTATCATTTACTGAATATGAAATACAGGAATTAAATATACTATTTAATTCATCTCTTCCATATAAACTGGGTCTGTTTTTGTAATTTTTGTGTAATCAGCAGCAGCACAAAAATAAACTATGGAACTCACCCACAATGAATTGGCCTTTATGAAGGGACACACAATAGGACTCAAGGTGTCAGTGTTGAGTTTATCCAAAGAAAGAGGTGATGACCCAGGTTAGAACTGCATGCATCTGTATAGTACTATTTAGCATAGGGGTTTGTCAACATCACAGATGACTGTTATGTCCACGACTTTTCCATTAGTGACAGATCAGGTCTTGGGTCTGGTTTGGCATGGTTACTTGTATACAAAGCCCTTAACGCCATCTAGAAAATTAATCAGACTGCATTCTAAGAAGAATTGAGTAATAATAATCACTCGAATGTCTTGAAAACAGAAGATGGGTTGAACAGCCCCAAAAATCGAGTGAACCAATCATCCAGACTATACAGAAATCCTTTATGACAGCATTCAAATTCCATTTATGCTACTCAGTCACACTGATTTGATACTGACTGACATCAACTCACTTGAATTATGTTAGTGCTCAAAGAGAAATTGCCTTCCAACGAGAAACACTTCAGTCATGTCCATGTGACAAAAAGAGCTTTTTAAACATTCTTTAGTCCAAACCCTACTACAAAGAAGGCATTTTGAAAGATTTAGACTGATTCTTTTAATGACTTGATCTGACAACAAGTTTAAATTCATTATTTTTAATCAAAAATATTATATATATCATTCAGGACTGATATTCACTAAGCAGCATACCATCCAAATAACTAAAATAACAATAAACTGCTATGAATAATAGAATATAGGAAGTTTTTGCTCATCAGCTATCTTGTTAGAAAAAACACATTAGAAAGTGACAGAGCAACCTTTAATCGATATATCAATCATTTTCAATGAGGTGAGTATCACCATAAAATCAGGCTTCATTTATTTCAGTATACAGCAGTAAAAACAGAAAAGAACTATTTTTATTGTAAATAAACAGGGTATAAGACCAATTAACGATTTATGCAAAGGTTCAAAATCAAATGATGTAATATATAAATACAGGGCGGGTGCAAGAGTATATTGGAATTGAACCCGAGGCGAGAGGGTAGAGCTGCCAAGAGGAAGTGAATTCAGGCGTCTGCAGGTTAGGGACTTTGTGTGAAAGGTCGGGAGGGGGTTCCCTAGGTTGCCGGGATACACCATGCTGGAGCAACTACTGCTTCCGGATGTGGAAGGGGAGGGAAGAATTGGGGATATATAGACATGGTTGGGGGAGCAGGTGGTGAAGATCAAGGAGAAATGGGAAGCAGAATTAGGAGGGGAGATCAATTAGGGAATATGGAGTGAGGCACTGCGTAGAGTAAATGGGACCTCCTCTTGTACAAGGATGAGTCTGGTACAGTTTAAGGTAGTGCACAGGGTGCATATGACTCCGGTGAGAATGAGTGGGTTCTTTCAGGGGGTAGCAGATGAGTATGAGAGGTGTGGGCAGGGGCCAGCGAATCATGCGCACATGTTTCGGGGTTGCAAAAAATTGGGAAGATTCTGGGTGGGGGTGTTCGCGGTCTTAGGAGGAGGAGGTGGACCCTTTGGTGGCGATATTTGGGGTTTCAGAGAAGTCGGAGCTCATGGAGAGGAGGAAGGCCAATGTCGTGGTCTTTGCCTCTCTGACTGCACAGCGGCGAATTCTGCTGGAGTGGAGGTCAGCATCGCCACCGGGGGTAGCGGCTTGGTTGGGTGACCTGTACGACTTCCTGCGATTAGAGAAGATAAAGTATGAATTAAGGGGCTCTTCAGGGGGATTTGAGGAATGGTGGGGGATATTTGTGACTGTGTCTGAGGGGCTGTTCGTCACGGGGGAGAGGAAAATGGGGAAAAGTCTGTAGACTGTATAGTTGATTGCTGGGAAATATGTTTCCTACGGTATTTATTCGCTGTAAATTGTTTTGATGCATGTTTGTAATAAAATACATTTTTTTTTAAAAGGTATCCTCGGCGAACCTTCAGCCTTTTTGCCACCCTACCACCACTTAACTTTTCAAAATGAATCCAGTAAACTCAGTCCCACTCACACAACTGCTAAAAACTGTCTAACTCGCAAATAGCTGTTCGCGGTCTCCCCGCACTCCAGTCTCGGCCTCCCACAATTCCTGTTCCCTTGGC